>NW_004524683.1:9449590-9500737 GCF_000260255.1 Octodon degus | reverse complement strand
GAAGAAGAAGAAGAAGAAGAAGAAGAAGAAGAAGAAGAAGAAGAAGAAGAAGAAGAAGAAGAAGCTGCATTATTAAAAAAAAAAAAGACTGGCCAGATAGCTCAGTGGACTAAAGTGCCTGCTTAGGCAGAACCCAGGGTTCAATCCCTGGTGTGCTATGCCAGCCCCACCCCTGGGGCACACTGAGACAGCAACTGAGACTGGAAGTGGTGGTGCGCATCTGTAATCCCAGCATTTAGGAGGCTGAAAACAGGAGAGTCACTACAAGTCCGAGCTACATAGTGAGACTCTATGGACCCTGTCCTAAATACAAAAAATTTAAAAAAGAAATTCAGGCACTGATGCCCATTAGACACTTGGATATAGGAGTTGGAAGGATCCAGAGTAGAAACACAGTCACTGTCAGTAAGACATGGGTGGGTGGGACTTAGGGCCGTAAAATGAACACGATCATCCAGCGTACAAAATGAGAGCAGAGGCTGAGAACAGAGGCTTGGGAAGGGGAGAAAAAGAAAGATCATGATCCTGGAGGTAATGTAGTCCATGTTGATCCTTCCCACTCATTCAACCACAAGGTCCTTGAGGATAGAAATCAGATCTGATTCCATAATAGAATACCACGGCTCTGCACAGTTCTATACCTGACTCAGAGTAAGCATGAGAGGATGTTTGCTGAATGACTGCTGCACTGAATTCCCTTCCTCCTCCCTTGCCTTCCTTCTCTAAATCTGAAGAATGTAAAAGCAGACAAGGAGAGGGACGGGGGAGGGGCACTCAATCTTCTTGGTGATGCTATGATTAAATACGTGTGAAATGGGGTGGTCAAGGCCTGAATGCTCCAGGTTTGAGGCTGGGAGAATAACTCAGTGGCATAAGCACTTGCCTGGCAAGTACAGGGTCCCGAGTTCAATCCCTGGTACTAAAAGAAAACAAAAAAACCCTTACTGTCTCTTGGTAGATTTCCAAGATGGGCAGCAGGCTCAGAAGGCCCCATTTATGGTCCCAGCCTTAGGAGCTCTGAAACAGTGATGCTCCTGGGCTCTCAGCCTCTGAGTCTCAGTAGCAGCAGGCTTGGGATAGAGACCCGTATTGCTCACATGTGCCTGTTCTTCCCTCACCAGGTAAGAAGAAAGCAGCAGCATTGTTTGACAGCCAAGCTCCGATCTGCCCCATCTGCCAAGTCCTGCTGAGGCCCAGTGAGTTGCAGGAACACATGGAACAGGAACTGGAGCAACTGGCCCAATTACCCACCAGGTAGGCCATTCTCATGGAGCCTGTTGGAGATCGCACTGGGGCTCCTAGCTGCGAGGTCTCAGGATTACACCAGCCACTAGGGAGAAGCCAGGATCTTCCTGCCATTCCCCACCACTTTCAACCCTCAGATCCTCCATTCTCTTCTTGATGTATTTTATAAAATGAAAGTGACCCCAGCACTCATGCGGTCTTGGATCAGATACTCAGGCACAGAGGGCTGGCCGTATCTACTCCAGATATCAGGGGACTCAACCGGGAAGACACAGGGGCTAGGAGCTAGAACCATCCAGAAAGTTCCTTCAATCATGCACCTGGTGCTAGGTCCTGGCTGTCAGCTGGGACCTCAGATGCAGGTGGGGCCAAAGTACCTGCAAGAACTTTTCCATGTGGCCTGGGCTTCCTTGTGACTTGGTAGTCTTAGGGTAGTTGAGCATCATACATGGCAGATCAGGGCTCCAAAAACAAATGTTCCAACCAGCAAGAAGGGAGCTGGATCACCCTTTGTAACCTGACCTCAGAAGTCATTTAATGTCACTTCCACTGTATTCTATTGATCAAGACAGTAATAATTTGCCCAGATTCAAGGTTAGGGAAACATATACTCCTTTTGATGGGAGGAGTGTTGAAGTCATATGGTAAACAATCACATGGGTAGAAGAGATGACCACAGCCACCTCTGGGAACTATAGTTAGCCACAGTGAATGGTCTGCTTCCCACTCCAGACCTACCCCTCATTCAGTTTAAGTCATCAGACCTGAATGACCCTCTACCTGCTACCTCTCAGTTAGCCACCTGCCAGGGTACAGGGATCTGAAATAGTCCCATTCAGGAAGTTTATACCACAAGAATACAGAAGGTCAGGAATATAAACCTCAAGGAATAGAAGCTACTTCATGGGGAGAACTGGAGCTCTGGGAGTGTCTAGGAGGCCCCAAGCCCAGCACAGAGCAGAGAAGGTGTCCTGATGGCTGAATGGTGAATGAAAAAGTACTCATCATATATTGCAGTGTTAACAAATTACCCTACAACCTAGTGGTTTAAAAAAAATTTATTATCTCAGTTTCTGTGGGTCACCAATCCCAGATCAACCTAACTGGATGGCCACAGATAGTTGTGGCTCCTGGTTCAGGGTCTCTCATGAGGCTGCAATCAAAATGTTAGTGCAGAGTGCAGGCTCCTACTGTAGGTCTGTGTGGGACTGCAGCATGCTTCCATGAAGCCTCCCTTCACATGGCTGTTTGCAGGAGACCTCAGTTCCTCTACATATGGGTTTCTTCAAGGCTGCCTGAGCTTCCCTCTAACATGGCAGATGACCTCCCACAAGCGTGTGATCTTAGAGAGACTAAGGAGGAAGCCACCATGCTTTTCTTAGTGTAGGAAGTCATACAGTACTGCTTTGCCTACACCCTAGGCTATTCATTAGAAACAAGTCATCAAGTCTAGCCTCTCCTCTCCTCAAGGAGGAATCAAGCTTTGTAAGCTTTGCCTCTTGAATGAGAATAGTAGCAAAAAGATTTGTAGAAATACCTTAAAACCTCAGCAAAAGACTATATCAATGGTAACTAATAAGCTTTATTAAACACTGTTGCTGGGGCTGGTGAGATGGCTTAGTGGTCTAAAGCACCTGCTTAGAACAAGCTTAGCAAAGTACAGGGACCACGGTTCATAAGCACCTGCTTAGAACAAGCTTAGCAAAGTACAGGGACCACGGTTCAATCCCCCAGCACCACATGCCAGCCAGCCCTGCCCCCTGGTGGGCTGAGCTGGCCACACACACACACACACACACACACACACACACATAAATAAATAAAATTTAAAAAATAAACACTGTTGCTAAATATTTTACACTGCATTAATTTATTTAATCATTACAGCTGGGGAGATAGCCCAGCGGTCTAAGCGCCTGCCTGGAAAGCGCAAGAACCTGGGTTTGATCCCTGGTACCACATGCTGTACCAACCCTGCACTGAGCCAGCCACCAAAACCAGGCATGGTGGCACACACCTGTAATCTCAGCACTGGGGAGGCTGAGACAGAAGGATCACTATGAGTCTGAGCTGCACAGTGATACCCTGTACCAAACAAAAGATTTTTAAAAATTCATTACATCCCTCTAAGGTAGGTGGTGCAGTTACATGTTAATTGGTGATGGAGATACATGCTGAAAAATTCATCCTTGGATGATTTTGTCAAATGAACATTATGCAGTGTGCTTACACAAACTAGGATGATGACTAAGCATGGTGATACACACTTGTAATCCTAGCACTCAAGAGCCTAGGCAGGAGGATCTGGAGTTTGTGTTCAGCCTGGACTACATAATGAATTCAAATCCAGCCTAGGGCCGGGGAGATAGCTCAGTAGGATAAACACTTGCCTGGCAATTGCAGGGTCCTGAGTTCAATCCCCAGTATCACAAAAAAAAAAAAAAAAAAAAAAAAAAAATCCAGCCTAGACTACACAATGAGACATTATCTCAAAATAAAAAACCGTAAAGTGGCTACACTGTCGTTAGGCAATATAATCATATGGGACCGTTGCCCTATACATTGTCCACTGTTGCCAAAATCTTTATTGTGTGGTACATGACTGTAATGATTAACCCCCTTTCACAGATGAAGAAATGGCCACAGAAGAGTTAAGTAACACTGTAACAATGCGTCCTCGTGTAAGTGTTAACAATCAAGATTCAAACTCAAGCGGTTCAACTCCAGAGCCAGTCCTCTTAATCCCTCCATCTACGCACCGGGCCCTGACTTGCCAAGAGCAGAGAATGAAAGAAACCTCTGCTGTCGCGTGCCACACCTTGCCTATCCAGGAGTTCTGTGTAACTTGCTCCCAACAAAGGACTTCTCAAGCGGAACAGAAAACAGGCAGAGGTGGAGACCTGCAGAGTTTTGTACTGGCCAAGTGCCCTGAGGTCCCTGAGGGCCGGATCGCTCTGCCTCACTGGTGGGGACCCACACTTGTCCTGCCTGGGACACCCTCGTTGCTCCAGCCCCACCCACTACCCGCGCACAGTCCCTTCTCTTCTATCTTGGAGCTCGCTCTTCCGCACTGAGACCGCCCAGTGCCCCGCCCTCTCCCTGCCCTCCCAGCTGTCTTGTACCCTGCGTCTGTCCTGTAGTCCCCGCACCCCCTACGCCCTCGCGCCCCACACGCACACGCCCTGCACCCGGCACGCCCCCACCCCGAGTGTCTGACAGCCGGACGGCGGGATCTGCACAGCAAGTGAAATCCCGTCAGATCGATACAGCCAAAGCTGGCGGCGACGGGTCGATGGTTTTATCTGTCTGGGCCCCCGCGCCCCGGCTGACAGCGCCTGGCCGGCAAAGGCGTTCAAGGGCAGCCGCGCCCACCCACTGCAGGCCGGACGCTGCCCTGTGATTTATCTGGATTTTTAATTGGAAAAAATTTGCGAATTAATTGATTTCAGGAACTTGCCAATTAACATTGTAATTGGGTGCGTGATAAATTCCCGAGGAGCTCTGCTCCCCCGGGCTGGGGGTGGGGGAGACAGCCTCGCTGTCCTCGCAGTCCCTCCACCCCTCCAACCCCCACCACCACCCACCCCAACCCTGCTTTACCACTCCCCTCCCCCGCTGGCTTCGGGACAGCAGGAGGTCTGCAGAGGAGGCTGAAAAAAGAGGAGCCCAGGACTGCTTAGATATGCCCGTTTTCTCCTGCCATCAGGACCCTGAACAGAATGGGACTTTGGACTGGCCATTTCACAGATGGGGAAACTAAGTCGCACAGAAGGGCAGAAACAAAACGTGGGCATCCCCGTCCTTGGTCCGTGGCCTTCTCCCTAGTGCTCCAATCCTCCCCTCCCTAGCTGCCTGCTAGGCTCCTGCTCTCCCTGCTCCTCTCCCTGGTTGACCCTGCTAGCATCTCCCCTCCTTTCTTATCACCTTTCTGGGCTCTGTCTCCATCCTAAACCAGATACTCCTGAGCCTGGGATGCTGCCCTCTGTCAGCCTGGTGCTTCCCTCCTGCGGTTCTGCTTGAGGAGCTTTCTGGGTGGACCCGTTTTGCCTTCTACCTCTTTCACCCAGCAGCACCGAGTGGTGCCTGGGAACAAGCTGCTATCTGGAACACATCGAAGGGCCCACAGAGAAGGAGGGGCCTTCCAGCCCCAAGCTAGGGAGCTTGGTTTCCACAGACACAGGTGTGCACTGCCTCCCTCCCCCCCAAGGATGCACTTACACACACGTACCCTGAAAGCTGCCTTCCTACCACATGTGTTCCCACAGGTACATGGCCACCAAGGCCTCCACAGGAAGAGACCAGGAGCTGTGCCTGACAAGGCACTCTTGGCTTTCAAAGCTTTCACATTTGAGATCAAAGACAATGCCCACAAATCCCACCCTGTCTTTCTCCTTCTCAGTGCTGCCCACCAGGGCTCCCTGAGATGCCAAGACCTGGCCAACAAGAACAGAAAGAGCAAAAGACAGTCCCTGGGAGGCCTTGCCTGCTGGAGGGGATCCTAGACGCAGAGGGGTAAGAACAGTATCGAGTCAGGATGAAGCACCACCAGGGCAAGATGAGCTAGAGAAGAAGGGCTTAGAGGCCAGGTAGAGAGCAAACTAAGAGCAGACACAGTGCAGGAATGGCAAGGACAATAAAGATGCTGAAGCAAGAATGATGGGGGGGGGGGCAGGGGACTTAGCTGGAATACTTCCTAAAAAGGCATTGTCTGACTTGGATGATGGGGAGAGTGGAGGTGGCAGAGAGGTAAGTGCAGAAGGCAAGAAGGGACAGTGGGCAAGGCTCTGGGCAAGCTGAGCCCAAGACACTTCTAGGATGGTAAAGGGGTAGGGACTGGATGAGTACAAAGAGAGACAAATAGGGACACAGATAGGGGCCAAAGATGGAAAGGCAAGTGGCAGGTGATGGCCCCACCCCTCTCTATGGCCCTTAGGCTGGAATTTCCATCCAGAAAGAAGACAGAGCCTTGAACACAGAATTTGTACAGAGCTGAAAGTGGGCCTAGTTTGCCCAGGCCTGGCTGAGGGCTCCTCCAAGAGGCTTCCAGAGCCCTAAGAGAGCCAGCTTCTGCACTGGGAAGCCTGCTCTCTGGACAGTGCTTTAAAGGGGCTGAAAGAAACCAAGGGGAGGCTGGGTGATTCTAGAGAGGCGGGGTGTGGAGATGTCAGTGCCCCCACCCCCACTTAAGCCTTATTTAAGGCCGGCCTCGGTGTTTGGTTGGGTAATGAACTAGATAAACAATTCCCCAAATAGATTAAAACGAAGTGTAACTTACAAAGGCGGCTGGTAATGATGGTTTATTCCCCGGCAGTGCACCATTTCTTTATTTCCAAGGATAATTCAGTGTAAATCACCTTAATTAAAAGTGTCAGCCCAGCCCATGAATATTGTACTTAGGAACGCATTTCCTGGGTCCCAGTTATAATTTAAAACCCATGGATCACTAGGCAGCGAGTGACTGAGCAAGGGAGGGAATCGTTGAGGGCGGGCTGTGGAAACAGGGAGGGACAGAAGGCAAAGCTGATGGGCTGGGTGGAGCCAGGCTGCGGACAGGATGGCTCAGACCTCCCTGTTCCAAGACAGCTTCTCACCAGGCTCTCCAGACTCTGGAAGACCAAAGCAACTTAGAGCTGTGAGGTTGGTGAAGGAAGTGCAGGGAGGAACCCTGGCTCAGGGTAAGGGAGTGAGTCAGCCACTGTACTCTTTTCGCACAAGGGGAAAAAGAACATTGCTAGGAAGAGTGGGCCAGGAATATAGCTCAGTGGTATAAGCATCTGCCTCGCAAGGGCAAGGTCTTGAGTTCGATTCTCAGTACCAAAAAAAAGAAAGCGAAAGATCTAGATGATGGGCTTTGCCAGGTGAGAGGCTGGATCTGACCCTGAAGGGCCTCATTCTATTCAGCAGCACCACAGAGTAAAGCCAGGGTCAGTAAAACCCTCTCCAAAGTCACAGAGAAGAAAGGGAAGAAAGAGAACAAGTTCTGTCCTGAAGCCTAAGCCCTGAGCATCTCTAGGGAGGATGCATAAGCAATTATCTCACTTTGGAGCAGGGCCTGGTGAGAACAATATATACAATAGCAGCCTCGTTTTGTTTTTCTGGATCCCACCTTACTGAGCACCACAATTACCTAGCACTATGAGCTAGGTGTGTGTGGTGTGGTACACCCATAGTCCCAACTAGTTGGAAAGCTGATGCAGGAGGATCATTCGAGTCTGGGATTTCAAGATCAGCCCAGGCAATACACTGAGACCATATATATTGGGCTTTGTTTAGATCCAAACTCATATCCCAGACCCTCCACAGACTGTGGGAATACAATCTATTCTTAACCTGTTAGTCAATTTTGTATAATTTTTGCAATGATTCAGTGAGATAACACACACAAACCCTGTGTCTGTCATATATAGTGGATACAACAATAATCTTTTTTTTTCTATTTTCACCTGATCTAATTAGATAATACATCTCACTTTGGAGAAGGGCCTGGTGAGAACAGTATATACAATAGCAGTCTCATTTTTTTTTCTGGATCCCACCTTACTGAGCACCATAAGGAGCGGGCTCTGCACAGGAGCAGCTGAGAATAGGTGCCTCATTTTGTAGGTGGAATGGTGACAGAATAACAGCAGTCATGAACTCACCAACCAGTGGCTCCTCCAGAGCAGTTCAGTTTCTCCTGTATCCTCAATGCATCCATGAGGGCAGAGCAGGGACCGTTTATGAACAAAATGTCATCAAGCAGAACCTGTTCTGGCTGTCCTTCCTAGTCTGTGATGTTCCTGTCATGTGATCACACTGGGAGACAGCTCTGTTTTTACCCTCAGACCTGACCTCGCCCTGCTGCTGGGCCTAGTAACCTCTGCACTGTAAGGCATGTGTGTTCATGTGATGTGTACCAAGGTGACTCCATCTATACTGTGTGTATCTGGGTGTATGTTGGTGCCTGTATCTATGTATGTTTATGTGGGCTTGTGTGCATGTGTGGCTCTTCATCCCATCTGTGTGGCTATTATGAATTTGTCTTTATGGCCATGTCTCTGGGAACATGACCCTGTGGCCCTGTGCATCTGTCTGCATGTCTGTGACTGCATGTATGTGTGCCTGTTGGCAAAATTATAGCCTGTGGATATGTATCTGCCTTTACACCAGGGCTTCCCAGCCTCTGCACCACTGATGTTTTTAGGTCAGATGATTCTGTGTTGTGCGAAAGGGGCCATCTAAGACTCATGCCGGTAGCAAGCCCTCTCTCCTGCCAAAGTTCCAACAACTGAAAATATCTGTAGGGGAAGGGGTATATAGCCCAGTGGTGAAGTGTTTGCCTAGCACATCTGAGGTTCTGGGTTTGAGCCCAGCACCACAAAAAAATAGATATATAGATATTGCCAGTTTCCCTGGGAAAGTAAACACACACACACTGCCAACATGAGGACAAATCTTCATATGCTTCTTACATGTTGAGTGTACCTATGTCTGGCACCTATAGGTGCTTCAGGACATCTGCAAGTGTTTGCGGTGAATACACCTTGTAAGCCTGGATATGCTCCATATATTCTGCCTTGGGTGTGTGCACATCTGCATCTTTTATACATTCTGTGGGCACGCTCCACACATATACTTTATTTGTGTGCCTGTGTGGGAAAATGTATCTTCCTCCACACATATCCAGCACCTCTGTATGCATGTATCTGTGTGTTTACGTGTGCATGCATGAGCATGCACACACATGTGCAAATGTGTGAGCACAGGTGCAGCAAGCATAGTGAAGGCAGCAGGCAGGGAGGGACAGGAACAGGGATATTAATGTTTCTGAAGTGGATCTGATTTGATACGTCTTGTTCCATTGTCAGCATCTGTTTAGCAGGGATTTGTAATACTTTGTGGCTCTGGATCACTCATGCTTAGCATGGGATGTGGCCTTGCATACCAATTTTGTTATTAAACACAGTCCTTGCCTCCCCCACAGCCCATCCATCACCTCCCACCCCGGCCCCCCGCCTGCTCTGAGCTGCCCACCATATTTCAGGGCCCAGCTCCCGCCCGCCTGCCGAGCCCAATGCTGGAGGGCCTGGGACTGACAAATTGAATCAGGGGGAGATCATTCCTGGCCTAACACAGTTTGCAGCATGTTGGAGGGAGAATTGACATGAGCCATGTCAGCTCCATCACCCCAATCCCACAGGAGCTAAGAGTAGGCTGGAGACAGCCTGGAGGGTGAGAGCAGGGAGCCTCAAGGACAGGCAGAATCACCAGGACTGATCCTAAGAGTGAGGTAAAGTCTACCTCCCCAGATTCATACTTGGCATCTACATTCCCCTCCCAGTGGAGAGCTTGGCTCTTGGCCCCTGACAGAGGCTGAGTTAGGGTTGGCTACTGGACCAAATGGATGGGGTGGACCTCTATGAACTGTCTGGGCTGGGCTGGGCTGGGCTAAGCTGGCTATGCCTTCTCCTTGTGGTCTTCTTGCTACTCTACCCTTGCATGCCCCGAGCAGCAGGTAGAATGATCATCCTGTTCTCTTCTTTCTTGGCAGCAAGAATTCCCTTCTGAAGGATGCCATGACTCCAGGCACCCCCAAGGTAGGTGGCCAATTATATTTTTTCTCCTGCCCATCCTAAGCTAGACTTGGATTCTCCTGAAAAAAGGGAATACTTCCTGGATTACCAGCTGTCTCCAGGGCTTACACATCAGCCCGAGGCCTACGGCTGCTCCATGTGTTTGTGTCTGTATACCTGTGCATGTGTCCATGTGTGTGGTCTGTGTGTGAATGTGGCCATATGCTCATCTGACTTCCTCCTCTTCAAGTTAGAATGAGGGCGAAGGTGAAGAGCAGCCTGGGAATGGGGACAACCCAGACCCTAAGGCTGGGGAACTTGGGAGGAAGGTGAAGTATAAAATGTGAAAAAGTAAACAGAAATTCAGTCAAGCCAGACAGTTCAGGGCCTCAGAAGACAGGAGTCTTTTGTTGTTTGTTTGTTTGTTTGTTTTGTGTGTGTATATGTATGGACAATAAGGAACCAGAGAAGATGCTGGGTCCATCAGGGTAGGGAGTCAATTTATCCCTTGAACAAACACTATTGTAGAAAAACTTGAAAGCATCAGGTGAAGAAAGGAAAGATAAAGAACAAGTATCTGGCACAAAGGTGGGGTCACAGAGACCCTAGCACAATGACATAATTTATACCAAGAACTCACCTACTTGCCACAGAGGTTGATGGTGCTGCTTCCTCAAAGGTGATGATTTTGAGGACAAAGAAACCTGCAGAGGAAGACTAGACCTTTACTTCCCGAGTATCCCCTGCCCACCCCCCAGCACAAAGTGACCCTCTAATAAGCTCTCACAGCAACTCCTCAGTATATGTTATGGGGAGCCAAGAGAAGGTATTGAAGCTTAGGAAATAAAGTCAGTGAGGACCAGTACAGCGGAAGATGAGAGCAAACACTAAAATAAGAATCTCAGGGCCAGGGAGATAGCTCAGTTGAATAAGTGCTTGCCTGGCAAGCGCAGGGTCCTGAGTTCAATCCCTGGTACCACAAAAAAAAAAAAAAAAGAACAAATCCCTGGGGCTGGTGAGATGGCTCAGTGGTCTAAAGCACCTACTTAGAACAAACTAAGCCAAGCAAAGCACAGGGACCGCGGTTCAATCCCCCAGCAACACATGCCAGCCAGCCCCGCCCCCTGGTGGGCTGAGCTGGCCACACACTAAATAAATAAATAAATAAATAAATAAATTTAAAAAAAAATAAATAAAATAAAATAAGAATCTCAGGGACTCTTGCATTTATAGTCAAGATAAGGTCCTGGAGGCCATGAAGGACAGAAAAAGGATAGTCCATGAATTAGAATGGTTACAGAAGAGCATGGTATTCCAGAAGTTAAGGAAAGGTTTTGAAACATATGGAGTGGTCAGCAATTCAACAGATAAAGGCTGGTGAAGGGACCCACTATACTTGGAAGGCTGAAAATTGCTGGTGACTTCTGAAAGGATGGCTTAGGAAAAGGAGCTATGGTGACAGATATCATTTCTACAGGGTTGACCCAACTATTATACGTTCTTTAACAGGGGCAGGGGCTGCGGAGATAGCTCAGCAGTCTAAATATCTGCCTAGGTAAGCACAAGGACCCAGGTTTGATCCCTGGTACCACATGCTGTGCTGGCCCCACCCGGATATACCAATCCAGCCACCAGGATAGGGTGTGGTGGTGAACACCTATAATCCCAGAGCTGGGGAGGCTCTGGAAGATCACTATGAGTCTAAGCTGCATAGTGAGACCCTGTAACAAATACATTAAAAAAAAAAAAAAAAACAGGGCAGACTAGCCAGGCATGATGCATGATGCCATACATATACCTTAACCCCAGCACTCTGTGAGGATGAGGCAACAGAATCACAAGTTCAAGCCCATCCTGAACAACTTGGTGACTTAGTAAAACCTTGTCTCAAAAATAAATTAAATAAATAATAAATAAAAGCTGGTGGAGCTACGGAGATAGCTCAGTTGAATAAGCACTTGCCTGGCAAGAGCAAGCACCTGAGTTCAATCCCTGGCTTCGCAAAAAAAAATAAATAGATAGATAGATAGATAGATAGATAGATAGATAGATAGATAGATAAAAGCTGGTGATAGAGCTCGGTGCAAAGAACCTTGGTTCAATCCCAATACTGAGGAGAAGGCAAAGGTGGAAGTGGACTTTGCATTTTCCTTCAAGAAGTTGTTCAGCTGCACCCAACTGGGAGAGGAGGAAGGAAAACTTGGTCCAGCGTTGGATGCAGCAGTTCTGGTTAAGGAGACAAAGGTTTCCCACTCTTAAAGAGAAAAGGTGGAGAAGCCAGGCAGCTCAGATTCAGAGGTAGGAAGACTGGGCATGGTGATGCGCGCCTGTAATCTCAGCTCCTGGGAGGCTGTAAACAGGCAGATCACTATGAGTTTGATCTAGTAGTGAGACCACGAACACCCTATAGAACCTTCCCTAAAAGTACAAAAAAATAAAAATGATTTAGAGGTAGGGAGTCACACTGCTGAGCTTGGCCCAGCCTGCAGCATTTCAGGGTGAGGTGCAGAAAGGTCATGACCAAGCTTCCGGGCTAGTGATGTGACACCTAAGCATTGCTGAGGAACTGGACACCACAAGAGCCTGTGTTCTAAGAGGATGCAATGTTCCTCCACACCCAGCTCCCACATACGTAGCCCCACATCAACAGCTGGATCCAGATCCAGGGACACACTCAGGAAGTCTTAAGCTTGAGCACATTCCCACAGCCACACACACAGGCCCAGTGATCACCAGTGGCTACACAATTCAGATATATGCTCATACTCCGAGCTGAACAGTTCCTGGCATATCCTTGGCCTTGACCTAGGCTTGAGGGAAGCAGGTCATAGGGAGAAAAACAGGAGCTCGAAGATTGAAGCAACAGAGAGAGAGGACAGGGAAAGGGAGGGAGGGAGGAGGAGAGGGCAAGGGGGCCTTAGACAAGATTGATGGCCTCGTTGCCATTAAGAAAAAAATTAGCCGGTGGCGGCTATCATATTAAAGGGTGAAGAAGCCGTGAATTATTTTCTTAAAGATCTTATCGCTTACAATGATAATTTTACCTTCCAAAAGGCCACTTTTAATGAGGCGAAGAGCCAGGCAAAAAGTCATGATTTAATGCCGGGATTTTTTTTTCAAAACACATTTTACTGCTTTTTGGTCCATGTTTAAAAAGCGCCAGTGACCTTTTTTTATTCTGCTTGCCCCAGGTGTAATGCTGAGGCCTCTCAGGGCTTCTAACCTAGAGAGAATGAGAGAGAGAGAGAGAGAGAGAGAGAGAGAGAGAGGAGAGAGAGAGAAGAAGACATGGGAGGGAAGGATCAAAAAGAAAGCATGAACATACAAGCATGAGCTTTCTCATGGCTGGGGAGCCCCGCACTGCTCCCCTCCTCATCTTCTTTAGGCTCTGTCCAGCCCAGAGCAGGACACTGCCTGAGAACACCTCCTTTCTGGTCCCAGGCTGAGTCACCCACCAGGTCTTCTCCTGGGCTATAGTGGGAGCTTCCAGTTACAGAAAAATCCCATTGCAGGCCCTTTGCAGCCTCCTGGCCCCTGCAGCTCATGGGCTAGGTTGTGGGCAAGGCAGGGAGCTCGGCAGCCAGGCTGGCATCTGCCCCGTCCTTCCCTGGCCCTCGCTGAGGATGTACAGCCTGCCCACTGCATGCGGGTCACATCCTAAGGCTCAGTTGGAGATGAAGGATAAATGGCTGCTCCATCTTTCCCAAATTGCTTTCTTTGGGCTGTCACTGGCGATTTGGCATGGTTTTCTAGGCTGGGGAGGACTCCTAGGGAATTGTGCGCAGGCTGGAGAAGGTTGGGGGAGGAAGTATGGATTGTTTTCAGGTCTCCAGGCCCCCAGTTTGCAGCTGAACAGGCCTTGGCAAGAGCTGGCTCTCAGACTGAATGTGCCACATGGTATTTAGAATTGTGGTGCTCACACACAATTTAAAGCAGACAGTTTATTAATCTAAACCGCAGGCGTATGTAGAAGAGGCCGTGCAGGATTGACATGGGAGGATTAGTTTTGTTGGGGTTTTTGCTGGGGTCATCGCCACAGCATGGGGATAAATGGACCTAGCGTACATCCCTAGCTCCACACAGGAAACTCATACATACTATTTAATTTACTGTCTACATTGCAGGGCTGCCATCAGCCTGTATTAGGGCAGGTTGGGGTGGCAGGTATGTGGCTTTCCCCCGACCCTTCACAGGGGTCCTAGAGTGTCTGTTCTCTAGGAGAATGAAGCATGCATAGTTGAGCCCACTGGAAGTGGCTGGGAGTTGTGCTCCACAGGGGCTGAGTTCAAGCAAAGCAAGTGTGGAGGAAGCTTTGACTCCTAGAGGTTATCTAGTGAGTCCTAAAATCAGCCATTCTCTCCCCCATGCCTTGCCTCCATCACTTGCGTTCAGGACTTCAATTGCCCCTCTGTTCCTCTGCCTCATTCCCCAAACTCCACAGGACTGAGAACTCCAGGGAACTAACCATAGATGTCACTGAGTCTGAGGCCTCATGTCTTCTTTCCTCTTCCAGTCCCTCCTATTGTCTGCTTCCATCAAGAGGGAAGGAGAGTCTCCTACAGCGTCACCACACTCATCTGCCACCGATGACCTGCACCACTCAGACAGATACCAGGTGAGGAGAGGCAGGCAACCAGGAGAAGTGCATCCAGTGGGGTGGGACTTCAGTGGTATTCAGGTATGCCAACTCTGCCCTCCCTTATGGGCCCTGGGAAAGAGTGCCTTAGGTTTCCTCTATGTCTTTGTAGGGCCTATGTCTCAGAAGGCCTAGGTGTATGGAAAGGGCCTTCAATAAATGGATTTTATGAGAGATGCTAAAGTTCCTTGGGCTTTGCTGAGCCCTAAGCACCTCAGAAACATGCAACCATCCTCCTGTGGGTTTTTGTTTTGTTTTATTTTATGAAGACCTAAAGACATAGCCCAGGGTTATGTTTAAAGTCTGAAGATATCAGACTTTAAAAGCAGAATTCCTTGAGCAAGTAACCCTTCAATCCTGCCAAACCTTGGTGTCCAGCCCAGATAAAGAGGCAGACATCGCCTGTGGGTGTCTTGGGCAAAGAGAAAGAGAGTAATCATACAATACTAAAACAGCAGAGCACCAAGGGAGCCTAAGGGTTACAATGAGCTATGGATGAACTCTCTTTGTGGTTGGAAGGAGAAAGCAAGCTTCCTCTCCCTAGAAGCTTTTTTTTTTTTTTTTTATGTATTTAGTACAGGATATACAGGGTCTCATTGCACAGACTGGACTTGTAGTGATCCTCCTGTTTTCAGCCTCCCAAGTGCTGGGATTACAGGTGCACGTCACCACACCCAGTCTGAATCAACTTCTCTGCATGCCCTGGGGGTGGGGCTGGCACAGCACTGAGGAGCAAACCCGGTCCCTGTGTCTGCCTAAGCAAGCACTTTAATCTGCTGAACTATCTGGCTGGCCCTCCCCAGAAGCTTTTATCTGAGGAGAGGTAGAGTCTGGCCTTTGAGATCCCCATCAGATGTTAAGAAAACAAGGCCCTGCTCCAAGGAACATTTGTCTAAATGGCAACAGGCCTTCCCAGGGAGCCCGATGTGGAAAAGGAAACAGCCCTGGTCTGATATGAAAAGGCAGAACAGCAGGGATCAATAAGCTGGGGTAGAAAGCCAGGGTCTCTGCTGGCACATACAAGGCCTTGCTTGGAACTAGAGAAAGGTGTCTGCTCAGGTACCCTTTTCTCACAGCTGTCACAGCCTGTCACAGGGTGCAGAGCTCAGAAAGGAGAATGCCAACGGTGGGCTGGACACCAGCCTCCACTGGCATCTCCTTTGATGGATGCCTGTGTGAGACTCAAACTGCATGGCCCAAAGTGCCAATCCTGGAAAGGGATTCCTGCTATAGTAGACTTGGTTTTGAGAGTGACAGTCCAGTTAGTGGGAGACATCTCCCTGATCCAGACAACCCTGACTCCAGGTAGAGAAATGACCTAAGTCTAATGAATCTGGTCTCAGGGAGACAAAGCTCTGTCCTAGAGAGTTCTGCTCCCTCCTACAGAGGCCCCGCCTCCTACTTCATTCATAGCATCAGCCTAGCTGTGTGTTCAACTAGGAAAACCAACACAACAAATTGCCTGTTCTCCTAGACCTACCATACTTACTCCCAAAATATTTGTTTCTTTTACTCTCTACAATATGAGGAAAGCAACAGCTTACACCAGAGACTTCCCTAAAAGTATACACATATGACCACATGCACATGAGCATGCGCGTGCACACACACACACAACTCACATGCAGCATTTTAGAAACAGCCAACTTTGAGATGAGGAAGCCTCTAGAGGTCTAGGTGCCCTCCAGAGAACTTCAGAGCCATGTTAAAACTCAAACCCTGTTCTAGGCCCTAATAATACTCCTTAAAGGACAAATCAGATTGATTTCCTGTAATATAAAGTTCAAGTTCCTTTGCATGGTACCAAGGCCTTCGGTGGGTTAGCTGTAACCTGTATTTCCAGCTTCAATTCCTGATTCTACCTTCCTTGAGTTCCATGATCTAAGCTCACTGAATTAATACTATCCACTCCCTAAACATGCCCTTCCTCTTCTGCTTCATCTTTACATGAGTTGCTGCTTCAAACAGTATTATTTCACCCCGCTGCACCAAATCTCTATTTGCCTTTCAACACCCCCAACGCCATCTCCTTTAAGAAGCCTTCATGGATTAGCTCTCTTCTCATGATCCTTGTGTGTCCCTGTTATTGCCCCATCACCCTACATCATATCACTTGGGATTTTTTGTTGTTGTTGTTGTTGTTGTTTGTTTTTAATCACTTGTTTAGGTATATTTCTGCTATATATCCCAAAACTTGTGAGCTTAACACAAGCTACCATTTCTTAGGATTCTGTGGGTTGACTGGGCATTTCTTCACTTAATGCAGCTTATTTTTCTAAGACATAGCTGGGCTGAGAAGTCCCAATGTCCTCTCCACATGTCTGGGAGGCTGGCCCTGGTTCTTTTCCATGTGGCCTCTCAACTTCTTTACTTGGCAGTCACTCAGAAGTGTCCCACCAAAGCTGCACGGCTTCTTGACATTAAAAGCTATAACTCATGTAACATTACTTCTACCACCTTTTATTGGGCAAAGAATGTCACAAAAGTAGCCCTTAATCAAGGGGTGAAGAAATGCAGCTCTTGAAAGAAGCAAGGAATTGTGGCCACATTTAATCTATCACAATGAATCTGACTCTTCACTGGACTTGGAGTTCCTCCAAGGCAAAGACCTTGTGCTATCCTTCCCTTACTCAAACGTTTATCTAGTACCACTCACGCTCAGCCCAGTGTCCTTGCCTTCAAGGGGCTAGGTTGGCAAATAGATACTTACAGCACAGCATTCTACGTGCTATGACAAGTGCATAAATATATTTCATAAAATGGGACAGAAAAGGAATCAGAGCAAGCTTCACATAAGAAGTAATGACTAAACAGTATTTCAGAGGAGGATAGGGGTTCACTTGAATGACAAGGAAGAAAGGTCATTTTATATAAAGGCAATAATATGTGTAAAAGACACAGGTATAATACAGGATGGTATATTTAGAGACTTGTGAGCAGCCTAGTTTTGTTGGAAAGGAGGCTGCTCACTGAATTAATGCCACCCACTCCCTGCATGCACTGTAAGAAAAGCGAGTTGGTGGGAGGTGATGCTGGAAAGCAACCCAGGAACTAAATAGGTATCCAGCTCTTTACACAAAGCCTGGCAAGTAGCAGTTGTGTGGTTGTGTTGGATGTAATGGTTAATGTAGGCATTAAAAGCAGAGGATACTGGTTTCTGGTTTGGATTTCCATTTACTGTACTTAGCCTCTGCTCAGTGCCTACCTTTACCTTTATCCTCATGCCAACTACACAAGCTAGGACTTACTGGCCCTTGTTTATTACTAAGGGGATAAGCACCGAGAGGAGGCATGAGACACTGGGCCTAGCTATGTAACCTGGGATGGCCTCAATATTGCAATCCTCCTGCCTCAGCCCCCAAGTGCTGGGATTCCAGGTTTCTGTCACCATGCCCAGCTATAATTTATGTTTTTAAAAAAGTTACTCCAATCTGGCTGTGGTGGTGGCACACACCTGGAATCCCAGCACTTGGGAGGCTGAGGCAGGAAAATTGCAGTGAGCTCAAGACCAGCTTGGGCTATAAAGTAAGTTCAAGGCCAGCCTAAACTGCATAGTGAAACCTTGTCTCAAAAAGACTAAATACAGGGCTGGGGATATAGCTCAGCAGTACAATGCCTACCTGGTAAGCACAAGGTCCTCAGTTCAATTTCTAGTACCAAAAGAACTCTAAAAAGACTAAATGAATAAAAAATATATATAAATTAAGAAAACGAGAGTCAAAATTTAAACTTGAATCTTTCAGGCTCTGAATCTTAGATTGTTTCTGTGTGTTATTTTTTTTTTTGTGGCAGAACCGGGGATTGAACTCATGCCTGTGCGCTTGCCAGGCAAGCGTTTATTCTACTGAGCCATCTCCCAGCCCCTTCATCTTTCCTTTATTTTTTTAAATTAATTTTACTGAGAAACAAATAACGAGACAGTTTCAAAACAGGTGAGTAGGACAGTTACAATAATTAATACATTGCATTATCTTTTCTTTAGTATAACAAATATCTGAGACAACCAATTTATAAAAGAGAAGAGATTTATCTTGACTCAGTTTTAAAGACAGCAGTCTATGATTGGTTAGCCACATACAGCAGTTCATCATGGAGCACATAGTAAGACAAAATCACTCACTTTATGCCCAGAAAGCAAAAAGGAAAGAGGGAGAGACTGGAATCCCATAGCCTCTTTGAGGGCAAGCCCCCTTCCCATGACCTGAAGATTGCCTACAGTGACCCACCTTCTAAAGATTCTACCATTTCCCAATAGCACCACGCCGGGGACCAAGATGTTAACACAAGGGCTTTGGGGGGAACATTCAAGATCTAAACTATAGCACTTTCCCAGCCATGCACTGGGCTCAGGGAGTCCCTTGTAATGTCCTCCCCTATTGATCTCTCCCTATGTTGGGTGACTGAATAGAGATGACCTCTTGTGTAGAAGGGACGGATATGTAAACAATGAAAATGATCAGAGGGACACCAAGAACCATGAAAACGGGCAGGTGGTAACAAATCCAGCCTTGGAGGGGAAAAAAATGAAGCCTTGCCAGAATTCTGAACGTGAACTAAAGTTAACCCTGCAAGGGACTCTGGAGTACTGAGCAAGGAAGGCTCAAAGAGCTGCAAGTTGCTCAGCAAAGTTGAGTGTCAAGAGGACCACGTGAAGGGAGGGAGCTGGTGTCCTGAGTCTAGAAAAGCAGGCAGGGCAGGGCAGGGCAAGGCAGGGCAGGCCTATATGGTTATCTTGCAGGTCTTCTAGTGGAAAACCATTGAAGGATATCAGGTTAATTTTGCACAAAAGAAATACCTCGGGGCTAGGGAAGTAGCTCAGTGGCTTACCTGCCTGCCTGGAAAACACAAGGTCCTGAGTTCAATCCCTGGTACCAGAAAATGAAAACAGAACGAACAAACGGACCCTAAGTGAAATGTAAAGGATGGGTCTCAGGGAGAGAAACTGGAGACCAAAAGATGAGCTGGGAGGCAGCTGCACATTGAGAGCTAGTAAGATTATGCACCAGAGCAGTGTCCAATAAGGAAAGTCATTGAAGCAACACCCACAGGCGTCTTGCCTATGCCAAGTGACACAGTGGGCTCTGGGTTCACATGGCCCCACCCCTTGTGTGGTCAGTCCACTGTTAAAAATTTATACAAGCTGTGTAGACACGAAAATACTCCTGTGGGAGGGAAAGCAATGCTTTAGTCAGGCCTGGAAGGAGGATGAGTAGGAGATGCACAAGAGGGTGAAGGTGGGATACTTTAAGAGATCTTTAAAGGTAGACTCCCAGGAGCTAAAGGGTTGATTGTGAGGGAGCAAGTGGGGTCAAGAGCGACTCTCAAGTTACATGTAGGCATCCCCTTAGGAACTCAGGACCCAGGAGGAAGGGGGGGTGAGCTCAGTGTTGCCCTTAAAGATGTGCAATGCCTGGAGGAGATCAAGACAACGTCCAGCGCACACTTCTAACAGGACGGCGATGTGCTGGGGGCTCAAAGCAGGACGGCCCGTGGACGACAGGATCCCGGGGCCACTTTCCAACTAAAGAGCACCTCGGAGCCCCAGCCCTAGAGCGTCCGCGTGGGAGGCGGGGCCCGCGGCCGGGCTCGGAGCGGAAGAAAGAAGCCCAGCAGTGCAAAGCGGGAGGGGGCGGAGTGAAGAGCATCCCACAAGCCAAATCGGGGCTGTCAGGATTTAGGGGCGGTGGGAGGGACCCTGGGGGTAGCTCCAAAAGGTTGCTCTCGGAGTGCGAACGGTCGCTTCCCTGTCCCGTCCAGCGCTCCCCCCCGCCCGTGAACTTTCACCTCCAGCGCGCGCCGGCGGTAGGTCATGTGATCAGGCCCAACATGGCCGCCGCCGCTGCTGGGAGCTGAGGTGCCGCCGCCGCCGGGCAGCCGGGAGGAATCCGCTCGCATCGTCGTCCTCGCTGGCCGGGCCGCCACGGGGCCCGGAGCACCAGAGGCTGGGCTGGGGCGGCACCGCGCGGCGGCCACGGGGTCCCGTTAGAGCAGCCCCGGCGGCTATGCCGAGGGCCCGGAGCGAGCGGCGGAGCAGGGAGGCCGGCGGGAGGGAGGAAGTAGGTTTGTTTACGGGCTGTTTGGGGCGGGGCAGGCCTGGAAGGGGGTCGAGAGCTGGGGCTGGAGTGGAGACTCCAGGCCGTGCCTGACATTCATTTCTTTTTTTGTATCTGCCCGGGATCTCCTTCCAGACCTTCCTGCGAGTGCGAGCCAACCGGCAGACCCGACTGAATGGTGAGTTCTGCCCGGCCCCTCCCTCTGCCCCACCTCCGGCCTCCTCCCTCCCGCGCTGCCCGCAGCTCCTGGCTTCCCTGGGTCTCTTCTTCTTTGGGGCCCCCTGGTTTCTTCACAGTCACAGCACCTGAGTATGTGCAAACCAAGGCTGCCGCCCTCAGTTTCCCCATCTGTCTAATGGAGGTTATGGTTCCCACTTAATGCCCAGTCCTCTCTAAAACCTCTGGAGAACCCGGAGGGACGATAAATGCCAGAGAATGAGGAACAAGCTACACAATTCCACTCAGAGCTCAGCTTTGAATTTGCAAACTACTGGGACCTCACTATACAAGCCGGCAGGGCGCTGAGAGTGTTTTTCTTCCAGTTTTTAATCAGTGCCCAGTAGTGTGAATGCAGCCTCTCTGCTGAGACTTGACAATACAGTGAGATCTGGAGTTCCCACGGCAACAGGAACTAACTCGTCCCAGGGCTCTTTGAGTTATCAGTCAGCCCACATTTCACAAAGGTGATCAGCGTGGGCTCAACAGCTCTTAGAGGCCTTCTCTGAAAGCAGACCATGTATTACTACTTGGCGCCCCTCCCCCCCTTTGGATTCAAACCTCTGGAGCATTCCTGTTTGCTCAACACAATTGAATGAACCTTGCTTTTTGTGCCAACTGGGGTGTGCTGTATGTAGGGGTTGGCGGTAAAGGGCTTAGGGTCTCTGGGCCATCTGATGAGTGAGTGAAGCGATGGACATTCAAGATTCCCCATCTCTTCCCATTGGTCACTACTGCCAGATTCAGCTCTGTTCTAGAAAAGAGCATCATGGGTTGGCACCTTGTTAAGCACCATTCTCATGACATCTTTGAGAGGAAAATGTTACACATTTTGTAAATAAGGAAAGAGGCTCTCAGGCAAAAGTGCTTTGTTCAGAATCACACAGTTAGGATGTAGCTGAGTGGTGATTGAACTGAAGATTGTTTACTCCTAAAACCTATGCTTGTCCTATTGTGCCTTGCTTCTTCCTTGGCAAATGCCTTGACCCTTCTAACTCACAAGCAGCCTTGGGTAGAAAAACTCTTTACCACTCTATAGTAAGTTTAGCTCAGAGTTTAAAAGGTGAGTGGCTAGGAAGAAAACCAAGCCTACTTTGCTTACCTGACAATTCCCAAGATGAACCTGGATTGGTTGGGGTGGCTTTCTGCAGTTACAGTTGACATATCTGATGGCCTAGGTGATCTGGGCTGGGAGAGCATCCATTTTCATGCTGTTTGGCAACTCAGATTCAGTTCTTTGTTCAGTCATCCAAGTTAGCCCCTTCTTACCCAGGGAGGCATTCCCTCATTCTACGCAGCATAGGTGAGGATCCTTGGTGTTGGCACAGTGCTCCATACTAAGCTTCCAAAACTCAGGGGCCCTTGCTCAGTGCCTTTCTGATATCATATGTCCCTCCTCCATCTCAGCCCTGGCTGTTAACAATATCAAAGCAGCCTTTGATTCCAAGGCTTAGGTCAGCCTTTTAGATCTTGGTGCACAAAGTTAGAGGAACCCTAGAACAGTCCTATCTCGCTAGTGGAAATGGGACATTGCAGAGGTGGTCTGGGCCATAGGCCAGGGTTCCCCACACTCTGCTCAGTTCTGGTGGGCTGGTGATTTTCCCTTTGTTTTGGGTCATTCTGGGGCTACTCTTCTGGATTTGGAGAGGCTCCCTTCTTCACACCCTCAACTGGCAGAAATTGGAGCCCTGAAAAGTACTTGGGATCAGTCTTCATGCTGCTCATTTAGATTTAGGGGACAAACAAGTATTCTAGGCTATGGAGTCAGTCCTGCTTTCCTGTCTTGCCACGTTAGCAACTTGAACAAGTATCTTGATGGTTTTACAGTTTAGATTTGCCTATTAAAATGGGGAAATGCAACCTTAGTTTCAGGATATAGGTATATAAACAGGCCCCTTGTATAAGGTACCTGGCTCTGAGCCACACCTAGAGTACAAGCTCTAAATTGTAACATATCACCTGTCATCTGTGTTCTCCTCTGTTAACTTCATGAGTGTCCCATCAAGGTCAGCACCTTGCAGTGGAAAATCCTTTCCTCTTTGGTAGGCTCCCTTCTCTGTCTCCATTTAACTGGTCCCAGAGTGGACATCTCTGATCCTGCTGCTGTATCCTGTTTTGACCCTTTCCTGCTTCGGTGACAGGAGGGCTGCAGAGAGGGATTAGTGAGCTAATTAGAAATGATTGCATCTCTCAGCATTAATTAGCAGTGCTGTGGGCTTGCAGTGTGCACTTTGGAACTGAGCCCCCTGCGGGACAGCATGGCAGGCAGCCCTCTCCCTTGGGCCTGCCCATGCCTTTGCACTGATTAGAAGTGATGGAACAGGTTTGGGTGGGCACAGTAAGGACCTCAGTCTCCTTGCCCGTGAGATGGGACCAGCAGACATCAGAGACGTTCCTCCCTGCTGGTTCTAGGTAGGGTTCTCGGGATCCTTAGGCTTTTGTCCCTTAAACAATTTTAACTGATGAATCCCCCTAAGAAGGACCTTGCCTTCTAACCGGGGAAGGTCTGGAGTTACAAAAGAGCCTGTGGTCTTGGTCCTTGAGGAGATACCTGGCAACATGGAGCCTCTTTGCAGATAGGGACGGGTTGAGCTTGAACCCACTGCAGCCAGAAAATAGACATTTCTGTGGCCCAGCACCTGTCTCTTCTCCAGGTGCTTATGGCAAGGCCCAGTCCCCAAAGAGCAGGAGGCAGAGCAAAACAAGGGCCAGAACAGGCACTGAACAAAAGGGCTGGTGACTTGGCAGCATGTCAGGCTGTCTCCGCTCACTGGGACCCAGAGCCATGGTGCCAGTCTGCTTATTCTGTGCTTTATTTTCGGTCTCCCATGCAGCTCGGATTGGGAAAATGAAACGGAGGAAGCAAGATGAAGGGCAGGTATGTCCCCTGTGCAACCGCCCCCTGGCAGGATCGGAACAGGCGATGAGTAGGCATGTGGAGCATTGCCTTTCTAAGGTAGAGGGGCCATTGCTACCTATCTTCCTCCCCCCCCCTCTCCTGACAGCAGCTGCTGACTGTCTCCAAATCTGTGGGTTCTTGGGGTCTCCATGTGGTCTTAGCAGCTTCTTCTCTGTTCTTTGCTTTAACTCTCACTCACTCCCCCTTGGGCTCCAGTGGTAAATTATTGGGAAGAGTCCCAGGCCTTTGACCTCTTTCTTTTACAACAGAGGACCCCTATAGCTGGGGCCCCATCTACCACATTGCAGCAGAGGCTGGGGCTCGTGCCCCCCTCCTCATAGGCTCTGGGGAGCAATAGAAATGGCCTTGGCCTTGCATGATCCTGCTCTGCTCTTCACAGAGGGAAGGCTCCTGCATGGCTGAGGAGGATGCCGTGGACATCGAGCATGAGAACAGCAATCGCTTTGAGGAGTATGAGTGGTGTGGGCAGAAGCGGATACGGGCCACCACTCTCCTGGAAGGTGGCTTCCGAGGTACAAGCAGCCAGCACATAGGCAAAAACAGTGTGGTGGTCAGGGCCAGTGGCCGGTCATCCATGCTTTGTCGTGGGAACTGCTGTTGGTTGGGCTCCTTTGTGACCAGCCTGCCTGCCTGTGATGCGCATATTAAATGGATGTGTTTGGGTGGGGAAATGGAATTGTGAAGCTGCAAGCTAGGAGTGACGAGGGGGCTCTCAGCCTGGGGTGATGCATTGAAGGTGACAGCCAAGCCGCGTTAGCACCTGCATAAAATATTAAAGGGACGGTTATGCATTTATCACTCCATCCCTCTTAAGGCTGATAAATGAGAATCCAGCAACCTGCTGTACACCTCCAGCGCTGGAGGCCCTGAGGGCTTCCAGGCAAACACATTGGATTTTCCTCCTCCTCCTCAACCCTGTGTCAGTGAAATCAGTTACAGAGGAGAGAGTGAGTTATGGCAAAATTTGACCTCCCATGAGCTTCATTGGTGAATCTAATTTTAACTCTGATCCCATCCCTTCTCCCTGGGCGCCCTCTGCCCTGAAGCAAGAGGGACCTGGGCCCAGCTGCTCCCTGTTTCCCCTGGGCTCACTCAGTTGCTGCTGAGGATTGTGTAGGACTTTGTGCTCTCCCTGCTGCTTGGAGGGTCATGGCTTGGCCCCTCCACCCTGTCCGATAGCAGAATTGGCTGGATGCCCAAGTTCAATGTCTTCTTGTGAAACACCCCTGCTATGGCAGGGGAAAGGGGGAGGCATTTGCCTCATGGCCTCTTCCCTCATCTGTGCGCAAGCACAGCTGGCACTGCAGCTTGTGGTCATTAAGAAAGCCAGTCTGCTTCCCGTCTGTCTCCTGTTCCTAGGCAACACCCTTGGGAGTACCACTGCATATGGTCCCTGGGGAATCTCACAGCGGCTGGAAAGAAGATCTTGTCTCCTTGGTACTGTGCTGCCTGGGCTTATGTTGAGGAGTGGGCTCCATGGTTCCATGTGGTATAACTGGGCCACAGGAAGAGGCTGAGAGTCCAGACAGGTGTTATACCTTTGGGCTTCTCACATTACCCAAATGTCTGAAAACAAGCTAAAACATAAATCAAGAGGGTTAAATCAAACTGATTCCTTGAGCCTGAGCTGCATAGTGTCAGTTGTCTTTGTGCTCTGGTCCTGGGCAGGATCTGTACCATATCTGGGACCCTGGAAGAACAAATGAAGTCTGTGAGCCCAGGAATTGGGCACACGGGTGTGTAGTGGCAGGCTGCCCCTGATTAGCTCTGATGGCAGCTACAGCTATTCACGTCTTTCGTTGCTGTGGCAACTTTTCAGTCAAGTTGCTTGCTACAGAACCAGTCCTGATGGCTTCTGGGGACCAGACAGGACTTGAGGTGTCGAAGGTGCACAGGGCCTGCAGATTTGGCAGTCTTTGGGGTGTACTTTCAGAGTAGTGTGAGGGCTCTCAGGCCCTGGGCGGTGTCAGTTTTCCCTGAGTGTTTACACTGCGAAGTTGTTTCTTTCATGAATTCCTGAGGAGAGTTCAAAGGGGGCTTTTCTTTGAGCGATCTGGAGAGCGAGAATGAGAGTGAAACTTGAAGAGGGAACGGCCAGAGGTGCCTTTATCTGCAGAGAATTGTTCCAGCTTTCCTGATAGAAGCTGCTGCCGCCTCTTAAACAGCTTAGTGCAGTCAAAAGACAGGCTGACTTGAAAGGCTGTTTTACAGCGAGAGATCAGCGGGGCCACCAGGCAGGGAATGGGGCACTGTGGAGCGCAGGAGGCCAAGCCTCCTCAGTGGGGGAGGAGCTATCAAAGGGAGGCCTGGCTGATCCAACAGCTCTGCCCCTGAAACCCTGTTTGCAAGAGCTGGCCATCTGTCAGCCTACCCTCCCTGGCCAAGTCTAGTGGGCCTAGCTCTTGGGGGGTTAGGTGTGGCCCCGCCAGGCGGGCTGGTGTCAGTGCAGTGCATTGATCGCCCGCCGGGCGGGCCAGGCCGCAAGCCGGGCAGCGCGTGCTTAATGTGATTGAAAGGCAGTTAAAATGGCGGTGACCTTTTCAGGAGGAATTAGATTGCCTGCCAAGACCGGTTAGAGGGAGTGATAACGCCAGCTGAAGAAGCTGCCCAGCTGACTTCAGAGAGAGGGAGACAGAGGCAGGATGCACAAGCGAGTGGAGAGGGCCATTTAAGCTGTACCATGTGTGCTGACAGAAGAGAGATTGCTGTCCTTGTTAGATATGAAAGGATGAAGAACTGCAAATAAGTTATTGTATCCAATCTTCCCTGTCCCTCCTCCTAGACCAGGACCCCTTCATCATCCTCAGGAAAGCTTCCTCCAGGCCTACTGGGAGAGTCCATCTAATGGATCAGATGGGTTGCCCCACATGTGACTTCTGAGGGAAGCAGCAGATAAGCAAGAATTTTGTTGTAGACACTTGGCTGAGGGCAGTGAGCCTTCAAGTTGGAGACTGGTGGATAGTGAGGATGAGGCCTTGATATCAGGCCTACAAGTGCTTGGAATTGATATTTTAGGGCAATGTGAAAGACCAGAGAGAGAGGGAAGCACCAAGTTAGGCCCACCTGGAAGTAGATTTTTTTTTTTTAGAGACCCAAGGAAATAGCTAAAAGTTTTATGAACTAAGTGGGAAGAAGCTATTGTTACAAAAGAAACCTGTCCTTCATAGTTTTAGAGAAATCTCTAGGCTTCATATCTAAGTTGCTGATTGCCCTTTCAGAACCTGAGGTTTTTCTAACCTCTAGTGCTGTTTGCATAGAGATTAGCACACAAAACCTAGTTCTTCACCTGAAAAAGATTAGCAGTGTAGGAGAAAAAGATGGTCTTCTGGGGTATGCTGCCAAACCTGGACAGAATAGGCTCCGCCTAGGCTAAGAAAACATGCCACAGGTAACCTGCCTTGGAGCCAAACCCACCCGTACCCACAGTCAAAGGACAAATGTGATACATGAGTCATGGCATGTCTTTCTCTCCTGCCTGCCTCTACTACTCTCAGGTCCTGGGGAAGAGACCTGTTGGGCTTCCCCTGTTTTGGTTCTCTGACAATTCACCGAGCTGGATTTGGGAAAGCCAGAGCTCGTCACATCTGAAGAGACAGACTGGAGAAGGGACATGGGAATGACTGGTTTCAAATAAAGTGGCAGTGATGTCATTGACATGAGAGCAGCTAAATGGAGGGACTTCTCAGAAGGTTGCACAGGAAGTATATGTCTACAGCTCTGTCTTTGAGGCCTAGGTGAATTTATGCTGGAATCCAGCAAGAAGCCTTTTTGGCACAGGTGAAGTGGGAAGAAGAATGCTAAGTCATTTGGCTATGCGGGGCTTCTGCCTTGCCAGGTCCTGGTTTAGAGACCACATCTTTCTCAAGTTTCAGATTAGAGTCATTCCAAGAAACCCTAGAATGAAAAATCATGGGAGAGAGCAGCAGGCAGGGCACCTTGGTGCAGTTCTTGTAATGAGCTGTTTGTTGATGAAACTTTGGTGCCAGAGTACAAGCCAAGGGGCCAGGGAGATGGCTCAGTGGAATAAGCGCTTCCCTGGCAAGTGCAAGGGCCTGAGTTCAATCCCTGGTCCTGCCAAAAAAAGAAAAAAAAAAGAAAAAGAGTACAGGCCAAGAGCTGAGAGGTGAAGGTTAAGGTGTGTGGGCCTCATCCCCACTGTTGCTTCCTTTGGCATATTGCTTCTCAAAAGATAGGAGCCTTGGTGCTCAGATGTCCCACGCAGCTGCAGCTTGGTTCTGTCAGTGACTTGTTGGAACAGTACACACCACTGGAGGTCAGCTAGGGATAGAGAAGAGGGCGAGGGGTGGCAGCCTTCTCATTCCCACAGGCTTCAGTTATGCCTGCTGCCTGGTGGGTAGGGTGCAAGGTGCCTTCTGTCCCCTGTGGCAAAGGACTGGGTTTAATCGCCTCTGGAACACAGTTGTTAAGCTGGGACAAAGGGTGTGCAGGCAGAAGGAGCAAGTATCAATGGTTTTAAACGGCGTCTGTCTCTGTGCGTCTCTCCTGACGTGAGGCAGTGAAACGCGTTATTGAGGAGCCCCGGAAAGTGGCTAAGTGCGTTTGACACACGCCAACTCCCTGCCTCCACACTGGATAATTGCATTGTCAACTGTTCAGCGAGGTGGCAGGTGACACTGCAGGCCGATTGATTGTCCCGCATCGCAGCTCCCCAGACTGTCAGCTCCCCAATCGATGGCGTTTACACAAGACACCGTAACTGCATCTGTAACTAATTCCAGTGTAAAACTCCCCGGAAGCTGCTGCCCCTGCCCTCCCTGTTGGTGAGCACCAGGCTCTGGAGGGCCCCAAGACTTTCCTTTCTTCCTGGTCTCTGATTTGGTTTGGGAGCAGGTGAGGA
Organism: Octodon degus; assembly: GCF_000260255.1. Taxonomy (NCBI): domain Eukaryota; kingdom Metazoa; phylum Chordata; class Mammalia; order Rodentia; family Octodontidae; genus Octodon; species Octodon degus. Next base: position 9,472,257 of record NW_004524683.1, on the reverse strand, counting down.
AATCAATAGCTCCTTTCTTGTGGTTTCAGGTTCCAGGACATTACTGCCCCCAGTAAACAGGCATCTCCAGTTTCTCAATCGATCATTTGATCAATCGATTAAATTAATACTGATTCCCAACCCCCCCTCAGTGACCCAAGAATAAATGAGCTTATGGGAGAAGGGTCATTTTCATAAAATTTAGACTTACATATAATTTCTGCACTTAGGGCTTGTTCTCTCTCTCTCTCTCTCTCTCTCTCTCTCTCTCTCTCTCTCTTTCTCTCTTTCTCCCCCCCCCGCTTCCCCCCTCTTTCCCTCTTTCTCTCTCTGTCTTCCCTCCCCCTCTCCCTCTCCCCCTTTCAGATTTTTGCACTGTCCATCCACCTAGGACACAGTGACTCCAGCACCTATTCTGTCAACCTTGCTTTACCTGTCAGTGGGGATCCACCCTTTCTTCTGCTTTCAGGTAGAACTATAGCAAGGGGTCCTCTCTTACTGAGGGAGTCTTGAGAGTTATTTGGAACCATCTTGGAGGTCCTAGAGACCAATTTCCTTCCCTGGACAGCAGCAGCAGGGGTGGCAGCTTGCCTGTTATTCCCAGAGCTGCATGGAATAGGAGCCAGAGACTTGGAAAGGCGCTCTCTGTACCATCTTGCTTCTGAGTGCTGGCTTGGGATATTCCAGCAGCTGAGAACATAAAATGACTGTGGAGCCTTCCTCTAAAGGGGAGGGGCACAAGCTGGCAGGGGTGCTGTCTGCATAAAATGGCTTTATGGCCGTTTCTTTTTATTATGATTCTGCCAGAAGTCAGCAAGTGACATTTCATTAAGAAAATAAAGTTTAATGTGCTGGGAAGGAGGTTGGAGCAGGCTGGGGCAGCACCAGAGTGAAATTGGCAGTAGCAGGCTGTTCTGAACACCTGTGGGGGTAGAGAGAGGTTCCCAACATCTGTCTCAGCTAGAGGATAGAGTTGGGGTCAGAGGAGACTGTTCATGCCAGCGACAGAGAGGCCTTTCCTTTGACAAACAAGATGTTTTGTGCTCTTTCTCCTGCCTCTGCCCAGCTGAGAGCTAAGGTCTGTGAGGAAAGGCTGTGTGCTAAGGGGCTGGGGCTGCCTTCAGGTGCACCAGACCTCACAGAGCTGTGCTGCCAGTGTTCAGCCATTACTCTTGGGGTATGTCATGTGGCATCTGTTTGGACCTGGGTAGCTCTGCTGGGTAATACTCAGATCACAGTAGTAGGTCAGACCTGTGAACTTTGAAGCTTTCTGGTGAGGAACAGTGTCAATACACACGAATAAATGTGATCTTAGAGTTGCGAGGAGTTTGGGTAGACACCAAGGAAGAGATGTCTATACTTAAGTACATAGGGAAGTTGTGTCCACCCCTCAGAGCACCTAGGGCAAACCTGTTAGAGCTGTCAGTGATACAAACAGCCCCCTGTGGTGCACCTGACCCAGCAGTGGGAAGCAGACCTTGCAAGTCTGTGTTCTTCAGACAAAGTCTAAGTGTGTACTTTAGAAAGGTTCAAAGAATGTTAAGAGGTGAGCTGTCCTTCTGGCACTATTAAGTTCTGGCAGAAGAAACAGTTGAGCTGAATGAGACCTGCCAAATGGGTAAGCACTGGTTTTGCAGATCAGCATGGAGAAGTTTCTAGACGTGGCAGGGGCATAAAGCATCTAGGATTTAGGAGACTACAGTAGACATGTTTGACTCAAGCATGAGCCCTGGTCCGGCTGGATGCTGTGGTGCACACATAATTTCAGCAATCAGGAGGGTGAGGCAAGGGGATCACAACTAGTTCTGAGGCCAGCCTGAGCTGCCTTGAGAGACCTTGCCTCAAAAAAAAAAAAAAAAAACAAAATGAAAGGGCCAGCCTAATAGCTCAGCAGATTAAAGCTGCCTGCTTAGGCAAACACGGGCCAAGGGCTCAATCCCACCTTCAGGACAAGCTGAGACTATGAATGAGACTGGGCATGGTGCCGCGCACCTGTAATCCCAGCAATTGGGAGGCTGAAAAATAGAAAGGATTACTGCGAGTCTGATCTGTGTAGTGAGGCCCTGTACTAAATACACTAAAAAAGAAAAAAGTCTTGGTCTAACCAGGGTAAGCAGTGAGACTGCAGGGTAAAGGACTCAGGCTTTGTATGTTGGGACTTCTCTGACAGCTGTGGCTACCGTTATGTCTGTCTTGCCCAGGGAGCCATACTACACTCAGGAGTAGTCCCAGGGTTCTCTGATTTTTTTTCTGCCCTCTTGAACGGCAGGGCAGGGCAGGACTAGGCTAAGTGGAGGATTTAAAGCTGGCTGCTGAGCAGTGTGTACTTGGGAGAGGGGGGTTGGCAGACTCATGGGTGCAGGCTATAAGTGAACCTGATAGCTACATTCTGATTGATGGCGGAGTTTGTCTCCTAAACTGTCAGAGGGTTTATAGAGGTGCCACTCACCCACAAGGCAAGAATTGCTTGTCAGGACACCTGGCGTGAGCAGGAGACTGCGCTGTAACTTGGTGTTTTCTCAGCTTAATGGCCCTGCTGCTGACCTCCCTACTGCCTCGCCTGCTGCCTCAGATGTGTCAGAGCCTCCCAGCTGAGGGCAAATGAGGATTGTTGGGGGTGGGTGGAGCCAGGCAGTGCCCACCCTCTTTTTTCTGGTGCAGAGACCAGAAACCTGAAGGGCAGAAAGGAAAAGGAAGATAAAGAAGAAAGTACTTTTCAGGGCTGGAAAGATGGATAGCATTCCAAATCAAGTGAACAGCATGAACAGAGGTCTCTGTGTGGCTGTTAGGACAAGCGGTCTTGGTGTCCCAGCACACAGGATTTTTGGAGTGAAGAGAATGGAGAAGAGATGTTTGTAGGTCATTGCAGGCCTGGCTGAGATGCCTGAGCATGGCTGTGCATGCCATGGGGAACTACTGAAGATTTTGGAACATAAGAATCAGAGGTGTGTGGTGATAAGCAAGATGGAGAATAGGCAAGAGGCTTAACGATACATTTAAAACTGCTTCCCTAATGAAAGCACTAAGATGTAAGAGTAGAAATAATGGATAAGAAAGCTGTGTGTGGTGGCACACTCCTGTAATCCCAATACTCAAGAGGCTGAGGCAGGAAGGTGGCTGTGAGTTTGAGGCCAGCCTGAATCACAAAGTGAGACCCTGTCTCCAAAAAAAGAATAGAAAGCATTTTCCAAAATCATAGAAAAGAGCCCTGTGCTTTGTCCTCATTTCTGTAGAGACGTTTTGCTGATCCCCTAGTTACAAAGTCTTCTTTTGTCCCTAGCAGGGCTACATGCTAGCTAGGGAGGTGGTCTGAGAGGAAGCAGAAGTGAGGGGCAGCTCAGTGGTCCCTGACCATGGACTATTAGGACAGGTGGTCCCAAGAGTCAGACCACCTGGCAGGTGAGGGAGCCTGTTGCCACCTCTGAACTCACCGCTCCCCATTAGCCAGTGTCTGTAGCTTTGCCAAATGCACCTCAGAGGTGTCAGCCTGGTTGGCTTCATGGTCTGCTTTCCGAGGCAGGTGTGCCTGGCTGTCCTCTCTCATCTGTCCTTTCCTAATCCCTTTATAACTACACTTGTCCAGGAATCTGGGCTTCGTGAGGTAGAAATGAATAATTAATGTCAGGCGCTTCAGACACCAAATATTTGAACAGCTGCCTGGTGTTTTTGCTGGCAAGGACCTGGCAGCCAAAATCAGGATGTTGGCTGGGGGTCCTGCTCCATGCTCTGATTGGCCTTAACCAGCCTGTTCTCCTCTCTGATGGACTTGAGAGGTTAGGCAGTCAGACACAGGGCAGTGAGGGTCCTGATTGGGGCTGACCTTTCCCCTCAGTCTCTGTCATCTTCTGGCTCTTTCTGGACCTAAAAGACAAGTGGCTAGCAGGTCCAGGGTGGGTGTCTCCTGGTGACATGACACAGTGTATAAAAGGGGCAGATTGTAAGCAGAGACCGCCTGGAGCAGCATGCTGTGACTGAGGCTAGAGATGTGTAGAGTGAAAGGCTGACCAGCTAGAGCAGTGATGCGAGCCTTGCAGAGAAGTGTGTTTTGTGCCCAAACTCCAGCCCCAAACCCACTGATTTATCACAAAATGCCAGCACTGCAAATAAACCTCAATACTGAGGGTTTTTTTAGTTTAGAACAAACAACTCATACATTAACAGCTTTGGCCTTAAAAGTGTGTACTGTAGGTTCATTACCACCAGGTTAGTCGGGAGCACAAAGTATCTGACACAGTATATCCCAGCCCCAGGCCTTATCTGTCCCCTTCCTAGAGAGATCAGGGGTCCCCTTGGCATATGCTTGCTTGCCCTGGGTCCTCCTCACAACCTGCCTCCCACAGGCTCTGGCTTCGTCATGTGCAGTGGCAAAGAGAACCCAGACAGTGATGCTGACCTGGATGTGGATGGCGATGACACTCTGGAGTATGGGAAGCCACAGTATCCTTGGGGCAGTGTGGACTGGGTGGGCTGAGTTGGCCAATGGGAATAAAAATTAGCTGGTACCTCACCTCAGGGCAGAGTCTCAGTTTTGGCTGGGGGAATTCTTCCTGTGGATTTAGCCCCCCTGGCCTACTGCCAGCTCGGATCCACTGTCCTTGACTACCATGCCAGATACACAGAGGCTGATGTCATCCCCTGCACGGGCGAGGAGCCTGGTGAAGCCAAGGAAAGAGAAGCACTCCGGGGTGCAGTCCTAAAGCAAGTGTGGGCCGGTGTGGGCTGGACGGGAAGGCAGAAAGCTAGAGATTGGGTCCGGCACATGCCCACCCTCGGGGCTGTCTTGTTGCTGCACACTTCACTCTGCTCTCTTCATCCTTCCTCTAGTGGTGGCCCTCCCAGCACCCGTATCACGCCTGAGTTTTCCAAGTGGGCTAGTGACGGTAAGTCCCAACTCAATTGAGCAGTCATGGGGAGACTGGATGGCAGGACTGACTCGAGCCCAAGCCCTCTCCCATGTCTGGCCAACAGCTGAGTTGCCCTGTTATCCCCACAGAGATGCCATCCACCAGCAATGGCGAAAGCAGCAAGCAGGAGGCCATGCAGAAGACCTGTAAGAACAGCGACATTGAGAAGTGAGTGTGGTTGGCCAGGAGGGGGTTCTTGCCAGCCAGAAGGCCTGCTGCCAGGGCTTCTGGCCCACCCGAGTGCTGCTTGGTCCTGCTGCCCTGGGCACAGAGCCGGCAGTGGAGCCCAGCTGGTGCTAAGCGTGACTCTGTGAATTGATCGCTGGGCCGCGGCCCCTGGAGCCTTGATGGAGGGAGGAGCAGTCTGCCTGCCACCCGCCCGCTGCGGCAGCCTCCGCCCGGGAATGTGATGTATGGCCGCCCAGCCCAGCCGGCGCACTTGATTCATCTCCAGTTTCTGTTTCTTAATCGGAAGCTAAATTGGTTTCATTTTTCTTGTCCCGGGTGGCGCTCACAGTGGGTTTTAGGCAGGAGCATCAGGTCTCATCGTTTCTGGTAGAAATTTTTGGCCAGGGTTCTTCAGCAGGGGAGAAGGGGATCTGCTAGCACTTTACACAGAAATAGGTAGCCCCTGGCTTGGATCTCTAGGAGACGCAAGTATTTGACACTAGGGGACATCTCACTATCCTTCCAGAAGCCCAGGTAAGGCCAGTTCTGGCCCCAGGAGGTGGCATTGTCCCGTCTGGGCTGCCTGGAGCTACTAGCATTGGCCATTACTCCTTGCTTTCACCCCCTCCCTCCAGTTAGAGGTTAGGTGGCCTGGGGTTAAAAGGCAGCCTCTTCATTCTAGGACCAGTGTTCCATCTTGCCTCCTGCCAGGAGAGTGGATTGCAGGCCAGCTGAGGGCTGGGTCGGTGGCCTAGGGTCACCTCCCATTTGTTTCCCTCCATTTTGTGTTGTCATAAATTCATTCCAGCCCGTTGTGGTTGATCAGTTTATCTCGGCCGGGGCCGCAAGTGCTGCTGGCATGATGTATGGGCCGAGGCGCGGGGCCCGGCTGCCCATGAATCACCGCAGCTGCTCTGTGTCAGCGCCGAAGCAGGCCGTACGGGTTCGGCGCAACCAGCTTTGGGGGGGCAGGAATGACGTATGGATGTTTATTTAATAATTCTCCCGTACTCTGGCTGAGCAGGGCGGGCGGGGCTGTAAGGGGCGCTCACCCTCGTCTGGAGGGGCTGCTCATAAATCAGAAAGACAAGATCATTAATCAGCGATGGCGCCCATAAGGGGAGGTGGGGGGCCAGATCTAGTGGCCGTCCGTGAAGATACTGCCTCCCCCCATCAAGACTGTGGGAGCTGACAGTTTTGTCCCCCCTGTATTAGCACAGGCTCTAGAAGATGGGACTCTGGAACAAGTTGGGACTGGTTCCATATAATGTAGAGGTTTTTATTGGCTCTGATCAGCAAGATGGGGGCCCTTCAGTTCCTGTGACCTCTATCCAGAGTATGGGTTTCCACCATAGGTCTGTTTTACAGACCAGAGAAGGGGAAAAGCAGGATGTGGTAGCTTCCTTAGAAATCTGGTCACCCCATGCTCTGGAGGACTGAGGTGGCTTACAGCCAACAGCCAAGCAGAGTGAGGGTGGGAGGGCTGAGCATGCACCAGAGCACAGGTTAGAGACCAGCTGTGTACTGAGTAAATCTGGGTTATGTGGGCTCTGGAGCTGTGCCTTGGCCCTCACTGTGACTGTGGTGCTGTTGGAGTAGGCCTTAATTTTCTTTGAAATCCCCATTGTGGTTCCTAGAGAGAAAGTATAGCATCCAGCAGTCCAGACAGGGATGGCACATATGGCATTGGGCAAAGTGCCAAGGAAGGAGGCAGCTGTGTGGGTGCTTGTGTGGAAGGAGCGGGGTATAGGCTTCCTAGATGGAGCCAGAGGATTGAATGGAAGCTCTGGGAAATCAGCCAGTACCAGAAGGAACTACAGGCAGAGCCTGCTCAATACCCCATAGAGAAGCAGGACAGAGAGAATCATGGACCCTTGGGGCAGTGGATTTATAGCATCCAAGAACAGGGATACAGCCATTAGAGAGTCACATCCTGTGCTGCTGTAGCACCCTCAGAAGAAGTGCACAGATGGAAAGTGGTGTGTGTTCACCACTGCCTTGCTCACATCCCCCAGGACCACTTGTATCCATTGATGACAGCACCCACAATTACTCCCACCCCAGTTGTCTCCCCCAAGCTGGCAGACAAACTCCCACCCCAGTATATCTGTGCACATACCATACTTCTCTGGGTTTCCACCTAAAGACTTGCACCCACCTTTCCTTGATACAATACATCTTTTGTTTTTGTTCTATTTTTGTTTTTTGAGACCATCTATGTAGTTCAGACTGGCCTTGAACTCACTATGCAGTCCAGGCTGGTCTCAAAACTCAGCTATCTTCCTACTGTGCCACCATGCCCAGCTGATTGCATCTTTTAAACCTTAATGACTCAGTCTCTCTCCTCTTCCAACATCCTCAACAACTTCCTATCACCTATGAGATGAATCTTGGTTCCTAAGTATGACATTTGTCCTGCTGGACAAGTTGTTTTTCTCACCTTAGGGTCTTCTGCCTATCTACAGGTGAGCTTACCATCCTGTCTGGGTTCCTGGGCCTCTTTCTCCTTCTGTCCCTTGGCCTAGAGACCCAGCTCCTTAGAACCAGTGTGCAACAAAGGTTAATTACATAGCTGAGGATTGGTCATGAAGTTAGTGGACTCCCATCTCCCCAAATCTGTGTGAACTCTGAGCTGGCAGTTTAATTTTTCTGTGCTTTAGTTTCTTCACCTGTAAAATAGGAATATTAGAGTGTTCTCATGGGGTTTTGTGAGGTGTAAATAAGATAGTAATTACCAATCTCTCAGTATAATCCTTGGCATTTAGTAAGTTCTTAATAAATTTTAGCTATTTTATTTGTATTATTCTCATCATTATTCCCTTAGGCTCACCTCCAGCACCATCATTTCTACTCCTTCAGGCAGTATTTTTCTCTCTCTGAGCTTCCCAGATCCTTGTTTTAGGAAGGATGGGAGGGATTCTTGAGATTTGCCCTAGCCATTCTCTGTTCACCAGTGTGAACACTGCAGGGACTTGTGGAACAGGACTTAGATGTTAGGCTGAGGGCTGTTGGCTTATTAGACATTACTTGGGAGAAGTAACGGAAGTCCTTAAAGGGGGCCAGTTCTGCAGCAGAAGGATCTGGATTCTATTCACCTTACCCTGGCCCACATCTCTCACCTCTTTCTGGAGGATGGACTGGCTCCCTGCTCTGCAGAAGTTTACTTGTGTTCACATGCCTGAAGTAGGGCTTGTGTACATAGTAAATACTGGGTAAGTGGAGAAGACAGAGGCCCTTGCAGTTTGACTGTTGGGGTGGAGTTCAGTACAGGATGCCCTGAGAGCCCCAGTGCTGGTCAGGGTTGGAAAAGGTTTCTGAGAATTTGGTAGTTTACTGAGGGAAAGCCTGAAATGTTAAGAATAAAAATGATCAGATTTGCTTCTTAAAATGTAAGTTGGGGGCCAGGGAGATGGCTCAGTGGAATAAGAATAAGCGCTTCCCTGGCAAGTGCAAGAGCCTCAGTTCAATCCCTGATTCCACAAAAAAATGGAAGTTGTTCTAGATGCAGAATAGGGCAGAGATGACGGACGGGACCAGAAAAGCTGTTTGTTCAGGCTAGTGGAGTGATCCACAAAAGAAACACTGAGCCCCAAACTAGAGGTCACTGAGCAGAGATAGTTACGATTTTCAGGTATGTGACTTGGAAACTCATGAGGTAGCAGTGGAGGAACACAGTGAGACACTCTGGTCTGAAGCCTGAGGTTGCAGCCATGGAATAGGAGGGGCAGGTGGGTGGCTGAGATGTTTCTGCTGGAGTTAAGGGAAGTGCGGGCTGGAGGTTCAGAGTAGGGGTGCCAGCGTGTTGCTCAACTGTGTCCTCTTTATAGAATCACCGAAGATTCCACTGTGACCACATTCGAGGCCCTGAAGGCTCGGGTCAGGGAGCTTGAACGGCAGCTATCTCGGGGGGACCGGTACAAATGCCTCATCTGCATGGTGAGTGGGGCAGAACCTAGGGGTGCTCTAGATCAGGCTTCGCTGCCCCCAGGGGATCAGAGAGGGTCTTTGCACTGTGATCTGGGCTCTTTGAGGGTTGGCCCAATTTAGCAACCCCTTCTCCTGCCTCCACTCTAGGACTCGTACTCGATGCCCCTGACGTCAATCCAGTGCTGGCACGTGCACTGTGAGGAGTGCTGGCTTCGGACCCTGGTGAGGCGGCAGAGAGGCCAGGGGTGGTGACTGTGTGGGTGCTGTCTCTCCTTGGAGGAGATACATGTGGACTGAGGGGCAAGGAAGGGTGGGAGCGAGGAACAGAGCCAACACCAGGGTTTATCCCACCCAAGCTCCATGGGTTCTCTCCCAGCCACAACGTTATTAAACTCTCCGTTCTCCTCCCCACACCCCACCCACCAAGAAGGCTCAGGGCACCACACTGCTGGTGAGGCCCCTGTCCAGAGAGGCTGGAGGTGTGCGTGTGGGACCAAGGCCGCACCCCTCCCCCTCCAGTTACTAAGTGCCTTCTGCTCCTGCCCGTTCTTTGCTTGGGAGCAGCCATTAAAATGTCGCCCGGAGACAGCAATAAAAGGCCCGGACGTGGGCTCTGTGTCCTGATCAAAGGCCGCGTGTAATCTTGTTAGGGCAGCGGCAGCCACAGCTGGACCCAGCCTTGTTCTCATTACTGTGGCTCCCGCTGCGGGGCCAGCCAGGCGGTTTGATCCTGGTGGCCCCCCAACACAAGAGTATGCCTGCCTGCTCACAGAGGCAGCCTATGCATCCCCAGCCTGGCTCACACCACTAGCCCGACAGACACTAGTATAGGCCCTGATGCTCGCGTGGATGGTGTGCCACATTGTGTTTAACCAGAGCCCCCCTCCCTGCAGGGTGCCAAGAAGCTGTGCCCTCAGTGCAACACGATCACAGCACCTGGAGACCTGCGGAGGATCTACTTGTGAGCTAGCTACCCAGGCAGCCTTGCCTTGAGCAGCCTTGCGCCCCAGCCTCTGTGTGACAGTGACCCTCTCCCCTTGTACATACTTGCACACAGGTTCCCCATGTATATACATGCACATACACTCATATACGTGTGCGCGCGCACACACGTACACAGACTCTGGAGCCAGAGTGGCTGAGGCCCAGCCCTACCTGCTGGCTCCCACTAAGCTTGGGGACCATACCTGTTCCAGCCTCCATTCCCAGGATAGGGCAGGGAGGTGGGGCAGGGAGTAGGCAGCCAAGAATGCTGAGATCCAGCTCCCAGACTGACTGACTGACAGACATGCAGACACCAGACTGAAGCACATGTAATATAGACTGTGTATGTTTACAATGTTGTGTATAAATGGGACAACACCTTCGTCCTCCAGCTCCTCCCCTCAGTTGTATGATTTTCTTGTTGTTTTGAGGAACCTCTGGAAGCAGTGCCTCCCTCAGGGCTGGCTGGGGGCTCGGCCTATCCAGCCCTTGGGTTGCCTGCCTCCCTTTCCCGTGGCGTCCCTCCCCTCTCCTATGTGCTCAGTGTTCAGTGGTGTATATTTCTTCTCCCAGGCATGGGGCCCGTGCCCCACAGGACATGATCTTATCCCTAGTCTTAGCTCATGAGGCTCTTTTTGAGGACTTGGGGTGGGGAAGGAACTGGGACCCAAGCTAAAGCAGAGGCCGAGGTCTGGGCTGGCTGAGGGTGCTGTGGGTTGCCCAGATTTTGCTGAGAACCATTCCTGGGAGTAGAGCTGCTATTCCCAGGAGAAGGTTGTCTCCCTGCCCCTCCTGTGTGCCCCATGGTGTGATACTGTGTCTGTATATTCTATACAAAGGTACTTGTCCTTTCCCTTTGTAAACTACATTTGACATGGATTAAACCAATGTAAACAGATGCTGCCTGTGTATGTGTTGGGCTGGGGGCTGATAGAAGGAAAAGTAGACTGAGGCAGCTCCAGAGTTAATTCTGGGAAGCAGGGTGGCGGAAGGAAAAGTAGACTGAGGCAGCTCCAGGGTTAATTCTGGGAAGCAGGGTAGCGGGATGGGCTGAACTCAAGAGTTGTCTCCTCTGGGGGCCCTGGAGCATTCGGGTGGGGGTGGGGGTGGGGCTTAGGGTCTGGGCTCCTGACTATTGATGGGTAGGGCTCTAGGTTAATTCCTTATTGATGCAGCATCGTCAGCTCATTAATCACAGAAGAGGTCAGAGCTTGGGGGTACAGAGGGTATACAACTTCTGTCCCCCCAACCTAAGCCAAGAGCAGCTACAAGCTTGGTGAAAACATAGTTTCAAGTCTTTTTCTAGTCCCCTGAAACGTGCCAGGGATCACAATGGATGACCATCAGCCTCTCACGTTTTTATTACAGTCATCTGAGTGCCCAGCAGCCCAGGGTAGCTAGTGCCTCAGACCTCCAGTGGAAACAAATTCCTACTATCCTCGGTGGACCCCACCCCCGAGCTGGGAGCTGCAGCTTCCACTAGCACTAGAAATGGGGAGCTTTTTTGCTCACTGCACAGCTCCCCACTACCAATGAGGCAGGTTAACATCCTAGGTACCTCCTGGGCAGGTCCTAAAGCTGGAGATGAGTCTGCTGCAATAGAAGGGGCCAGAATCCATGGCTCCAGACTTGTGAGCACATTCTCAACCACACCCCCATCTTCCCACATGCCTGCCTTTGACACACACTTCTAAGATGCCCCTGCCCCCAGAGAGACAAGAAATGCTGTGCGTGGTTGGAGCCCAGTAGAAGCTCTGCACAGCCCCGTGCCTAATTTGGTGGCACTCAGTATACTAAGGGCCCCTCACACAGACTGCATGTGGCCTCTCATGAAGTTCACGGGTGGCTAAGGGCCTGGGAGAAAGGTGGGGAAGCACAGATAGGACCTGAGGGCAGCAGGACATGATGAAAGGGGGCTCATAAAACTGTCAGGATGAGTCCTTTTGTGTGTCTATCTTCTGCTCTGCCTTGGACCCTGATGGCTGCTCACTCCCAGGTGGGACCATATGCACTCTAGTAGGGCACAGTGACCCAGAGTAAGAGCATGCAAGCTTACCAAGCTGTGGGAGTGCGAGCTGTCTCATGGCACAGACAGCACTGCCACCTGTTGGCCATGGCTAGGAATCACAGCCACAGGATGATTCCCAGAGGGCTGCAGCACTGCAGGTACACTTGGCCCTAGGACAGGAAGTCTTTAAGTTGGAGAGTATCAGGGATTGGCTCCCACTCAGAGCTTGTTTGCTTGCTCGCTTGCTTGCTTGCTTTGCTTTTTTTTTTGTGGCTGGCTCAGTCAGCCCTGGGGGCATAGGGGCAGGGCTGGCACAGTATGTGGTACCCAGGATTGAACCCCAGTCAGTCCCTGCGCTTGCCTAAGCAGATGCTTTAGACTGCTGAGCTCTCTCCCCAACCCAAAGAGCATTCTGGGCATCTTCACTGCCTGTCACAGTTTCAAAGCCCACCCTGACTCCAAGCCTCTTGATCATCATAGTAAGTTCCATCAGCAAATATTTATTAAATATTCACTTTGCACCAGCACTGTACAACAGTGACTTGCAGGGGCCGGGGAGATGGCTCAGTGCAATAAGCGCTTCCCTGGCAAGTGCAGGGGACTGAGTTCAATCCCTGGTTCTGGAAAAAAAACAAAAAACAAAAAAAAACAAAACTCAACAGCGACTTGCAGAATAAGAGATACAGAACTATAAGGCTGAAGCCACCTTTTCTGCCTGGAGAGTATCAAGGAGACAAAAGTGCTTGTTACTTCAACCAAAACTCCCCTTACCCTGGTTCTGGTCTTAGGGTGTAGGGCCAACTCATGGCATCCCCACTATAGCACAGCCACCTTCTTGCATCCCAGTCCACCTGCACCCCCCGCCCCCAAGCTCCAGTGGACTCCTCTCGCTGAGGTGCTAGAGCTGGGCAGTTCTGAACCCTGAAGCCTCAGCTCCTCATGTGCTATCTACCTCAGGCTCCAGGGCCTAGGTCAGGGAAGCCTCCTTTGTGTGAACCAGTGAGTGAAACCCACAGGACAGTGCTTAGAGCACAGGTTTTGCCCTCTGGAACAGAGAGCACAGGAACACAGAGTTCTGCCCCCCTCCCCAGGAACCTCACTGCAAATCTGATCTTCTATTCAGGAAATCCAAACTCTAGCCACAGGTGTAAAGTTTCAGTTATGCAAGATAATTAAATTCCTGAGATTGGCTACACAACACTGCACTTACAGCGTGCACTGCACTTTTTTTTTTTTTTTTAGTACTAGAGATGAGATCCAGGGATGTGCACTGAGCCACATCCCCACACCTTATTTCTTTTAAATTCTGAAATAGAGCCTCACTAGCCTGCTGAATTGCTCAGGTCGGGCTTGAATTTGCAGTCCTCTTGCCTCAGCCTCCCATAATGCTAAGGTTTCAGGTATGCAGTGACACCCAGCATACACTTGGATTTTTACGACAGAAGATACCATGTTAAGGGGTTCTTACCACAGTTATTTTTTTTTTTAGGAAATCAACTCAGATTTATCCTTAACCTGGCTTTGTTAACCTTTTATGACCTGAAAACCACAAGAATCAGCAGCCTAACTGCTACACTTAACCAACTGCAAGACTGCCACAGAAACCTGTCAAGGTGTTCCCACCCCTAGGACCCTAGCTGAGCAGATCACCAGCAGGTCCCCAGGACAGATGTGGTGGAGGAAGGTATCAGGCATTTATTTCCGTAGCAGGAGGGGCAGAACCTCATCATTGGACACAGTTGTGCATGAAGTCGACACAGAGGCTTGCATAGTAAGTAGGGTAGTCAAGGAGATGACTGACATGTGCTGATGACACAAAGTCCACAGAACGCACCAGGACCTGGTGGCCCAGCCGTGCTTCCACCATGCGTTCTACGTCCCTGGCCCGGACCACTGCATCGCCCCTTGAGTAGAGATAGAGCTCAGGCCAGTGGGAGCCTGCATCCTGTAGCCTGTCATAGAAGTGGGTGTGGAAGAGGCCAGTGAGTGGAGCAAACAGAATGTGGAACAGGACTGCCACCAGGGCAAAGGCCACCAGAAACAACAGGCGCAGCATGGCAGATCGGTGCCTCAGGATGACAGATAAGGCCCTCAGGGCTCCTACTAGGTTGCTGTCACCAGGACCGCTGTCAAAGATGGCACCCACAACATGCAGGTGGCAGAAGCGCACGTGGGTCTGCAGGAGCTCAACCATGTAGCGATACAGCATGGCACCAGCATTGCTGAACACGTGGAAGAGCAGGGGCTCCTTCTCAATCTCATAATCAAAGACCAGCTCAAGCAGCTTCTGGGCCAATACACGAAGTGAAGGGATGCCCAGAGACTCAGAGAAGAAGACCATGTGCCATGGGGCTGTATATCGGATCACAATGCAGCCCTAGGGAGAGGAGAGAGGACTAGTCAGTCCCGAGGGATGCTGGGGGAGTGAGTCACAGGGGCCCAACTTCCAGAGTACCCATACATAAATTCCAGCAGTGCTTCAGGCCCTGCTTTGTTGGGCTCACTGCTTCAAGCTGGCCACACCCCCTCAGCCTGAGAGGTATTTGAGGCCTAGACTAGGAGCAGGTTTTGGAGATACCTACATTGACCAGAAGACTGTTCACACTGGTTTCCCACATCTGCCCTCCCCCCTCCACCTCCAGCCAATCCTGCTCATTTGACATTGGCTGCTCAGCCACACCCTGTGCAGCAACTGCCCTGCACTGTCCCTACCTCTCAGATCTAGGTGGCATCTCCATGAGACTAACACCTGTGGGCCTCAGGCTTCTGAGCTAAGGCGACCTTATGTCCACCTCTGGTCACTCCCCATCACCCACCCCATCCCAGGCACTGAAAGAAGAATCTACATTGTCAAGATTTAGAGGCCTGATCTCCAAGTCTCTCTGGCTCCCAGATCTAAAACCACTCCTCACACTCATCCTAGAGTTCCAAATATAATAAATACTGTTGTTTCTCATTTCTAAAATCTCTTTGCAGTTCAGCATCCCTCACTGCCAAGGCCAAGTGCACTCTAAAACCTTGGGATGGGTCCCTTTCTAGTTAGAAAAAGAAGAAAAAGCCACTCTGCCTGAGTTCTAAGCTCCCCTCCTTACCTTGTTCTAGAGAGAGTATCTTTTGTCAGGAGAATTGGAGGTGGGCAGACTCTAGGGTCAAAGGGTCTGGCTTTGACTCCTGGCCTCACCACTTATTAATAACACAGACAAAGAGCAATTTATGTCTGCCCTCTGAGTCTACCCCTATCTACAATCTGGATAACATGGTCCCATATGATCACAGTGGAAATTAAATGGGAAAAAAAATGTATCTCAAGGGACCAAAACAGTACCCAGTACAAAGTAAACTATGACCCAAGAGTAGGAATGATCGGTGATAGCAGCAACAAACAAAAAACTATTTGGGCACAGTTCCTGAATGACCCACAGCCCAACACTGAGGTCACCTTCCATAGCCCCCTGACTTGCTAGGTCCTGTAGCTCCTAAGACTCTACAGAGGGGGTGTCGTGTAAGGCCACCCACGTTCCTAAGCAATCAAACATGACAGAGGCCCTTCAGTCCCCATGCACTTTTCTCCAGGCAGCATTTGGGATTACACATTCCTGGGAACACTCCCTTGCAGCCCAGTCTCGTCAGGAGGCCAAAACAAGAGAGATGCTTTAGTCACAAGCAAAGGGGCTTAAGCAACAGAAGAACTAGATGCAATGCATGATCCTAGCTTGGATCCTAGGCTGAGCAAATCAGCCATAAAGGATGCTTTGGGGACAAACTGGGCATCTGGACATGAACTGGAAAACTAGATGATATGAAACTTTATTACCATGAGAGAGAGTGGAGTTCATGATCTGAAAAAGCAGGCTGCAAACCTATACACTCAACAGATCTCCTTCAGGCAAAGAGATCATACAGGAAGAACCTGGAAGGGTATACCTACCCCACCCTAAGGTGTAACAAAGGTAAGGTCTGGGTGGGAGAATATGGTGTTTTTCTTTTCTCTGAAATAATGAAGTCCTGGAGCTTGGGCCGGACAGCGTCTCTTCTCAGCCCCATCCCCACCTTCCCAGGGTGAGGGCAGCCTTTCCCTTTCCAAGGCTGCTCTCACCAACCCCACAACCTCAGCCCCTCTGCCTTCCTTGGGATCCTGCTCCACCCACCTCCTCCCCCATACCTCTTCCTGCATCACACCTTCACTCCCTCCCCAAGATGGCCCATGGTCCAGAGACTGGCTTTTCACTTCTTGTGGATTTTGTCACAGGCTTCTGGGTTTCCCTGTGCATTCCTTGCCACGCCTCCTTTCCTCCTTTCCTTTCCTTTCCTTTCTTCCCTTCATCTTCCACTCCTACTTTAAGTCTGGGTTCCTCAGGGCTGTACTAGGACCACTTCTTTTCCTTTCCACATTCCCTGGGATTGTCTTCTGCCCTAGAACCTATGGCTTTCCTCCAAATGCTCCTGTCTAAAGCACCTCTTTTCTGTAGAATGTGCCCAAGTCAGAAACTAGGCACGACCCTGGACCCCTGATTCTCCCTGCTCTCTCCAAACTTCTCGTTACCTCCCAACAATCTCATCTTCTCCCACCCACACCACCAACCTGCCTGCATCACTGCAAGCCCCTCCAAATTCGTTTCTGGCTCCCAGCACACCCAGACTCTCCCCACTTTGCAGAGAGGGGTTCTCCCGATGGCAAACACATCACCCCCCTGTGCAAACCCCCTCAGGGCCCCCACCCAGCCTTACTCAACACACATACTTTCTTTTCTTCTCTGTTCTAGGCATACTCAGTGCTTCCCCTCCTCCCCTGCTTTCAAGAGTCTTAGTCTAATGCAGAAGCCTTCAAAAGACCAAGCCCAGTCCGAGATGGAATTCAGGAGCTAAAGCCACCTGTGGAGTAAGGCAATGTGCAAAAGGCAACACAAGGTCCTAAGGAGACTACAGACTTGAAATTACATTTCCACCAGGTCTGGTGCCACATACCTGTAACCCCAGCTACTGAGGAGGATGAAGGAGGAAGACTGAGTTTGAGGTCAGCCTGGGCAATATAACAACTTAGTAAGTCACTGTCTTAAAATTAAAAAGGACTGGGCATCTAGCTCAGTGGTCGATCCTTTACCTATCCTGGGTCCAATTCCTAGGAACACACACACACACACACACACACACACACACCCCTTTTCTCCCCAAACCCTTCTCCCATTCTAGGACCTCCACATCCAGATGTGGGCCAGTGAAGGTAGGCCAAGGAGGGAGGCACCAGCCAGCCTGCCTCCCAGGTGACTCCTCAGCCCAGGGCTTCCAGCTGGCAGCTAGGGCTCTCTACACTGCTGCCCTGCTGGGACGACCTGGCCTGAGAAGGCCATGGTGGGCAGGGCAAGGTAGAGCCAAGAGGCCAAGGATATAAAAGGAGCTTCCAGAATATAACCAGGCCCTGCTAGTTCTCTCTCTAAGTCCCACAACCTATCCATCTAACTCTCAGTAAAGCCTAAAAAGACGCTCCATGACTTGGCATGGGAAACTAAGTAAGAAACTTACCTAGTCAGAAAAGGAGGTAGTCCTGGGAATATGAAACACACCCAGAAAGGGAGGAAGGGGAAGCAGGGGAGACTAAGGGCCAACTACAGCACTGAGCTCACAGCAGAGGGAGACAAGGCTGCTCAAATCCCCATAACCCCACTGTTTTCCTCAAAGGCCATTCTGGACACCACTCCTGGGCCTGCCCCAGAAGTTAGGCTTCACTGCAGCTCAGAGGAAGGCTCAGAGGCTCAGGCTCCCCACAGAGGTGGCCTGCTGGGAGCCCACTGCCTGGAGTACTCACCCTTTTATGGTAGATGGCGCTGTACTTGGCCAGATTCTTATCCCTGCAGCCACCCCAGCCCAAAAGAATCACCACAGGCTGTCGTGTCCTTGCCTCCTTCCCATCTTGGATGGAGCTGTCCTCTGAAATGCAGACATGAATAGCACATGAGAGGCAGGATGGGGGTTCTGGCCCATCCAGAGCAAGGTCCATGGTGGCCACAGGCATGTGCCCTAGGTTCCCAAGGGACTCCTGCCATTCTGCAGACCCCTCAGGAGGCACTGTGGTGACACTGAAAAACCCACATGAGACACCTTTCCTTAGTGCCACAAAGACAGTCTTGGGGAGCGGGGAGTGACTGTCCTTTCCAGGCAAACCATGCAAACCAAGAAACCACAACCCATAAGCCAAATAAGGCCCAGTGTCTGTTTCTGTATGGCCTATGCACTGAAATGGCTTTTACATTATTTTAAACAGTTAAAATGATCATGATGATAATAGTTTTGTGATATGTGAAATTTAAATTTGTGAGCCCACAAATAAAGTTTCACACTCATGCTTGTCTACTTTACTTATTGCCTATGACTGACTACTTTCACACTGAACCAGCAGTGGTGAGTAGCTCAACACATACCACAAGGCTTGCATAGCCTAAAATATTACTGGCCCTTTATAGAAAAAGGTTGTCAGTCCCAGTTCTAATCCCATGAACAGATGAAAGAAAAAGGTTTTAGGAGGAGAAATGGAAAGAACAGTATAAGCAAGGACATAGGAGACTCACTCTGGCCCATACCAAGCCTGTCCTGTCCCATCAGAGCACCACCACCTGCATGTACTGAGATTTAACCCTCACAACACTAGTTGGCAGGAATTCTTACTCTGCATGAGGAAACTGAGGCAGACTGAAGTTAAGGGGCTTGCATCCAGTCACACAGCTTGGGAATGCGAAGATGGACATCTGGCCCAGCCCTATGTTCCATAGCCCTTCCTACACGGACAAATGTCTCCTTCAGTGGTGTGAAGAGAGGCTTGAGCCCAAGACCTCCACCACAGCTGCTTCTACAGAAGTCTCCCTGCAGCCTTGTACACCAGATGCTGTCTCACTTCTCCTGAAAAGTGAATGCCCACCCGCCTGGGGACATCTGTGCAAGGACGGTCTACAGCTAGATGTCTGCTTCCCCGAAAGAGCCAGTATGTACCTTTCCAAGGACCAAGCCACTTGGCCATGCTCAGCTGCCACCCTGAAATTTATGAATGCCGGTAGTGACCTGGCAACAGTAAATTTCAAGGCTAGTTAAGAGGATGGTAAACATAAATCACTAACCTCAAGACAAAAGGAAGACAACAATTTCCTGTGAAAATTAATGTGATTGAAAAGTTCAATGTTCCTGCTCTCTGGTAGCGGGATTCTGGCCTTCAGAGATTAACTGCCTTCTCTCACAGGGACCCCAGGCTGGTCACAACTCAGCCTGCAGCAGGCGCTGCCAGTGCCTCAGTCCCTCACAGACAGCTGCTGGCCTTCTGGCCTATATTGGTGCTGGCGTCTAACTTGGATGTGCCCAGAAAGTCTGCATCTCCCTGTCTTCTTCCATGCAGCTCTCCGCCTGCCCTTGCCTTACTGGGGAAGAGGCAATATCAGCCTCACAGGAGCCCAGACCAGTCTTGGGTCCTGGGAAGCTCTGGCTGTGGCCTTCGGCTATAGCCACTGTGTGGATCTACTGAATCTGAGGTGCACTTGATTCCTGAGGGCTGCACCACCGCTCCCTTGCCTCTGTGCAGCGATCTGAACATAGGCTAGGCTGCTCTCCCCCAGCTGACAGAAATCCTCCCAGGGTCCTCCACTGAGACACTAGCAAAGGGCTCTGGCATTTCTCAAATACAAAACAAGTTGCCGAGGGGGTCACATCCACTGGTAGCTGCACAATGACAAGGCCAGTCTCATGAGGAGAGTTGGGGCATTTCCAATCCCAGAAGGTTAAGATGGACTGTAACTGTGCCTCCGAGCTGTCCTTCTTTCCAGTGTGGAACTCTGGCTTGCACCAGTTTTTGCTGGTATTGTTGACAGAAACAATTTTCTACCAGCTGTGCATCTCCACAAAGACGCTGGCATCCTGAGCATTCTGCACACTCCCAGAGAACAAACTTCCCCCACCAAACATCCTTCAAGGGGAGGGATCCAGCCCACTACTCTCCAGCCCAGCACTGAGCCTGCCTCTGGGCCTCAGGCTTAGGTGCTCTATCTGCCCACAGGCACCTCCTATACCCTGCCACCCGTTCCTCTCAGGGCCCTGTGCTTCACTCTCTACTCCTCACACCCAGACAGCCCCTTCCCCAGCCACAGCCCCTCTTGAGTCTAACTTGCAGTGCTAGAATCATAGAAAATCCACTGTACAGAGCGTAGCAGCCAGGGTTCGATCTCTGCCTTGCAGTGCCAGCCCTGCGCCCTGGGCATGCTGAGACAGCAACTGAGATTAGGCATGGTGGCACACACCTGTAATCCCAGCGCTTGGGAGGCTGAAAACAGGAGAATCATTATGAGTGAGATCTATGTAGTGAGACCCTGTAGACCCTGTCCTAAATACATGAAAAGAAGAAAGAAGAAGAAGAATCATCCACTGTGTCCTGGGAGAATGGCTGGAAGAATGACAGTGGCCAGAAAAGCTGTCCCAAAGGAAGGCACATTTGCTGCATGGCCTGAAGGCCTAGTAGGTTCATGGCAGGTGGCAGAAGACACAAGCAGATCAGAGGACAGATGAGACACAGCAAGGCATGCTGGGCTGCTAGAACCCTGGCCCAAGGAAGATATGGCGCTGGGCAGAAAAGCTTTCAAGAGCAGAATCAGAGGCTGGTATGGTGGCCCAGATACTTGAAAAGCTAAAGCATGCAAGACAGACCTAACCTTATTTAGGAGTCAAGTTTTAATCCACAGGCCTGGAGAGCAAGAAAATATTCAGAACTGGAAATGTGGCATCACAATCAGTGCTGATTAATGACTCATACAATTTTCTGTTTAACATCTGTCTCTGTCCCCTTAGCCAGCAGGTTCTGCGTAGGCAGCAGGCAGGGGCTATCATTTTACTGTGACATTCCCAGCGGCAGGCACTCAGTAACATGCTGAGTGAAGGAACACATGGTGGCACAGAGAAGGATGGATCCAAAGAGAAAGTGCTAGTACCCTTGTTCCCACCCTTTCCAGAGTACTGAGAGTGACTACTATGGCTGTTGTCACTTCCACTGCACCCAGATCTAGTCCCTCCCTGTCTTGTGCAACCCCAGCTCCTCTCTTGCTCACCCCAGTTGCCCACCACCTCCCCCTCCTGCTGCAGGCTACACTGTAGGTGCTAAAGATTTCGGCCCCTGGCTCAGGTGCCTCCTCTACTCCAAAACTTACCCTGACTCAGTGTGAACAATCAGCAAATAATCAAGTGCAAATACCTTGTGCCTAAACTACTGTAAGCCTGTCTCAATAAAGAAAAAAAGCTAATACAGAATTGTGTCAAGAGCCATGCTAAACACCTCATATATCAAGTTGTTTAATCTTCACAACCCTATGAATAAGGAACTGTTTGTTGTTATTCTCATTTTATAGATGAAAAAGAGGCAGATAGCAAGTTACACACCAAAGATTACACAACTAGTAAGCACTAAGTTGGAATCCAAATGCTGGTAGCCTGATTCTACAGATCAGTTTGAGATGGGCATGGTGGTGTTTGCCTGTTAATCCCAGCATTTGGGAGGCTGAAGCAGGAGGATCACTGCCAGTTTGAGGCCAATCTGGACTACATAATGAGTTGAAGACCACCATGAACTATATAGTGAGACCCTTTCTTTCAAAATACTGAAAGAAAGGAGGAAGGGAAGGGAAGTAGAGGGGAGAAGTCAGCTGGCATCCACTGCCCTAAGTGGCCCCTGAGTAACGAAATCCAAGTCCCTGTTCATTACTGTTATGGTTTCTGTATAGTTGGCCCCCTCAAAGCCTCATGCAGTCTTGGGGTGGCTTCTGCAGTTTGTGATCGATTACTGTGGGTGTGGATGCTGCACCTGCCCTGGGGCAGGCAGTTTGCATTACAATGTAAGGTGGGAAGAGAAGTTAGCTGCCTGAGCTGCTGCTCCTCCTCCCTTGTGCTCTTGCTCTTTGCCACCACCTTGAAAAGTTGCTTACTGTTTTGCGCTGCCCTGCCTTGGACCCAGCAGAATATGGACTGAAACCTCCAGTAACTGTGAGCTAAATAAACCTTTCCTTCCTTCATTTTGGGTGTCAGGTATTTGTCCTAGCAACGAGAGAAGCGTAATTAAGGCAATTACCAAATGGCTCAGTGACAAACTTGTGCACACAGCTGCCTCCTGTACATCAACTGACCCAACACTGACCTTGTCCACCTGCTCCAACTCGGGGACTGGCCCCCCTACCTCAGCACATACTGCATCCATTCTAGGCGTGAGCTACTATGACTGTCCCCATTTTACAGGTGAAAGCAAAAAGGTTAATTTGTACACACACACACACACACACACACACACCCCTAAGAACACATAGCCAGGAGGCAGCAGAGCCAGCATCCCCTCAGCACTGCTGCAGCACGGCTGCCAGCTCCACGACTTCGCCCTTGCTCTTTACTCCCCGGCCCAGGGCACTGTTTACATCACGAATGCCCACTCTAGGCCAGTCAGCTCACTACTCACTGCCTGTCTTGTCACCACACCCTCTAACGCCACACCACCTCTCTTGTGACACTGTATTGACAGTATTAAGAACAGGTTGGCAGAGACCCAGTCCTAGCCCAGGTCCGGTGAGTGTGTGGAGAGCTTCCTGCTACCCTGCGCCAGTGTGACCAGTCCCAGCCCAGGCGCAGCGTGGGCCTGACCCTCTCCCACTCCCTTGGGCCGCCCCCCACCACTCCGCCGTACCTCCCCC
>NW_004524683.1:9432985-9446694 GCF_000260255.1 Octodon degus | reverse complement strand
AAAAAAAAATGATGTACGCGTTTTGTAGACACGGATGTTCAGTTCTCTTGGTGTTATGGCTTTGGGGCTAGATGTCCTCTCAAACCCTGATGTGCTCACAGGCGGGGCTTGAGAAGATGACTGGATAGAGTGTGTGTGATGCTGAGATTCAGATACGATGCTGAGCTTAATGGTACAATGCTAGGATTACAGGGGCCCCACCCTGGGTGAGAGTGTTGGACAGAATATAAGGGACAGAAAGAGGGCTGCTTTAGGCACTGCGTGTCACTTGCTGCTTGCTGCCTTCTACCTGCCATGAACTGTTTCTCTTTCGCAATGCCCTTATGCCTCCGATCTAGCCAACTAAGAACTGAAGCCTCTACAAACTGAACAAAACACACCTTTCCTCCTTTAACTTTACCTGTTGAGTATTTTGTCTCAGCAATGAGAAAGGTAACTAAGACCCTTGGGTATATGTCTGGGAGAGGAATTTCTGGGTCAAAGAGAAACTATGAAGTCTTCTGTTCAATCCCCAATACCATCACCCCCAAAAAAGTCGCTTATCTTTTTTTTTTTTTTTTTTTTTTTTTTTTTTTTGTATTTAGGACAGAGTGTACAGGGTCTCACTGGGTAGATCAGACTCATAGTGAGCCTCCTGTTTACAGCCTCCCAAGTGCTGGGATTACAGGTGCTTGCCACCACGCCCAGTCTCAGCAGCAGTCTCAGTGAGTCCTGGGGGCAGGGCTGGCACAGCAGGCCCAGGGATTCAACTCCTGGCCCCTGCATCTGTCTAAGCAGGCGCTTTAATCCACTGAGCTATTTGGCCGGCCCTCTTATCTAATTTTTGACTGAGTAACTTTACTTCTAAGAAAAATATTTTTAAAAAAGAAAGAAAAATATTGGCTTATATAGAAATATTCCACAATACACTAAGCAGATCATAGACGTGAATGTAAAAGCTAAAACTAACACTCTCTTAGGAAAAGACAAATCTTTGTGACCTTGAATTAGGCAATAGTTTGTTAAATGTGACATCAAAAGTACAAGGAATAACAAACAAAACTGATAAAACTGGAATTTTAATGAAGTTAAACAACTTTTATACTTCAAAAACAACCATTGTAGCCTACAGTGGTGGCACAAACTTGTAATCCCCGCACTCAGGAGGCTGAGGTAGGAGAACTGTTGCAAGTTCAAGACCAGCCTGGACTATAAAGTGAGCTCAAGACCAGCCTGAACTGCATAGTGAGAGCTTGTCTCAGAAGCACCAAAATAAATAAAATTTTAAAAAGAATCATTGTAATCCCAGCACACTGGAAAGGGAAAGCAGAAAAATCAAAAGTTCAAGACCAGCCTGGGCAATTTAGCAACCTGGTCTCAAAACAACAAGGGCTAGAAATGTAGCTCAGGGCAAAGGCCCTGGGGGTTGGGGGAGGCAGTTGGAAGGGTCATGATGTGATGTTACACACATGTAATCCAGCACACGGCACTTGGAAGGCAGAGGCTCGGCCACACGGTGAGCTCAGGGTCAGTCCTAACTAGGCTGTAAAACCTTGTCTTGAAAGACAGAGAGAGAGAAACAGAGACACTGAGATAGAAAGAGAGAAGAAGAAAGGAAGACTATTAAAAAATAAAATGAAAATACTATTCTTGGGTTGGGGAGATGGCTCAGTGGAGTAAGTGCTTCCCTGGCAAGTGCAAGGGCCTGAGTTTAATCCCCGGTTCCAGAAAAAGAAAAGAAAATACTATTCTTGGAGTGAAGCAAAGTGAGAAAAGGATTTGAATACTCATTTCTTCAAAATACAAATAACCAATAAGTACATGAAAAAATATTTGACATTGTAGCTATAAGGGAAATTAAAATCAAAACCACAATAAGGTTATCACATTATGCCTACTAGCATGCTTAGAACCAAAACATCAGGTAACAGTAAGTTTTCCTGGTTTTGTTTTCTGGTTTACTGGTGGGTTTTGTTTTTTCTTTTTTCTTTTTTTTTTTTTCTTTTTTTCATGGGGGGAAAAATTTGAGACAAGGGCCTCTCTATGTAGTTCAGGCTACCTTGCACTCACTATGGAGCCCAGATTGGCCTCAGCCTTTTAGTGACTCTCCTGCCTCTGCCTCTCAAGGACTGGGATTATAGATGTGCACCACCATGCCCTGAAATATGAAGTATTGATGTGTTGAATTCAAAATCCTCATACACTGCTATTGCTGATGTAAAATGGGATAGCCAGACACTTTGGAAAAGTTTGGTGGTCCCTTAAAAAAATTAAACATGGTTATCGTATGGCCCAGAAATTCCACCTCCAGCTATATACCTAAGAGTGCTGAACACCTATGTCCACACCAAAACTTGAACTGTACATCCATCTTTATTTTCTCTATTATATTATTATTATTATTATTATTATTATTATTATTATTATTATTATTAAATTTTGAGACAGAGTCTTGCTAAATCACTAAATTGCCAGGGCTAGGCTTTAAATTTATAATCCTCATGCCTCAGCCTCACAGAGCACTAGAACTACAGGTGTACACAGCCACACTTTTGATTCCTCAATTTAAAAAAAAAATAGTAATATATCTATTTTTATTAATTATATTTGTTGGTACATTTTAGTATACATAATGATCACACTCATTATAGGAAATTTTTATCTGTATATGACAAGCCTTGATTCTTTTTTAAAAAATAGTAATAGAAGGCTGGGGAGACAGCTCAGCAGTCTAAGCACTTGCCTAGCAAGTGTCAAGGACCTGCGTTTGACCCCCAGTACCGCATGCTGTGCCAGCCCTGAAATCAGGCATGGCAGTACACACCTGTAATCCCAGCACTGAGGAGGCTGAAAACAAGAGGATCTCTACGCATTCGATCTGTATAGGGAGACTCTGTACCAAACATATATATATATATATACAGTGGGGGCCAGGTATGGTAGCACATATCGATAATCCAAGCAGTGTTAGCAGTGTGGGAGGCTGAAGCAAGACAATCAATCAGCAAGTTTCAGCCCAGCCTGGGCTACTTAGTGACTTAATGAGACCCTACCTCCAAATGAAAAATAAAGGGGGGCCTGCCCATTAGCTCAGGTGTTTAAGTGCCTGCTGAAACAAAGCAGTCAGGCTCAGGATGCTGTGGTTCGATCTCCTCATCTTCAAGCCAAACCAGACCTGCCCTGAAGGCATCCTGAGTGCCCCCCACCAAAATCCCCCAAATGAAAAATACAAAAGGGCTAAGGAAGCTCAGAGGTGGCGCATCCCTGGGTTCCATTCCTAATACTGAAAAAAATAAAATAAAAATATATTTTATGCATCAAATATTAATGGTAATTAATTCTAAGATTAGAAGCCATTTCTTGGGCTGGGGAGATAGCTCAGCAGAACAAGTGCTTGCCTGGCAAGTGCAAGATCCTGAGTTTGATCCCTGGTACCACCAAAAACAAAAAAGAAAAAGCCATTTATTTTTCATTATATTTTACTAATTTTTCAAATCAGTATGGGGCTGGAAACAGAGCCCAGTGGCAGAGCACTGTCTGGCATGCACAAGGCCCTGCATTTAACCTGCAGCGCCAAAGGGGGATAAAGCGATTTAAAATTATCATCACTTTCGTAACAGCATTAAAATGCTATTTGAAACACAACAGAGGAGGCAATCGGGTCAAAGCAGTGAGGGGAGGCAGCGGAGTCCAGGGTGCCAATGTCCCCGGGAGCTGCAGTGCTGTTGTCGAGCCTGGCACTTCTGGAGCCCCCCAAAAAGCAATTTAATCTCCCAGAGTCCCTGTCATCTAGAATTGCTTAACAGATAACATTGAAACCGAAAATACAAGAATTACAAATTCGTATATTATACAACAGTTCAAGTCATAAAACTAAGGCATAAATTAGATTCCATATATCCCCAGGGCATCCAGGAAGACAAAGGAGAGGGCTGACAACAGACGGGTCTCTAACATGGCATATACTTTTATTTGCAAGTCAGAGTCAAAACACAAAGACCCTATGTTTTCTTTTTAAAATGTGAAGCATAAAAGGATGCTCAATTTTCTCTGCTCCCCAGAAATACTTCCTAGAGCTTCACTGTCCCTATATTTAAGCTGAATTACTTTATTTAATTTAATGTATTTATTTATTTGGTTCCAGGGATTGAACTCAGGACCTTGTGCTTAAGACACTAAGCTATCTCCCCGGCTGAATTACTTTCTTTTCTTTTCTTTTTTTGTGTATTTTAGTACCAGGTCTACAGTGTCTCACTACACAGATCAGATTCATAGTGATCCTCCTGTTTTCAGCCTCCCAAGTACTGGAATTATAGGTGTGCACCACCACACTCAGTCTCAGGTCCATCCGGTGCCGCCCCCCAGCACACCCCGGGGGTGGGACCCGCATGGCAGGTCAGGGATCGAACCCGGGTTTAGTCCACTGAGCTATTTGGCTGGCCTGTGAATTACTTTATTTTAAATTTACATTTTGAAATAACAGTATACTAGAGTAGCACGGTATCGAATCTGCACTGTACAAAACCATATCTGGTTCTAAATCTCTGGCACTGCCACTTAATTACTATGAAACAAACCTTGAGCAAGTTCCCTGAATGTAAATTTCCATATCTGTAAAATGGGGGTAATAATACAAAGGCTTCAACACGGTAACGACCAGCAAGGGCTTAGCAAGGTTCCTGGTGCAAAGAAAGAGTTCAATAAATCGAAGTTATTATTACTTCACAAGTAACACATGCTAGCTATAGAAAAAGCAGAAAATGAATACCTAATAAAATTGGAATCGTACTGTTTGTAATCTGCTTTCTTCCGTTTAGCAATATATTGTGAACATCTTTTCCTGTCAGTTTATATATTTCTACACCATTATTTTTAGTGGCTGCAGAGCAGCTGTAGAATGTTTCATAATTTATGGTGACCAATCTCCTGTTATTGGACATGATGTTGCTTCCAATTTGGGGCTATAATAAAAATACTTTAATGCACACCCCTTTCTTTGTGCATGTCCCTCACTGTTTCCTAGAAATGGCATTAGGCAGCCCTCCCTAATGGCAACTGAAAATTCTGCATGTACAAGCTCTGGAGTAAGGCTCTCAGCCTAAAATCTGGAATTACTTTGGATAAGATACCTCACCCCCCCCACACACACACACCTCTGCCTATAGAACAGGATTAGGAGTACTCCACTTTACAAGGTGATGGTGAGGATTAATAAAATAATGAAAGGTGCTCCCAGCAGACTGACATGTGGACAGGGCATGGACATGGTCAACACTGTAGGGATAGCACACATCATAGAAAAGGAGGCCTGCAAGGGGGACATCAAGTCTGGACTTCAAATGCAGGGCCTAATACAGCACCTGGCATAGAAGGGGCACTTAGGAAGGGTTTTATTAATGGATGAAAGAAAAGACATGATGATTCAAAAAGAAAAATAAATCCTCTGGAAGACAGCAGTGGTGACAGTCTCTGGGATTCCCCTAAGAGAAGGATCAAGTCTTAAGAGTCTCTTCGGGGCTGGTGAGATGGCTCAGTGGTCTAAAGCACCTACTTAGAACAAGCTTAGCAAAGTACAGGAACTGCGGTTCAATCCCCCAGCACCACATGCCAGCCAGCCTCGCCCCCTGGTGGGCTGAGCTGGCCACACACACACACACACACACACACACACAAATAAACAAATAAATAAATAAATTTAAAAAAAAAAAGAGTCTCTTCTGGGTCTTTTAATGTTTTTTTATTTGTTTGTTTTTTGTCTGGCTCAGCCTGCCCTGAGGGCAGGGCTGGCACTGCCTGTGGTGCTGGGGATGGAACCATGGTCCCCTGCGCCTACCTAAGCAGGCACTTTAGACCACTGAGCTATCTTGCTGGCCCTCTTCTAGGTCTTTGAGGCATGCCTGGTGCTACTTAAAGCACATCACACCTCCTGCCTGGACTCTGCCCCTCCAGCCACTAAATACAGGCACTACCACAGGTGCCATTCCCCTCTACCTACTCCCTCCACTGATCTAGAAGCAGCAAAAAATAAAATAACAAAGACCCAAGAAATCTCTGAAGCTCTACGCAAGAGTATATGCTGCTAGATCTCATGACCTGACCTTCAGTAACCTTTTCCCCAAATTTTGTTAGAGGTTCATAAATGTGAGCTATATCTCTTTTATTACTCTTTTTATACAAAAAAGAGCTATATCTCTTTTATTACTCTTTTATACTCATTTACTTTAAAGAGAGTGTAGCAATAATTGATATGACATTAGAAGCAGTATGTATTTAGAAGATCAAAATGACAGGTATTTCAAGCTTGGTTTAATTATTACACATTACTGTCCGCAATGCAGTTGCTTAGTTCACAGATATCAGTGTATAGAATTAGTTAGGGTGAGAATTCTACCCATTAACTGCTATTTTCAAAAACCTGATGGAAATTCTTAGGACCACCGCTTTAACCATCTTGTTCATATAAAAGTATGTTTTTTTTGAAGGAAGGAAAGGTTTATTTAGCTCACAGTTTGTGGAGGTTTCAGTCCATATTTGGCTGGCTCCAAGGCAGAGTGCCACACGGCAGAGGGCAGCAGTTCATGGCTGCAGAAAACAATAAAACAAGAGCAAAAGGGAGGAGCAGTGGCAGCAGTGGCAGCAGTGGCAGCAGTGGCAGCAGTGGCAGCAGTGGCAGAGGCAAGTCTCTCTCCTTTCTTTATATTGCCTTCAGGCTATCTGCCCAGGCTAGGTGTAGCACTCACACCCATAATCCCAGAGTACTCAGACTCATAATCCCAGCCTCGGATCATGAATTCATCACCAACTCTAGAGCTGCACCCCAGTGACTGCATGAGGCTTTAGGGTGACAACTGCACACAAACCATAACAAAGCTGTTACTTCTTAAATGGTATAATGAAATTCAGGTTATTTATTTAGCTTACTTAGCTTGTTGAGATAAGGTCTTGTTATGAAGCTGGGGCTGGCCTCTAAAGCTCACAGCCATCCTCCTGCCTCAGCCACCTAGGTGCTGGGATTACAGTACATCTTCATGCCTGGCATCAGGTTATATTTTAAATTGCATAATAAGGTTATTCATTTATTGATCTTATAGTTTAGTAATATAATCCTATATTTATAGTAACATAAGTCTTTTTATTGGATGTTTTATGTTAAAACAAGTTTTATGTATTATGTTAAAACAATCTGTATTTACATTGCAACAATCTTTTTTCACCCTAAAAACTACTAGTGTTTTATGGATGTTATAACTTTAAAATTTATTTTAGGACATTATTTTTATTTCAGTGTTTTTTTTTCCATAATTTTATTGAGAAACAAATAGCAATGAGACAGTTTCAAACCAAATTGGTAGGACAGCTTCAATAAGTAACACATTGCATACATTCTTCCTAGTGGTTAATTGCTGTACAAGATGTGGACATGATATCCTATTTACAAACACCATTAGAACAAATCCCTCTATTCATTAAGAGAATGTAACTATATATCTATCCCAACCACTTTGAATACACAGATACAAAATGGATATTCATCTGTATCCCCTTTTTTTGTTAAGTTCCATCATTTAAATAAATGTATGGTTTTGCCCCTACCATATTTCCTAACTTTTCTCCTTTCTCTCTCTGCATTGTTTAATCCTTAAGTTCTCTCTTTCCATTTAACCATGCTATACCTTTCAATTTTTATTTCTTTTGAGTTCTTACACTAGGGTGAGCAATATCTCATACATGTGTGATCAGAATGAACTCTGGGAAAGTCTTGCAAATTAAAGGGCCACTGAGACGACTCAGCCACCCTGTTAAGCGCTCCTGTCAACCTGAGCTAGAGACCCAGTGAGAAGTATTTAGGCGGGCATACACATCTTTTAAAATCACAAAGCCTGATTTATCTGTGTGCTATGCTATTTACTTTCCTGTCATCCAGACACCACATTTCAGCTCATGCCACATTTTTGTCAGCATGGACTTGCCCTGTGTACATTGTCCCATGATTGTCAGTAAATGTAGCTGCCCTTCATTCAGCATACATAAGAGCTGCAATCTATCTGTTGGACCTGTCCCATAGCATCAGGGTGAGCCAGCCAGGAGACAACAGACAACACTAGACATCAGCAGCCAAGAAGCCCAGCCAAAAAGGACAATAACTCTCCAGTTAGGGAGTCTCTCTCTCCCCCTTGTTGGTGCATGGGATAGATTCCTGCAGAGAATGCCTGATCTGATCACCATTTGGAGTAGACCAATTGTGGATCCAGATCCTTTTTCAGCAACTGCAGAAGTGAGCAGCCGGCAAGTTTCACAGCTCTCACAGGAGTGGGGGAACCGGGTTTAGGGTGCTCTGGCCTGGAAGAGTCCTCCAGCAGCTTCCTTGATGTTTCTCACGGGACCAATAAACATGGGCCCAGCGCGCCTCTTGTTGCTGCTCTCTGCAGGATGCAGGTGGCAGCATGCCTTGGACCGTGTACAACTGAATGGCCCTCTGGGTAGCCAAGACTGCCTGGAGGGCACACTTAGAGAGCCCCCTTTACAGTTTACTTTCCCTCCTTCTCTCCCTTGAGGGAACTTTAGTCCTCTTCTTGTTCTCCTCGCATGTCCTGCTCCCCAGGCTGTCATCTATCAACAAATTCAAATTCTTTGGCTTTTCTGGTCTGTTCAACTGAGGGGAAACAGAGTTGAAAAGCAAAGTACTAGCCTTGTGCTTCCTTTCAGGAGGAACAAAAAGAAAAACTTGTGCATTTTAAATGTTTTCATAGCAGCTTGGATGAGGCAACTGTTCTTCTCTGGGTCCTACAACTGACCATGGCTACCTCCTCCTCGGGTCACTTCTGTAGTTTTCTCTCTCCATTCTGCTCGGTTCTGCTTTTGTTGTGATAATGATGGCCCCAAGTTTAGGTCTCTATCTAAATTAAAAGGATGTGTAACCTGTTTTTGCTGACCAAATTTTCTTTGGACCTGACTTTTCATTGTAAAGTTTTGTCACCAGACACATATCCTTTTGTGGCTTCATCTAGTAAAAATGCAAGAAATTGTCAGGGTTTGGCGGGGGGGAGGTCTCTTAGAAGTGAGTGCCTACTACGCCTCTTAGACAGGCACACCAGGGGGTTTTATAATTGGCTTGAGATGTCCAGCTAGTAGAGCACCCCAGCTCCAGACTCCTTGTCCAGAAGATGAGTTGCTGCCATAGGAAGAGAACCAAAGGTTCAAAAGGAAGTAGTGCTGGGATGCTTCTGGACCCCAAGGAGTTCAGCTTTATTAGAGGAATCTCTGAGCTGGACAGGAATTCCACCCTACCAGGTCACAGCCCTGGGGCTGACAGGCTTGGGAACTACCAGGAGAGGTGCTCTACTATCCCCTCAAATGGGTCAGAGATTAACCAATGATAGGCCTGTTAGGTTTCCCACAACACCTCCTGCCCATAAAACACATTTGCCATATGCTTCATCCATCCTCCCTGACTTCCTGTTTAAATGTGTTCTCAACAAGTCTCATTTTTAGTTGTGGCTATTCAACAATACAAAAAACAAGGGCTGGTGAGATAGCTCAGTGAACCAAGCACCTGCTTAGGCAAGCACAGGGACCGAGGTTTGATACTCAGTACCAGATGCCGAGCCAGCCCTGCCCCCAGTCACTGAATCAGAGCATGGTGGTGTATGCCTGTAATCCCAGCACTGGGGAGGCTGAAAACAGGAGGATTACTACAAGTTCAAACTGCTAAATACATAAATTTTTTAAAAAAATTTAAAAATACAAAAAAAAAAAAAAAAACAGGTAGATTTTCTGAGGGCTCTATAACACTGCCATTGCCTTTTTTTTTTCCTATTTATTTATTTATTTATTTATTTTTGCGGTACCAGGGCTTGATTTGAGTAAGTACAATAAGTGCCCAGGCAAGCACTTATTCTACTGAGCTAACTCCCTGGCCCATCTAAAACATTGCTGACGGATTCCACACCCTAACAACGGCTTTTGATCGGACTTGGCAAGACGTCCAGTTCATTC
This sequence comes from Octodon degus, assembly GCF_000260255.1. NCBI lineage: Eukaryota > Metazoa > Chordata > Mammalia > Rodentia > Octodontidae > Octodon > Octodon degus. The sequence goes on along the minus strand of NW_004524683.1, from coordinate 9,436,719 downwards.
TGGTTTCTTGCTGCACAGCAACAGAATAAGCTCTGATGTATCACTCAAGACTCTGAGAAATGGACTGGCATCAAGTATGAAAAGGTCTTTTAAAGACTTCTCCAAATACAGCTTCTCTAACTGTAATGGAACACACACCTTTGACAAAACAAAACAAAAAGGTGGATATGCTGGGAGCCATGGAAACTAGGAAATCGATCAAATGTGTGTAGGCAGGACTAGACCTCAGTGCCTAAAGCAAACAAGCTACCTCAGTTCTGAGATAAACGTCCTGTCTGGTTAAAGTCAGCTATTAGTCACTAGGATACCTTGTGTCACATGTAACTTTGCAAAAGTAACAGTATAAGTAAAATACTGTTTTGTTGTGAAAAAACTTATGTATGTATACACAAGACAGGATACATATATAGCCACTCTTAGTTCATTGAGAAGGTTTACACTAACATTGTTGGGGGTTTTTGTACTAATATTGTTTAGACAAGATCTCATGTCTACATCTTGTCCTCTGAATAACTACTATGAAGACAACAATATGCAAAAAGTATTAATTATTGTAACTGTCATACTAACCTATTTTCAAACTGCTTCATTGCTATTTTATCTTTTTTTTCTCATTAAAATAAATACAAATAAGACTGAGAAAAACCAGCAGCTCCACATCTGGCTTAAATATACTAATTTAGACCCAAAGTCTAAGAAGGCCCACATTATTTTAGGGCAGTATCCTATTAGTCAGTCAGCTCTAGTTATTAGGAGAATGCTCCAGGAACTCCAAAGGGGCCCACAAACAGGGATAAGTCAAATGGCCAACATGGCTTAGTCTTTAATATAATTGTGACAAAATAAAAGCAAAGCAAAAGCTGAGAAAATAGCAGACATAAAAGCCCACAGTGCTAAGAGAAACAGAGGTAACCCAAAGAGTGATAAAAGCAAGTTGGAGTGCTTCAAGTGCCAGTGACAGTGAGTCTAAAGCTGCCCAATCCTTCTCCAGCCTGTCAGAAGACAAAAGATCCTTAGCATTAGAGGAGAGAATGCCTCATGCCCAGATGGATGAGGTCATACACCACCACCATGATGGCTAGGGAAAAATGCTCAGACTGCAGACAACGGTGCCTCAAGAGGCCTGCAGGATCCCCACATGAGGATATACTCATCATTTTGCAGGAGACTTGATTGACCCTAAGTGAGCAGGCAAGCTTCTGTGACATTGGGGCACCTCACTCAATTCTAGTATCTTATTGGCTGAGTTTCCACTGTGTTCTAAAATTGTTGTGGGCCTTGAAGGAGTTACCTTGTCAGTTCTGTTTACCCCCATTCTAAATGACAATGGGAAGACTTCCTTTTCTCAGCTGCTGTCATAACAGTTCCAGAATACCCCACACCAGTAAGTGGAAGAGATATATACTCTTCCTGCTCAAGGCCACTTTGTCATTCAAACTTCTGGCAACCTATGTCCTAGTTGTTAGGGACCCAGCCAGGCTGACTTCCATACGAACTCAGCCCAGAGTTGATTCCTAAGCATGGTATGACAGTACCCAGGGAAGAGCTGTCAAGGTCACTTCAGCTTAAGGACCCTAATCCATACCCTCATAGAAGACAGTATTATTTCAAAAAAGAAGCTAGGGCCAAGCATATGGCATATGCCTAGAATCCTGGCACTTTGGAGGCTGAAGAAGGAGGATCACCAAGAGTTTGAGGCCACGCTGGACACAAATATACTAAAAAAGGAAGCAGGAAAAGTAGAAGAGAAGGAAGAAAAAGAAGCTAGGCAGGGGCTAAACTTTGATAAATTTTGGCTACGGAGTTGCTGGTGCCATAGCAGTGCACATAATACACACATTTTAAGGACTAAGTGCTTGCTTAGATAAGCGCAAGGACCAGGGTTTGATCCCTGGCTCCACATGCCACACTGGCCCGCCCCTGGGTGTGCTGAGCCAGCGATGGAGTGGGGGCGCGTGCCTGTAATCCCAGCACTTGGGAGGCAGAAATCAGGAGGATCACTACGAGTCTGGACTGTATAGTGAGACTCTGCACAAAAAAAACAAAAACAAACAAAACAAAACTAAAAGTGCGCGCGCACACACACACATTTTACTAATGGTCAAGTCACTGGGAATAGCACCTAGGACAAAAACCTCAGGCCCAACAATGAGACAGAGGTAGGTACCTATGCACCAATTAGTAACAGATACATATACCCTTTCAGCACAGATTCCAGGAGACACTAAGTGGTTCTCTGCCTTGATCTCAAAGATGCCTTCTTTTCTCTCCCTGTGGATCCTAACTTCCAATACACGTTTGCCTTTTAACAAGAAAATCCCCAAATAAGATTTCACCACAGTATACCTGGACTGACAGTCCTGCCCCAAGGCTTTAGAGACAGCGCCCCCTTGTTAACTCAAGACCTGAAAGACTTTAAAGTTCAAAAAGTGAGGTCTATTACAGTATATATATGACCTCCTCATTTGTAACCCCAACGACTTATCTAATAAACACTGTTAAGAGACTCTCAATTTTCTAATAAAAGTGGTTACAGAGTATCCCAACAGAAGGCCAAGATTTTTCAACAAAGTGACATATCTGGTTACATTTTAACACCAAAGACTACTGTTCTCTAGAACAGAAGCAAATTGCCATCTAGATCCTCTACAGTCTAAACAGCAGCTGAAGGCTTTCTTGAATGGATGGGCTTCTGCTGAGTATGGATACCTCATTTTGGAATAGAACCCAAAACTTTAGGGGCCGGCCAGATAGCTCAATGGATTAAAATACCTGCTTAGGCAGACGCAGGGACTGGGTTTGATCCCTGATGTGTTGTGCTGGCCCTGCCCAGGGCGCGCTGAGACAGCCAGTGACACTCAGTGTAGTGGTGTGCACTGTGCAGTGAGACCCTGTAGACCCTTTACTAAATACAAAAAAAAAAAAAAGCCTTAAAATAGGCCCTGATGCATGCCACAGCATCAAGAATCCCAGACCCGGGCTGGGGAGATGCCTCAGTAGAATAAGCACTTGCCTGGCAAGCACAAGGACTTGAGTTCAATCCCTGGTTCCGTCAAAAAACAACAACAACAACAACAAAAAGAATCCCAGACCTAAGCCTGTTTTTTCTCTACATGGTTAAAAGACAGTGAACATCCACTAGCGTGTTAACTCAACACGTGGGCCAGGAAAACCAACCAGCTGCCTACTTCTCCAAGCAACCAGATGTAGTGACACAGGACTGGCTCGGCCACCTGCAAACAACAGCCCCTACAGCACTCTTAGCCTACATAATCTTGAGCCAAAATCTCTTAGTCCTAACCCTACACCAAGTTAAATCTCTGTTAAAACTCAAGGAATATTTGTAGTTAGATGACAGGAGAAAGGCTCATTAAGTATCAGATCATCCTCATTAAAAACCTAGGTATCTCTCTTCAGTCTTGTACCATTCCAAATCCAACCACTTTCCACTCAGCTCATCAACAGGTAGAACATGAGTGTAAACACCCCACTGCCCAGAATTATGCCAGCTGCCCTGATCTGAAGGACCAGCCATTGACAGGGATGACCAGCACACAGTTCAATGATGGCAGCAGTGTGGCAAGCGCAGGGTCCTGAGTTCAATTTCTGGTACCAAAAAAAAAAAAAAAATAGCATTAGGAGAACCAGGTTATGCCCAGTTAGCCTTACCTAAGTCATTAAAACAAGAGGATTCCAATGCAAAAGGTAGAACCTATTACCTTCCTTCAAGCTCT
>NW_004524683.1:9430461-9432885 GCF_000260255.1 Octodon degus | reverse complement strand
TATTCTGGTCCTTCATGCATATGCAGCCACCTGAAGAGGCTGCCCTGGGACCAAGTTACTCCCAAAATAGAAAAGCCCTTATACAAACCTTCTAACCACTTTTTCTGTCATTAAGGTACAGGGAATACATAGTAGAAGTGACCTCTCCAGGCTAAAACCCAAGAAGCCTAAGATACCAGAAAACAACAAACCTCATATACTTGCAAACCAGTAGACAATCTCAAGTTTTTTCTCAAAATACTACACCAAGATGTTAAACCAGTAAGTAAACGTTTTGTTCCCTCTAAGTAAATTCTGTAGCCAGTCTTAATACTCTCTTGCTTGACACACTTGAACTCCTTGTTCCAAGTTATAACACAACATTTTTCAGGCCTTTCCTGTTTTTCTTGGGATCACTGTGGATTATTCAAAAACTGCCTCTAACAGAGATAATAACAGTGATTACCTACATGAGGCCTTAACGTTAAGTTACATTTTTCTCCTATCATCAAAAGCTACCTAAGAACTTGACAGAGCTGGGGAGACAGCTCAGTAGTCTAAGGCCCTGCTTGACAAGTGCAAAGACCCAGGTTCGATCCCCAGTACCTCATGCTATGCCAGCCCCAGAACCCCAGGCATGCCAGCCACCAAAACCAGGAGTGGTGGTGCATGCCTATAATCCCAGTGCTGGGGAGGCTGAGACAGGAGGATCACTACAGGTCTGCGCTGCATAGCAAGACCTTGTATCAAATAAATAAATAAATACGTAAAACTTGACAGACAGCATAGATGAACTTGTCCAGGTATTGCCCTCCTTTAAGACTAACAGCAATGGCCATACAACACCAGAGGGGACTAGATCTCCTAACAGCTGAAACAAAGGGGCTATGTTAATGTCCCTAAAAATGGACTTCCTTGTCAATAGATCTAAAAATCTAAGTGATACAACACACAAAAAAAAATTACTTCCAAAATGCATAAAAAAAATCTGAGTTATGGATATCCTGCCAAATATGTGTAATTTGGGGGTCTTGGTTACTGTCCTGAACACAGCCTTATTAATGCTTCTCATAGCCTATTTCTATCTTACATACTTAATCTCTTAATCAAATTTGTTTCCTCTTGTTTGACAGTCATCAAACTACTGATGGTGACCATAACTCAAGATCAGAACTCACCTCTACAGCCACAGTTCAAGAAATCTTTGGGGGGACTCACAGCTCTGTCAGGGCAAAGGTTTCTTGGTCTCCAAGTAGGTAGGGGGATTCCCTGTTGGGCTTCCCAGCCTGGCCCAGAGCCCAGGGATCCCAGTGACCTCTGCCTCAGCTACCTTTCAGCTGACTAAAGTGTCAACATGAGCTGCTCATCTGTCTGTCACCTGCTGCGCTCTGTAGTGTGGATTTTAGATGTAAAAGAAAGCCACCCCCAAAACCAAATATGGGCATCCTATACAATTCTCTAACATTAACAGTAACTGCAGAAGAAAAGCAATCTCTGGGGTTCCCAAAGACTGTCATTCGGAGCAGCTATGTCAACCTGGAGGAACTCTCTGAAGAAGGGAAGAAAATGGACTGGGGAATCACAGTGTCCCAGCCTCCTTTTGAGAAGTTCTTTCATATCCACTCTGCTCTGGGACAGGTGTTAAGTGAGGAGAAGTCACCAGGTCAAGAGGAACTAACAGGTCAGGAGGCAAGAAACCAGATGGAAGGCCGTAGAAGTGTTTTCCTTGGAGAAGAAAGACTGGGGGAAATCATAAATCTTGTCTCTTAAAGAGAGAAAGAGGGATTACTTGCTCTGTTACAATCGCCACCTCAATCCCTAGCCATGCGGTTACCACATCTCTCTGAAACTACCTGCTTATAAGCCCTCCCTCCCCAAAACCACAGCTCCCTGAAGAAGGATGTGTATGAATCACTTCCGATGCCCCAGCAACTAAGCCAGGCCACAACATTAACAACTACTGACTTGAAAGCAGAAATGACCAGGAAGGCCTATTGTGGTTCAAGAAAGGGAAGTGCTTTCCAACAATCCCAGTTGCTTCCAACAGGCCAGGTTGTTCAGGAGGAAGCATGTGTGCTAGCATGGAATGCCCTCATGCTAGGAGGGATGCTGAGCAAAAGGACATCTGAGATATCCTCCAGTTCTATGCCCCAGTCTCCCAAAGTATCAAGGGGAGGAGGCCCAGAGGAGGAAAAGCACCACAAGGTACCCCCTCTGTGCCAGGCACACACATCCAGTCACTACCCTGCCAATCCTTAGGAGCCTGGGAGGTAAGCTTCATTAGTACACCCATTTTACAGTGGAGGAACCTGAGGCTCAAGGGTGATTTAATAAGTTGCCAATAACATGGAGCCAGTAAAAGAACAGAGGGGCCAGGGAGATAGCTCAGTAGCATAAGTGCTTGCCTGGCAAGGGCAAGGGACTGAGTTCAATCCCTAGTTCCAC
>NW_004524683.1:9423207-9430361 GCF_000260255.1 Octodon degus | reverse complement strand
GTGTGTGTGTGTGTGTGTGTGTGTGTGTGTGTGTTAATGGTGAGTGAACTCAGAGTATTTGAACTGTGCAATATTCCCCACCCTTTAAAAATAAGTGCTTGCCTGGCAAGCATAAGGGCCTGACTTCGTTCAATCCAAAAAAAAAAAAAAAAAAAAAAGAACAGAAACATGAATCAAGACCTTCAGGCTGCCCGTGTAAGCAGGGAGGGAATTTCTGCCCTCCTGGGCATGCAGAAGGAAGCTCCTGGTCTTTTCAGCTTAAGACTCTTCAAAGATAATATTTTAGGTCAGGGACTTAGCTCAGCAGCATAAGCACCTGCCTGGCAAGTGTAAGATCCCAAGTTTGATCCCTAGTACCGCAAAAAAAAAAAAAAAAAAAAAAAAAGAAATAATATTAATAGTTTTATTTCTAAAAGGCCAACACAACAGATCCAGGTCTAGGGAAAAATAGCTGGTCAGAGTCACCTGTTCTTTGGGAGGCTGCCCTCTCCTAGACCCCAGCCAAGGAACACAGGATGGTAGCAGAAGGGTCCAAGAAGGCTCTGTGAAGGAAATAACTGACCCAGGCCTCACCTGGGGAGCTGGCCAAGCAAAGAGGCAATGCTGGGCAGGAGAGGGGAAGGGCATCCACAGAACAGGAGCGAGCAGAAACAAAGGCAGAGAATCACAAGCCATAGGGTGCTGCCAAAACAGAAAACTCACATTGCACAGAGGAAGGACAGTGAGCAAAGAGGTAACCCCAGGCTGCTAAATTATAGACCTATCATGCTAAGGAATCTAGATTCTATTTATCCAGAGGGCAATAAGAAGCTACTAAAGGATTTTATGAAAAGCTTCGATAAGATCAAATCCTTGTATTAAGATCACTGTGATAACAAACTAAGAGGCTGAGCTGCTGGCAGTAAGATTGGAGGCTAGTAACGCAGGCAAGAAACACGCCTGGGGTGAGATGGCTCAGTGGTCTAAAGCACCTACTTAGAACAAGCTAAGCAAAAGCACAGGGACCACAGTTCAATCCCCAGCACCACATGCCAGCCAGCCCCGCCCCCTGGTGGGCTTAACTGGCCACACACAAAATAAATAAATTAATAAATATTAAAAAAAAAAAAAAAGAAAAAGAAACACGCCTGGGTCCAGGCTGACCCACCCTCCAAGGTTCCTCTACTGAAACTCCCAACAGGGACAACTTTCCATTCTTTGGGCATTGCCAAGGACAGAGGCCTGCTTTAATGGCTATTAATTTTGTGCAGCCTCCCACACATTTCTTCAATGATTAAACACTAGGTGGGAAACCAATGTTTATCTTACATACCAAGTACTAAACTGACTCCATGTCAGGCCCTATGCCAGATACTTAACACAAATAATCTCTCAGTTATGCAACCAACAACCTTATCAAGGATTTTACTAACTTTAATCTCGTTTTGCAGAGAAAACTCGAGTCCAGGGCAGGCAGTTTATCAAAGGTCATTCAAACACAGAAGGCAGAAGAAAGTTTTGAGCAGCGTTCTACTTGAAGGCACAGACTGCTGTTACTACTGCAAAAAATAATGGAGAGGTGCTTCTCCAAAGGAAGACTGCCTTCCTGTGGGAAAATGTGTACCCCTAGTCGCAACTGGCGAACAGGCGAGAGGTGGGGAGCCCGAGCCCACATAAAGGAAATCAGCCTGCCCTAGACAACCCCCAGTTACAAAAGGGCATGGCCTCGAGAATCCCAGAGGACAAAGCAGGGAAAGGACCCGGTCCCAGCGCAGACCGGGCAAGGGGCGGGGCTCGGGCGGGACAGCGCAGGGGCGGGGCTCTCCGCACCGCTTCCATTCTGGGACCTGCCGGACCCCACGAAGGGGCGGAGCGGCGAGGTGGGCGGGGTAGGGCTGCGCTCGCGACCTATAGACTGGTCAGGTCACCTCCCCAGGACTGGACTCGACGCTCGTTCCATACTCTGGCTCCAGGAGGGCTGATCCGGGAACTCGATGGTGTAGTCCAGCTCAGCCCGGGCCATGGCGAAAGGGCGACCCTCCGCACCGGCCTAGCACCGGAACTCCCGTCCGCGATCCAGAGCCGCTGCCCGGCCCATCCTGGGCACCGCCCCTCCCCACCCTCTTCCCGCACTGCCCAATCCCAGAACCGCGCTCTGTGACCTCCTCCCTAGCAACTACGGAGTCTTTCTGAACCTTTCGCTGCGCCTTACTAGTTCTGCCATGGCAACCATGTCCCGCCTTCCTCTTGATCCGGACCAGGTATTGGCCAGCGGGGACGCCGGTCAGGGAGAGTCGCCCACCCCTCTGTGTAGAGTCCACGGGAGGGTCTCTACTGACTGCCGCGTCTTAACCTACCCAGCAGAAGACGGTGCCTTTTGACTTGCCTCAACTAGCTACCTCTGCCATCCTCTACCAGCCACAGCTCCGAGGGCTGGAGGTAGAAAACCGTACAAAACGGCCTCGGCCTGCGCGTGCCGACCGGTCCGGGGGGCGAGGCGTACTCCTGCTGCCTGAGGGGGTACGAATGGGAGACGGTCTCACTGGGATGTTGCAGAATACCCGGTGTGTGGAGGAGGCACCAAGGGATTGGAAGTTCAGCTTCCTTGCGTTTATCCGCCGATCTAACAGATACTTAATGAACGCCTACTCTGTGCCACAAATGGGCTGAGGTTCCTTGGGCTCTTGGGAGGATCAAGTTTTTGGCCCTGACTATAAATCTTATCTGGGTATAGAGAAAAATCATAGAACCGAGTTAATTCTATGCGGGGAATAAGTAGTATAGAAGATCCAGAGCTCAAAAATCTAGGGCCGGCCAAATAGCTCAGCAGATTAAAGCGCCTGCAAGCAGGGGCCGGGGGTTCAATCCTGGAGCCTGCAGTGCCGACCCCGCCACCACGAGTCCATTCTAGTAGTGAGACCCTGAGTACCCTATAGACACTTCCCTAAAATACAAACAAACAAACAAAAAGCATTGTATTGGGGATGATTCTTGAGCTGGGCCTTCAAAGACTTGGAGACTTTAAAAAAGGACTCCTTAGAGACACCCAAAGAAGGGAAAGTCAGGGGTGAGCACCAGAAATTACATGAAGGGTCTCTGGCCAGGCCAAAGACTAATGTGAGAGAAACCTTGAAAAAGTAAATCCACATCCTGCAGAATCTTTGATGTTAAGCCTCGGCCTTGAATTTGCTGATGGGAGGGGGAAAAATCCAGTTAATTTTACACCTCTTAACATAAGTTCCTAGATTTATTGTGAGCCAGTAGGGAGTTATCAGGCTTTAAACAGGTGAGTAAAGATCAGACATACATTTTGGAATATGATAGGAAAAATAAAGAATGATTTTTAGTTTTCTGGACAGCAGCAAGGCCTTTAGGTGTCTGTTCTGGGCATTGTGAATGTGAGGTGCCTATAGAACATCCAGTTGGAGTTCTCAAGGAGGCAGCTGAGTATGCCTGATTAGAGGTGAGTCTAAGATGAGTCTAAGCTGGAAGTAGAAATGTGGGGATCTGTAGGGCCTGTGGGTGGCAGCCACACCAGTGTATTTGTTGGGCTTGTCCGGAGGATATGTGTAAAAAAGAGGCAAGAGCCTAGGGCAGAGTGCTGAGAAGTACCCAATCTTGAGAGTCTGGCAAAGCAAGGTAAGCCTGAACAGGCATTTGAAATGAAGGGTCCAAGATGGTAAGAAGATAACCCTTGAGAGCCTCGTGGTGTCTTAGAAGCCAGGGGAGGAAAGTGTTGAAGAAAGTGTTGATGTTAATCAAGTAAAATAAGTTGTAAAAGAAGCCATTGGATTTATTTTTTTTTTAAATTTTATTTATTTATGTGGGGGGGGGGCAGCTCAGCCCACCATGGGGCGGGGCTGGCTGGCATGTGGTGCTGGGGATTGAACCGCGGTCCCTGTGCTTTGCTGAGCTTGTTCTAAGTAGGTGCTTTAGACCACTGAGCCATCTCACCAGCCCCAGCCATTGGATTTAGAAACAAGGAAGTTGGTAACCTTTGCAAGTCAGTTTCAGTGCACTAATGGGAGCAGAGGTACAATTACAGTGGCTTGAAAGGTAAATAGGAAGATAAGGAAATGAAGATTATGTGTGAAATACTCTAAGTTTAGACTCAGGCTATAGTTCAGTCCAAGTAGAGCACTTGCCTAGTGTGCAAAGAAGTTTGCCAGTTTAAGAGAAGAAAAAGAAAGCAATAGCTGGAAAGAAGGGTGAATTTTTGTTCAGGTGGGAAGAGATACTGTTGGCACTGATTGAGCAAAAAGGAAAAAGATTAAATTATATTTGTAGGGTTTTTTGTTTTTGTTTTTGTTTTGTATTTTTGGCAGAACTGGGGATTAAACTCAGGCCCTTGCACTTGCCAGGTAAGCACTTATTCCACTGAGCCATCTCCCTGGCAGATTAATTTATAGAAAAAAATAAGATGACTGGGAGAATGGCGTCCTGAAAAATAAAAAAAGGCAGGAGATCCAGAGCATTGATGAAATTCACTTAAAGATGGAGGCGCATTTGTTTGTGGCTAAAGGAAAGCATATGTGTTGGCATTATTACTTCCATTGGTTTGATAATAAGAAGTTGTGGGAATTTCTTTATAATGGTTTCTACTTTCTCTGAGAGAGACATATCAGCCAGTGATGAAGGGATTGGAAATGCTGTATGAGGTTGAAAAGAGTAGAGGAAAAAAAGAAAAAGGAAAGAGCAGAGAAAAATCCAGGCAAGATGGTGCACACCTGTAATCCCAGCACTAGGGAAGCTGAGGCAGGAGGATAGTGGTGAGTTTGAGGCCAACCTGTGCTACATAGCAAAACCCTGTCTCAAAAAGCAAAAAAAAAAAAGATGAGCTTGATACCAGCCTGGGCAACATAGCAAGACCCTTTCCCACCCCACCCCCCAAAAAAATGGAGAGAAAGATTAGAATAGTATAACAGCAACGGAGTGTGAGAATGACATGACTAAAGAGGCATACAAATTTTTGGGTAGTTGTAATAAGAAACTACTGGATTACACTAGCTTGTCTTTTAACCCTGAGGTCCTCCTAACCCTGAGCGTAGACGGCCTCCACTAGGGGGTGCTATGCAGAAATGGCGCTCCAAAGTGGAGCCAGCTCTGGGCACAGGCTAGAAGCGGATAGGCAGAGAAATGAAAAAAAAAAAAAAAAAAAAAGGATGAAACAGACCTGATGAGAAACGAGGACTATAAAGGGCGGAGTAAGAAGTCTGGAATGGGAAAGAGGAGGAAAAAGTAAGCCAAAGAAAGTGAGGATAGGGTGGGCCGACTGTGGTTGACCCAGAGCACGTGGAAAGGTAGAGTTTCGTTAGGTCTGGGAGTGGCATACGGGCAGAAGTGAATATGGGGAAAGAAAATCTGGGACGAGACAGAGGCAGAGACTTACACAGAAAGGAGATAAGGAAAAGCAGTCTATTGGGAGAGATAGGGGCAGTGGAATCCTTAGGGGAGTGATGGGTAGAGGCAAGGTCTGCGGAGAGTGTGCGTAGGGACAGGGATCGGTGGTCAAGTAGAGAGGGAGTGCATGTGCCCCTGCAGTAAAGGGAAGACTAGGATACTGTGGGTTGGGCTCGAAGTTTAAGGAAAAATATGTCTACACTTCTGTGCTGCATGTTTAAAAAAAAAAAAAAAAGGACCATATATATGGCATGGTCCTATACAATTGCAAATGAACTGAACATTTCTTATCGTCTGTCAAATACATAACTGAAGAAAAAGCAAGAGAAAAGAAAACTACACAAGACAAAGAAGACTCGCAAGAAAATTCACAGAGATGGGTTTAGCAAAAGCTTTTGCAAACCTCAATTAACTCCTTTAAAAGTTGAGAAAAAGGTGCTCGCTTCAGCAGCACATATACTAAAATTGGAACGATACAGAGAAGATTAGCACGGCCCCTGCGCCAGGGTGCCACGCAGATTCGTGAAGCGTTCCATATTTTTGTTTGTAAATAGAATATCATGTCTGCATCTTGTACAACAAATAACCACTAGGAAGGCAGTATGCAATGTGTTAATTATTGAAACTGTCCTACCAATTTGATTTGAAACTGTCTCATTGCTATTTGTTTCTCAATAAAATTATGGAAAATAAATAAATAAATAAACACTTTATAAATGTGTGACCCTAAAAAAAAAATAATAAAATCAATGTTATTTATCATAAAAAAGTTGGAAAAAATATTTTAAAGTTATAAAAAGCTGGTATGGTAGTACACACCTGTAATCCCAGCACTCAGGAAGCTGAGACAGAAGGATTGTTGTAAATTTTAAGCCAGCCTGGTCTACTTAATGAGTTCGAGGCCAGCTGAACTCCATAGTGAGATTCTGTCTCCAAAATAAAATAGTTGAAAACAAGCCAGGAACAGTGGCACAGTCCTATAGTCCCAGCACTCAGGAGGCTGAAGCAAAAGGATCACAAGTTCAAGGCCAGCCTGGGCAACTTAGTGAGACTGTTTCAAAATAAAAAATAAACAGCTGGGAATGTAGCTTAGTTGTAGTGCACCCCTGGGTTCAATCCCCAGTGCTACACAAGTTGAAAACATGGACCTAGGGGGATAGCTCAGGGGTAGAGTGCTCTCCTAGCTTATGCAAGACACTGGGTTCAATCTCCAGTGCCATCAAAAAATATTTTCATAAAGAGGGATGTGTGTAGTGCATTAGCTTCTTCCAAACAAACTGATAAATAAAAAAAGAAAAGAAGAGCACAAGAAGAAAACAGAAGTTGGGCATGGTAGGCCATGCCTATAATTCTAGCCCCTCCCGAAGCTGAAGATCACAAGTTCGAGGCCACCCTGGACAAGTAATTGTGACCCTGCTTGAACAAAATAAGCAAACCCCAATGGACTCTGCAAAGAATACACCTGCTTCAGAAGAGGTTCAGACAGGTCCTAAGGAAGGACTCCAGAGGTGTTGCTGCCATAGGAAGTGCCATATACACTACTGCCCTGAAAATCTTCATGCCACAAGATGTGGAGGTGATGATCCTGACTGGATTAGGGCTAGGCTACACACATCTTAGATTTTAACAAAAAAGTTTGAAAAGTTAAAACAAATTATAATTTATAATTAAAAATAATTATAGAAGGGCCTGGCCAAATAGCTCAGCAGATTAAAGCACCTGAAAGCAGGTGCAGGGGCCAGGGGTTCAATCCCTGGGCCTGCTATGCTGGCCCA
>NW_004524683.1:9386491-9422712 GCF_000260255.1 Octodon degus | reverse complement strand
TAATAAATTTTAAGGACCAGAGAGATAGCTCAGAGGCATAAGCACTTACCTGGAAAGCACAAAGACCTGAGTTTGATCCCCGGCCCCACATGCTGTTTGGTCTCAGCCCCGGATCCCCAAGCATATCAGCTCAGCCCTGGATGTGGGCACCCACCATGTGGCCTTGGAGCTGAGAGTGGTAGTGCACACCTATACTTGGGAGGTTGAGCCAAGAGGATCTCTACAAGTTCAACATCAGCCTGGGGGCTACAAAAGTGAGCACAAAGCCAGCCTGAACTGCATAGTGAGACCCTGTCTCAAAAAAGAAAAACTTAATTTTATAAAGTGGAGTAACAGTAGCTAAGTGTGTTGGTCAGCTTTTCGTTACTATTATCCTGTAACTAGAGCTAACTTAAAAAGAGGTAAGGTCATCTTTCATCTTATGGTATCCAAGCTCTTGGGCCCTGGATGGTTGCCCCAGTCCTCCTGAGCTGCAGTGAGGCCAACATTGATGGGACGGACAAGGCCAGAAAGCTGGTCACCTCGTGGCAGGAGGAAAGCAGAAAGAGAGGGATCCAGAGTCCCAATATCCCCTTCCAAGGATACCCTCAGTGACCTAAAACCCACCACCTCCACACCTGAGCCTTTGGGAGATCTTTATTCAAACCCTGGCCCTAAGGATAGTGTGTACATGTGCAAGCAGGCGTGTTTGTGTCTTGTAGGGGGTACTGGGAAATGAACATGGGTGTAACAGTTAAAGTGTCTCACCAGTTCCTGTGGCTTGGGAACTGACTAGGAAATGACAAAGCATACTTCTAGTATGTCCTGGTGGGTCATGGAAGAGCCTGAGGGACTGTATCCATCCCTGGCTCTTCCTCTCTGGTGCTGTTCCCTACTCTGCTTTCCAGGCATCATGAAGCAGGCAGCTGTGCTTCCCCATGCGCTTTGACCATGATGATTCTCCCTTGGAGCCAGCTGACTGTGAACTAAAGACTCAGAGACCTCTCCTTTAAGTTATTCACATGTATTTTGTCTAGCAACAACAAAGCTAACCAATTCGGAGGCCCTCATGTATGTATGGTCAGCACTCCACTGCTGAGCTATATCCTACACTTTTTACCCCCCTTTTATTTTGAGACAGGATCTCACTGCATTGCCCAGATTGGCCTCAAACTTGAGTTTCCTGTCTCAGCCTCCTTAATAGCTAGTATTTCAGGTGTGTACCACTGTGCCCAGCTGTTAATTTATTATTAAATAAAGAAAATCCAGGTGTGGTGATGCATACCTGCAATCTTAGTACTCCAGGAAGCTGAGGCAGGAGAAACACAAGTTCAGTTCCAGCCTGGGAAACTTAGCAAGGTCCTGGCTCAAAATTTTAAAAATGGACCATGGATATAGCTCAGTACAAAGGCCATGGGCTTAGTCTACAGTACCACAGAACAAAAAGAAAAGGAAAGAAGGAAGAAGAAAATGTTTTTATAAATTTAGTCTAGCTGGGCATGGTGCCACACCAGTAATTCAAGCATGCTGGGGAGTTGAGGCAGGAAGATCACAAGTTTGAGCACAGCCTGAGCTACTTAGAGGCTTAGTAAGATCCCGTCTCATAGTAAAAAATAAAAAACAATAACTGGGGATCTGGGCCAGTATGAAAACTCTGGGCTCATTCCTCAGTACCACAGGTGTCATGGTGCATGCCTATAGTCCCAGCACTTGAGAGGCTGAGTCAGGAGCATCACCAAGAGTTCAAGGCCAGCCTCAGCTTCATAATGAGTTTAAGGCCAGCCTGAAATCCATAGCAAGACTGTGTCTCACAGAGAGAGTGCATGAGAAAGAGAAGGAAACTGAGTGTAGCCCAGTTGTAAAGTCCACAGTAGCCTGCAGAAATGTCCCCAACCTTCATGCTCACCCACCACTCACCTATGGACTCACACAGAGCAGCTCCATCCTGTAGTCTCCATTCATGATAGGCGCCCATACAGCTGTGTCATTTTTTCTCTTTCATGGCTTTTGGGGATAGGGGCAGTATAGGAACTAAAGCAAGTGCTGTCCCGCTGAGCTACAAGCCCAGCCCCTCTACCTTGTGTGCTGCCCTCTTCTGTGTTCACGTGTATTTAGATACACAAACACCTTCCCTATGTATGCTTGCCTGCAGTATGTAGTACAGCAGGGTGCAGACCCAGTTTATAGCCTCAGAAAAACAGGATGGGTGGATAGGAGGCTGCACCACTCCTGCTTATCTAAGCACATCCTGCTGTTCATGCAATGTCACAGTCTCTTGCAGCTCACCTGCACCAAGCCAAGCAGGACTGTGTCTCTAGTCTGTCTCTGAATGGAGGCCTTGGAATGAGGGGACAGAGCATGTCACAGGGAGAAAGACTCTGCCTTACTCTGTGTGTGAATCCTCCAAGAACAGACTTTTTTGGTGGAACCAGGGATTTGCATCCACACCATTGTGCTTGCCAGGCAAGTGCTTATTCTACTGAGTCATCACCCCGGCCCCTCTCCAAGAACAGGAGACAATGACTGTTCCTTGTCTCTGAGGCCAGTAGGCAAGGGGAGGCTATCCGTGGATGCTTCTTGCTTTACAAATGTGTGTATAGGGGAAAACAATCTCTCTGGAAAATGTACCAACAAGATCTACTGACCGCTTGATATTTAATTCACCCCTTGTTAAGGATCTCTGATTTAGCCCAAGAGTTGGAGTTGTTGAGATTTTGTGATTTTCATTTCTTTGTATGAAAATGAACAATGTGGCAGCTATAGAAATGATTTATAGATGAGCCCAGATTTATTAATCACCTCTGAAAATATAAAGGAAATTAAAAACAAAGAGTCCGCTCTGGCAGAAGACTAAGTGGGTTGGTTGTCCTTACAGAAGACCTTGCCAAGGTCAGGGGGCCACAAACCAACCAATTTGGACCTCGATTCCTAATCTGGATTTTAATTTCATGTGCCTCGATTTTTCACACCATTTTCTCTCCAAGGTAAAATAATGACTATTTTAATTGGCTGCCACTTACAGAGAGACTCCACTAAGCATGATGGCGCTCGTGCATTTTTCCCTGGCATTCCGTGTGTGTTCCAGTCCTTATGATCAAGCTGGTGACGCCAGCTTTTACTGCATGCTGCGTGCCCTGACCAGTTGACTATAAATTAAATCCTCTTTTCCAGAAACCATTTTCCATTAGTGCTAATTTGTTTGCTTCTCATTTCCACTGATCATTAGAATCTCTGGTTGTGAGCACCAAATTGGAAATAATTTCTTTGACATTTCAAAAAATTTCCTCCCCTTCCTGCATGCCATTTGGCTGCAGCTAAAGAACATTATGGTTTGCAGAAGAACAGTTCACTCCAATTACAATTTAACTGACCGTTCGTGGCACTGAATCCCTGTCCTCAGTGTCCAAAGACGACACCACTGCTGACATTGTGATTTCCTGTCATAGCTGTAAAATGCCTCATAGATCTGGCGCTGGCCTTCTTGGACGGAGATTCCACCACTCCACACATGGCAGCTTTGGAAAGTTGGTAGCTTTATAGACCTACATATCACGGGCACTCAGACATAACCGTCTAAACAGGAGCTGGCTGGTCTTATTTACCCAGCAGGCATTTATCAAACAACTATTTGATGCCAGGCACTGGGGACACAGAGCTGGAGAAGAGCAACCCCTGCCCTTGGGGAACTTACGCTCTAATAAAGGGAAAGGTTAAGTTTTATGGCACAGAAAGAAAGAGGTAAGGTAGATGGGACCACAGGACTAAGAGCCCCTAGTAGTTTCAGGAAATTGACCAAAGGACAGAACTAGCTGGCCATTCAGATGGCAGAGCAGCCCTGGGAGGCGCAGAGGGCCCTGGAAAGCCCTGGAGAGTCTAGAAGTCAAAGTCTGTTGGATGGGAAATGGGATTAGTTTGTTAGTTTTGTGGTACTGAGGATTGAACCCAGGGCCTTTGCACTGGGTTACAGTCCTTTTCAATGTTTATTTATTTTTCTGAGACAATGTTTGGCTAAGTTGGTAAACTGTCCAAGCTGGGCTTGCAGCCTTTCTGCCTCAAGCTCCCAGAACGCTAGGACAACACATGTGTGCCACCAGCCACACTACAGGGCCATGTTTTACAAGGCCTTGGATGCCATACTGATTTAGATTTTATCCTATAGGCTACAGGGAGCTCATGGAGAAACTCAGAGATGGAAAAATGAAGAAATATAGAAGCCTAAGGGATAGTCTCAGAAAAACATTTTTTTTAACTAGGATTGGCAGGGATTGAGCAAGGGAGGAAGTGAAAGCCTGTAATCCCATTACTCTGGAGGCAGAGGCAGGAGAATCAAATATTTGAGTCCAGCATGGGCAACCTAGTGACTTAAACTATGTCTCAAAAAAATTAAAAAAAAAAAAAAAGATATCTCAGGGCAAATGCCCTGGGTTAATCCCTGGTACAAGGGGGAGAAAAGGAAAGAGGGAGGGAATGAGGAACAGGAAAGAAAAGAAAGGAAGGGGGAGGAGAAGGGAAAAGTGGGCTAGGGAATGTAGCTCAGGAATAGAGTTCTTGCCTAGCGCGGACAAGACCTTGAGTTTGATCCCCAGCATTATGAAAGAACAGAGAGAAAAGATTGCAAGGGGGAAGAGAGGGCTCTGTGTGATGATCCTGTGTTCTTTGTGAGGTAGGAAGCCAGCTTGTCCAGGCTTCCTGCTCCTGCTTGGCTCTTCCCTTTGTTCACCCTCCATAGCCACTCCGGCACTAGGTTCTGGTTCCACCTGTATGGCCTTTCTGCTTTTCTCCACCCCTGGAGTCCTCCACTTTTTTCGCCAAGGTTATACTAATGACTTCCAGACTGAGGTCTCACCTAGTCCTTTATACACCGCAGTCAAGGGATTTCTAAACCAAGTCTTTGTCCCTGAGAGCCCTTCAGCTTCTTCCCCTTCCCCTCTGGATAGAGCACAAGCCCTGCCTGGTAGGCCCTGCATTCTCTGTCCTCTGCCCATTCCCCTGCAAGAGTGGAAGTTTTAGCTGGGCTTGGTGGCACACTCCTATAATCCCAGGACTCAGGAAGATCCATACATTCAAGGCCAACCTGGGCTGCATAGCAAGATTCTGTCTCAAAAAATAAAAAAAAGTGGAGGTTTCTTTCCACTTCCGTCCACATGCTACACTCCAGCTACTATAAGCACTCTTGGCAATGAAAGAGCTGAGCTCTAGTGAAGGGTTTTTTTTATGTTAGGTAGTTTATCCCCCCTTGGGCACCTCTTTCCAGTAAGGGAATTGAAGCTCAAGGAGGTTAAGTCATTTGCCTGAGGTCCTAAGCTGGGAGGTGGAATCCAAGTCCTAGGTCCAGACCACTGTGCTGTGCTGTCCTCCACTTGCTGTTCTTTGTGCGTTAGACCAATGATGGAGAACCTTTCAGAGCTCTCAGTGGTAATGAAAGCTGGGGGGCCAGGTGATAATGAAAAATGGCTAGTAGAATAAGCACAAGCGCTAAGGATCTGAGTTCAGTCCCTAGTTCTGGAAAGAGAGAGAGAGAGAGAGAGAGAGAGAGAGAGAGAGAGAGAGAGAGCGAGCGAGCTTGGGACACAGCAGTGGACACATGCTTAAGAATCGCCACCGCTGCCTTATACTCTCCTCTACCTGGAGCATACTCTCCTCTGCCCACCTTTGGAGAGCTACAGATCACCTTCCAGCCTGGGATGTGGCTCCTCTGAAAGCTTCTGTGATAGCCAGCAACCTACCAGCACCAGGCTAGGTGTCCTCTCTCTCATCGCAGAGCACCCTATACTGTCCATTGCACTAACCATGCTGTTGGAACTGAAATCACATATTGAAAGAGAGCCTGAACTTGGTTCCCCTTGAGGGCAAACTCTGGGTCTTTCTCATGGTTATCCACACAGGTCTAGCATGAGACCTACTTGTCACTGCTTGGGGTGTTGCCTGCTTAATGGAATTGCTCATAGGTTGAAGGTAGAGCACAACAGTTCCAAGCAAGCAAAGGAACATGACACCCTCAGTGACCTGTGTGGGGCAGTTAGGTGGGTATCAGAGACACTGGCTAAAGAGATGCAAGTTAAGTAAAGGAGGCAGGGGCCCAGCTGCAGGATGTCTCAAAGAGGATGGCCAACAGGACACAGCAAAGCATGCAGACTTTTATAGGAGCTTTGCTGTAAACTGAAAATCAGACACCTGAAGCAGGATCTGATTTTTGAGGCTCTGTTTTGATTTTTGCTTTTTCTTTTACAGATTGCCAAAAATTGAGTAGACTAACAAAGAAAATGCCTAATGAGTGGTTGAAGATAAGAGGGTTGGGAGAATAATGGGTGGAACAAGGGCCCCAAGGAGACTGGGTGGATGGATGGATGGATGGATGGATGGATGGATGGATGGATGGGACAAAGGATGGATGAGATGGATACAGAGCTCTAGTAGAGGGAGAGAGAAAAAAAGGAGGATTTTTGTGAATAGAATAAAACAGGGAGAAGGAAGAAATATGAAGATGCTCTTGCCTAGTGACCTAATATTCTGAGAACAACTAGTTAGAGGAAGAGGTGGGGAGGGTAAGGAGCTTGGAACTGTAGATTTCCCAAGTGGCTAGTGGCTAGTTCAAGTTCAGCATATAGGTCTTCAGTATGAATGCTGGGTGGTTGGGAAGTGAAGCTTGGATCCTAGATTTTGTACCTCTCCCCTGTGTTCCAACAAAGCTTTTACTATATCCCCACAGATTGCTTTTCAGTATTCATTGGAACTCCCTGGCTGTTTGCCTGTCTCTGCTTCCCAGGATGTAAGCACCCTGAGGAGAGGGACTGTTTCTATTGTAACCAATGCCAACTCCATTGGCTGGCTCAGAATTGGCACCCAGGGCATCTATTTAATTAACTGTGAGTTCACAGAAATTAAAGTTTATTTTGAGCACAGTATGTCAGATATCAGTTTACTGGTGTCTGCTGTGAAGACAGAAATACTGACCTGAAGTTACCCAGCGGCCCCAGGACAAAGAGGCAGATGTGTATCCATGACGCTGAGTGGGACGGGGTGGCTGACAGTAGCGTGGAGGCAAGGGAGGACAGAGGCCTGGCCTCTGAAGAAGAAACATGGTTGAGAGCAGGAGTAGGGAATTCAGAGAAGGGTTTCTAGAGTGGAGGGAAGTGGGAAACCTCCTCCTGATCCCCACAGAAGGAGAGACATGGGCTGGGGTGGAGCTTGGTGCCAGATTTACTTGGGGGCAGAATTTAAATGGAACTATTTGAGCTGAGATAAAAATTCCTTATCCTAGGGGTAAAGAAAATCTCTGAAGAGTATGATGCAGAGAAATCTGTCTGGCTTTCATTGTTTTGAAGTCTTGCCTCAGTGTGGAATTAGGATGGGTCAGACTGAGGAGAGAGGCTAGTGCAGTAGCCCATAGGGATGAGGACCTAACCCAAAGCAGCAGCCCAGGAAGCTAAGCATCCTGGTCCAAGGGCAAGTTAGGAGTATGACCAACAGACCCTGGCAACAGTCCTGCAGATAAGGAGAGCAAGGGACTGCTCTAAGACTAAAGCACCTCTCAAATGACCAGGAAGATGGTGACCCACATGTGATCGTGGGGCAAGGAACAGGGAAGAGGAGGAGAAGCTCAGTACTGGGTTTGTGAACATGGAGAACCTGTAATGCACACTGTGAGCAGTCCACTGGCCACTGAAGCACAGGGATGCAGAGCCCAGGACAAGGCCCAGGCTAAGGGTATGGACTTGGGGACTGTCCACCTACAGAGGCACTAACAGTGAAGGGAGTGAGGGCACAGAGCAGGAGAAAACAGCCCTGTGGAGGGATTTGCACAGGTGCTCCAGGTGCAAAGCCAGGAGAGCACGGTTGCAAAAGGCAGTTGGGAAGGGACTCTGGGAGACAACCTGGGCTTTGTCCAGATGTTGTGGGAGATACTGGGAGCGCAGAAAACAGGAGGGTCAGTGCCTTGGGCTTAATGGAAAGAACCTAGACTTTGTGGAGTTACATGCAAATCTGAGTTCAAATATCATCTTTTTTTTTTTATTTTAGGGAAGGGTCTACAGTGTGTTCAGGATCTCACTACTAGCTTGGACTCATAGTGATCCGCCTGTTTACAACCTCCCAAGAGCTGAGGTTACAGGCATGTGCCACCACGCCCAGTCTCAATTGATGTCTCAGTGCGCCCCGGGGGCAGGGTCAGCACTGCAGGCCAGGGGATGAACCCCTGGCCCCTGCGCCTGCTTGCAGGTGCTTTAATCCACTGAGCGATTTGGCCAGCCCTCATCTTCATTAATAAGCAAAATTTTTCAAACCATAGTCTCTTCCTCTGAAAATTGTGGACAGCAACTACAGTATCTCTTAAAGAGAATTACATTAAATAAGGCTAGGGATATAGTTCAGCCAAGGCTATGAGTTAGATCCCCAGCCCTGAAAAAAAAAAAAAAAAAAAAAAAAAGGGTAAGATGAAAGAGGATCAAGCCAAGCACTGAGAGTGCACACCTGTAATCCCTGTACTCTGGGGGGTTGAGGCAGGAGGGTTACAAGTTCAAGCTCAGTCTTGACGAGATCCTGTCTCCTAATAAATAAAAAATGGGTTGGGGTAGTAGCTAGGTATGAAGGCCCTGAGTTCTATCTCTAGTATGAAAAAAAATTGGAAAAACTAAAAATTTACCAGGTAGGCATGGTGGCACATGCCTATAATCCCAAAACACAAGAGGTTGAGTCAGGAGGATTGCTGTGAGTTTGAGGCCAGCCTGGGCTACACAGTGAGAGATCCTGTGTAAAATAAATAAATTAATTAAATCAAACCTATTTTAGTTTTTTTGAGATGTGTGTCTGGCTGTGTAGTTTAGGCCAGTTTTGAGTGCCTGTGGTGCCCAAGCTGACCTCAAATATGTAGTGAATCTCCTGCTTCACCTTTCCAACTCCTGAGATTATAGGTATGTGTCATTAGGCTGGAGCTAAAAAATAATTTTATACACATATATTATGGTGTGGAGCTAGCTCTTTTAATATAAAAGCAAACTTTCTTTCCATTTACCAAGAAAAAAACACATTTTCCCCTTTTCAATTTCTTTCTTTGTTTCTTTTTTTTTCCTGAGACAGGTGTCTCACTATGTAGCACACGCTAGCCTCACGCGCTAGCCTCAAACCTGAGGCCATGTTCCTGCCTGAGTCTCTCAAGTGCTGGAATTTTCAATTTCTTTCTTTGTTTCTTTTTTTTTCCTGAGACAGGCGTCTCACTATGTAGCACACGCTAGCCTCAAACCTGAGGCCATGTTCCTGCCTGAGTCTCTCAAGTGCTGGAATTACAGGGGTGCGCCACCACACCCACTCCTTTTTTATTTTCCCCCCTTTCATTTTGTTTTTTTATTTTATTTTATTTATGTGTGTGTGTGGCGCCAGCTCAGCCCACCAGGGTGCGGGGCTGGCTGGCATGTGGTGCTGGGGGATTGAACTGCGGTCCCTGTGCTTTGCTAAGCTTGTTCTAAGTAGGTGCTTTAGACCACTGAGCCATCTCACCAGCCTAATGGCAGAATCCAACCACAGCAACCTGAGCCTGACTGCTTTGTTGAAGCAGCCACTTAAAGAACTGAGCTAAGGGGCAGTCCCCCCCTTTCATTTTGATAGTCAAAAAATATAAATATAGAATTTATCCCAGCAATAGACCCAAATTAGCATATTTCTCTCCAGTTTTTTTTTTTTTTTTTTTTTTTTTTTTTTCTTCCCACTGTTTTCTTCTTTGTAATTCTTTTAAGATTTTGTGCTGGGCATGGTGGCACACATCTGTAAGCCCAGCACACAGGAGCTTGCGGCAGGAGGAGTTGCTGGAAGTTTGAGACCATCTGGGCTACAAAGTGAGTGTAAAGCCAGCCTGAACTGCACAGAGAGAACCTGTCTCAAAAAAAAAAAAAAAAAAAAAGTTTCAGTGGTGTGAGGTTTTTTTTGTTTGTGGTATTGGGGATCCAACTCAGTGCAAACCTCCTGCCACTGAGCTACACCTCCATCCCCATTGTCTTTTCAGCCTTCGCCAAATCTCATACTGAGGTGAAGTTGAGATAAAAATAAATAGTAATTGCCTGGAGACTCTCGATTAAACATGGCTGCTGCCCTTTATCTCCCCCAGCTTCCACAAACCTTAGCGGCATAACACTAAACAAAAAGTCACAAAAGTTCAGGGGAAGAGGCGACAGCGCGTGGGAGAATTCAACAAATATTTGGCAGGTGGGGGGAGCTAACTGGCTCCAGGCTGACGAAACTGCAAACTCAGTCGCAGCAAGGGGAGATTAGCTACGGGAAGGAGGCAGTCACCCGCCATAACCTCCGGGAGAAGGTAAATCGGAGAAAGCAAACTCGAAGGTGTGGAGCTGAGCCGGGATCTGAACCGGAGCTGGGCACCAAGCACGCTGCCTCCACTCCACAGCCCCACCCTCAGCAGGGGAGCAACACTCCAGACCCTTAGCTGCACCCGAAGAAGGACACTGGGCCCTGGAGGCCTCCATCCTTATGGGCCTCGGGCACAGCTGGAAGGGCAGGGATGATCTACGGAGTGGGAAACTGGGGTACAGGAAACGCAGCAGTGCAGAATCCTGCCCCTTCCCCCCTCCCAGGGCATCAACAGCCGGTGTTCTCACCCTCTCTCCCTGGAGCGCCCTAGCGACTGTAAAGAGAAAAATAACCTCCACTGACTGACATTTAT
Source organism: Octodon degus (assembly GCF_000260255.1). NCBI lineage: Eukaryota > Metazoa > Chordata > Mammalia > Rodentia > Octodontidae > Octodon > Octodon degus. The sequence goes on along the minus strand of NW_004524683.1, from coordinate 9,412,064 downwards.
AAATTCTCCAGTGAAAAGGCTAGTCATTTATCGATAACTTTCCAACAACTGAAGAACACGGCAGCTAATTTTAAAAAGTCCATGCTTAGGCAGACGCAGGGGCTGGGGTTTGATCCCCGGGCCTGCTGTGCTGGCCCCGCCCCAGGGCACGCTGAGACAGTGATTGAGACAGGGCGTGGTGGCGGGAACCTGTAATCCCGGCACTTGGGAGGCTGTAAACAGGAGCATCACTACGAGTCTGATCTAGTAGTGAGACCCCGAACACCCTGTACGCCCTGTCCTAAATACAAAAAATAGAAAGCCCAGCCAGGACCTAGTACAGTAAATAAAAAACATCTGTACCAAGGTATGCCATCTTTTTTTTTTTTTTTTTTTTTTTTTGAGACAGGGTCTCACTTTATAGCCCAGGATGGCCTTGAACTCATAGCTATCGTTCTGCCTCAGCCACCTAAGTGTTGGGAGTACAGGTATAAGCCACCATGTTTACCATCATACACTTTTAGAAAAGCTTTCAAAGGCATAGAAATCAAGATCATATTCGACCTCTCATCAGCAACAGCAATTGGTAGGCAACTTCATTTCTAACACCGAGTCACTCACCCAGTCTTTTTTTTTTTTTTTTTTTTAATTTTATTTTATTTTTTTAATTAATTTATTTATTTATTTGTGTGTGTGTGTGGCCAGCTCAGTCCACCAGGGGGCGGACTGGCTGGCATGTGGTGCTGGGGGATCGAACCGTGGTCCCTGTGCTTTGTCAAGCTTGTTCCAAGTAGGTACCTTAGACCACTGAGCCATCTCACCAGCCCACTCACCCAGTCTTTCCTCAACACAAGGTCAAAAATATTTCCAGGTCCAAGGAGATAGCTCACCGGCATAAGTGCCTGCCTCACAATCAATCAAAAGGTCCTGAGTTTGATTTCTAATACAAAAAAAAAAGATTTCCAGACTTTCTGGGATGTACACTCACATACTAAAGAATGTGGTTTGGAGCTGGTGAGATGGCTCAGTGGTCTAAAGCACCTACTTAGAACAAGCTAAGCTAAGCAAACCACAGGGACCGCAGTTCAATCCCCCAGCACCACATGCCAGCCCGCCCTGCCCCCTGGTGGGCTAAGCTGGCCACAGACACACACACACACACACACACACACACACACACAATAAATAAATAAATAAATAAATATTTAAAAAAAAGAATGTGGTTTAACAAAACAAAGGAACAAAGCAAAAGGGAAGATGTAGGATCAGCACAGAATAATAGTGTCTTAGTTACTCTTCTCTCGTTGCTGGGACAAATATCCAACACTCAAAATGAAGGAAGGATGGGGCTGGTGAGATGGCTCAGTGGTCTAAAGCGCCTACTTAGAACAAGCTTAGCAAAGCACAGGGACCGCGGTTCAATCCTCCAGCACCACCTGCCAGCCAGCCCCGCCCCCTGGTGGGCTGAGCTGGCCACACACACACACACACACATAAATAAATAAATAAAATTAAAAAAAAAAACAAAATGAAGGAAGGAAAGGTTTATTTAGCTCACAGTTACTGGAGGTTTCACTGGAGGTTTCAGTCCATACTCAGCTGGGTCCAATGCAGAGCAGCACAGAGCAGAAAGCAACCTTTCATGGCGGCGGCAAAGAGCAAGAGCACAAGGGAGAGGTAGCAGCAGCTCAAGCAGCTAGCTTCTCTTCCCACCTTACATTGTAATGCAAATTACCTGCCCCAAGGTAGGGGAAATACTCACACCTAGGGGTACTTCCCAGTATTTACCCACCTATGGGTAATCCCAGCAGTACTAAAACCCATAATCCCAGCCTTGGATCACACGTAATCCCAGTGGATCATGAGTTAATGCAAACTCTAGAAGTCCTCACCCCATGACTGCATGAGGCTTTGGGGGAACAACTAGACACAAACCATAACAAATAGCTAAAGGAAACCTTAGGCACTTGTCCCAGGTTTAGTGAGAAGTGACCAGCAGCTAAAGGAGGAAAAAAAAAACCACAGTCTGTACAACTCAGGTCTCCAGGGAAGAGATGGAAATGGTCAGTTAAGTGCTGAACTTTAGAAAAATATCTGCTATACATTTGGTATATCTGGTGCATGGGAGCCAGTAACTAGGTACTTAGAACTACATGAAAAGAAAATGTGATGCAAAATTCCAGGTAAAACCAAGTGCTAAGAAAAAAATAGTCATGGTTCACTGAGGGAAGAGTTTACTTGGTCAATAATGTAAATACTATGGATTTAACTGTTAATTTATAGGAAACTACATTGTTAGGCTAAAAGAGGAAGTGAGAGAGTCTACAAGAGAACTAAGTCCTTAACTGCCATAATAAATATTGTATAGAGCTGATAGAGGAGCCGGGGAGATAGCTCAGTAGAATAAGCGCTTGTCTGGCAAGCGCAAGGGCATGAGTTCAATCCCCCGTTCCACCAATAAATAAATAAATAAATAAATAAATAAATAAATAAATAAAGCTGTTAGATTCCTGGGCTGCCACAGACTGGGTGGCTTAAGCAGTAGAAACTGATTTGGTCCTGTCCGGAGGCTGGAAGACTGATGTTGGATATTGCAGGGATGGTTGCCTCTGCACCACCTCATCGCTGTGTCATCACCTGTCTTCCCTCAGTGTGTGTCTGAGTCCTAAGAGCATCTCAGAAGGACACCAAGTGTATCAGATAAGGGCCCACCCTAATGACTTCATTTTACCTTCACTGTCTCTTTAAAGACCCTTTCTCCAGATACGGTCCCATTCTGAGGTACTGAAGAGTTCCCACTTCAACACATGGACTTGGAAAGACCCAGTTCAGCCAGTAGCAAGTAGAATACACTCTTTATTTGGAAATAGAGAAGACATAGCCAGGAGGACTGACTGTGGCTGCCTCAGTGCAGGGCCTGGGGAGTGGTAGGATAAGACAGGTACTATTTCATCTTTCACTAAACAGCAAGGCACAGAGCTGAGTCTTGAACCCAGTCTGATTCCAGAGCTTGGGCTCCTCCACTGGCACCCAGCACAGAGCCACCTGATGGGGCACTGCGCTGGCACTTGTGCCCTCTCACTGTGACCTTAAAAGCTGCTACTTTGAGGTGGGTTTTTTGTTGTTGTTGTTGTCATTTTTTTTCCCCTAGTTTCAAAATAGGAGAAGATAGGGGCCGGGGAGATAGCTCAGTAGAATAAGTGCTTGCCTGGCAAGTGCAAGGGCCTGAGTCCAATCCCCGGTTCCGCAAACAAAAAAAGAAAGAAAGATTCAAGAATCCTGGCGAAAAGGCTTAGTAAGAGCATCCTGCTTAGTGCTTCCTGCCTTGGTGTCCTGGAACTCTGGGTGCATATCTGCTTCTACTTTGAGTTTTGATTGCCGTCCATCCTGATAAGGCTCGTGCTGGCATCTCCGCCCTTCTCTCTGGGTCTAGGACAGCCCCTCACTTGTTTTCTTGAGGCAGCATGGCTGCTGGAGGTGGACACAGCCTCATAAAGTTATTCTCAGCTCTAGGACCAGCGCGGCATTCACAGTGATTGATGGCTGCCTCTCGTGCCGGGCTTTGGTCATTCTTGTGTTTAGGTTCGTGCACATCTGTGCACCCCATTCTTGAGGCTGCCAGGATCTCGGGGTTGCTTTCCCTCCCAGGATCGCACAGCCAGTGACCTCTGAGGCCGTGGAGGTTGCTGTGTATGTGTGTCTGTCTCTGTGTGCCTCACATTATTGCTTCCTAATAAAATTCTGATAGCTGAGCCCCATCAATATCTCAAATACATGTGAGGAAACGTTAATTTAGAATCAATTTTAGGATGTTTCAGACTGTAAAGTCCTTTTAACTAGATCTCTGGCGAGGATGTAGAAGCACTTTATGGGACTGTAAATTTCATGTTGAACAGTCTTTGTGAAATACACATCTCCCTTCTCCCAAGCTGTTCTCTCCGTATCAATCATGGCCCTGCAAGTAATGTTTCACAAATATTCTGTAAATCACAGAAAACCCCATGATAATGTGAAATATGACTTTCACTTGTCTGTTAGACAAAAGAATCGCACATGCCTCTCTCCCATCAGCACTAACATTTGTTATGGATAATAACACTTTCAATCACAACTATTTTTGGAAAACGGGTTTATTTTAAACCTTCCCTCCCCCACTGAAAACACTCTCCCAAGGACACAGACTCCTACAAACCACAGCCCATTAATCCAACTATGGAATAGGAACTTTTTTCTTACCACCAACTTTTTAAAAAAGTTGTCTTGAGGAATTAGTGTAAAACCCCAGGTTCAAGGTTAGGGAGCACTTTCCCTTATCATGTTTGCATTAGAGAAGGCTAGATCTTCAGGGACCCCAAGTCTCTGAGCCCATGTAAAGCCAGCTGGGAGAGAGGCCAGCTTCTTCACAAGCACCCTCATGCTCAGCTTGATACTGTGGTCCTTCCATTGCTGGCTTCACCAGGAAACCCTTTAACTCTTAAAGACCAGACATTTGATCAGGTGCATTGCCCTTCTCTGGAGAGGCTGAGGCAAGAGGCTTGATTACAAGTTCAAGCCAGCCTGGAATACATGGTGAGGCCCTGTCACAATACAACAAAATATGTATTAAAAAGAGCAGTCAGGGCCAAATACGATGGTACATGCCTCTAATCCCCTCACTCTGGTTGCTGAGGCAGGAGGATTAGCGCAAATTTGAGGCCAGCCTGGGCTACAAAGTGAGTTCAAGGCCAGCCTGAATTGCATAGTGAAACCTTGTCTCAAAAAGACAAAAAACAAAAGAGCTGGACATGGTGGTGCATGTCTATAAACCCAGCACTCTGGAGGTTTAGGCAGGATTATTGTGAGTTCAAAGCCAGCATGGACTGCAGAGTGCATTCAAGGCCCACCTGAACTACATAGGGAGACGCTGTCTCATTTAAAAAACAAAAACAAACAAACAAACAAAAAAAACCAGACACTTATTCCCTTGCTATTCTTTTTGGCTTGAGGGGTGGAATCCAGGCCACACATGCTAGGCAAGCACTCTACCACTGAGCTACATCCCCAGTCTTTTCTTTTGAGCCAGGCCCTCACTAAGTTGCACAGGTTGTCCTCGAACTTGCAGGCTCCTGGCTCAGCCTCCCGAGTAGCTGGGATGACAGGTATGTGCCGCCACACGCACTACCTTGCTGTCCTCCATTCTATCCTAACCCACTGAGCCTCCCTAGAGTGAGTTTCTGTGTGACTGTCCCAGCAAATCAGCAGAAAAGCGAAAGCCACCAGAGTGTAGATTTTCAGGGTTCTAAGTAGCTGTTAACCTGTCTATTTTCCCTTCCTCTTCAGCCACACCCAGGACTCACTGATCATGACTTCTATAAAGGAGCAGGCAGCAATCAGCAGGCTTTTAAGTTTCTTACAAGAGTGGGACAATGCTGAGAAAGTCGCAAGGAGTCACATCCTTAACAATTTCATTGAAACCAACCAAGGCAAGACTGGCCCTGAGCTGGAGCAGGAGTTTTCCCAGGGAGCCAGCTTATTCCTCGCTCGCTTGACTACCTGCCTTAGGATCACGTATCCTTTGCTGAACAGAAAACAAAGTTGTTGAGGGAGTTTTTCTCCCGATTCTCTCCAATTTTATTGTATTGTATTTTATTTATTTATTATTATTTGGGGGGGATTGAACTCAGACCTTTGTACTTTCCAGGGAAGCACTTATTCTACTGAGCCATCTCTCCAGCCCCAAAATTTTATTTATTTTTTAAGGCAGGGTCTCACTATGTATCCCAGGCTGGCCTTCAACTTGAAGTGATCCTTCTGCTTTGGCCTCTGAGTGCTGGAATTCTAGGCACGCACCACCACACCTGCCTCTAATATTTTAGAACAGGACATCTAGTGATAAAAATATGCCAAAAGTCAAAAACTCTTTGACTTCCTGTTATTCTTCCCCTCCATCCTTCTTTCTGTACTCCCATGAAAGCTAAAGTTGCTATTCCTTTTGTCTAGCACTAATTTGTATTCTGCCCTTGAACTGTCTGTAGAAGCTGTATTTTTCCTTTCTTATAGCTTTCTCCTTCACTTCACTACCAGCTTTTTCCATCAGCAAATATGCAGAAATCTCTTCCACCTTAAAACATAAAATTAAATCCCAGACTCACAGCTGAGTTGCAGCTCCTGCCCATCCTGATGCCACTTGCTGAAAAGGTTCCTAGTGCTCCCTGGCTCCACCTTGCCTCCCCTGCTTGCTCTCCTGCCCTCTGCCTTCTGGTTTCTGTGGCCCCCACTCCTCTGGGGCAGGCCTCACCTAGGTTACCAATGGTTTTCTCCTCACATGACTACATCTTCATTCCTTAGTCGTGACCTCTCAGTGCCATTTGTCACATTCCCATCTAGCCAGTGCTCTAGTTCTCCTTTCTTCCTGTCCACTATGTCTCTTCCTTAGCCTTCTCTTAAATGTTGGTGATCCTTGAGACCCACATCCTCCTCTCTGCCCCTCATTCTCCGTAAGTAGTTAAACCCCACGTCAGGACACCTACACCACACTGGTTGGAGGAGTCTCCAAATTTCCTTCCAGAATCTGAGTTCCATATCTGAGATACGATCAAAATGTACAGTGAGGCCAGGCATGGTCTCACCCCTGTAATCCCGGCACTCTGGAGGCTGAGGCAGGAGGCTTGTTGTGAGTTTGAGACCAGCCTGGGCTACAATGTAAACTCAAGGTTTGCCTGAACTGCACAACAAGACCTTGTCTCAAAAAAAAAAAGAAAAAAGAAAGTAAATTTAAAAAAATCCCCATTAGAAAAGAAAACCACAAATAAAAAAAAAAAAAAACAAAAAAAAAAAACAATGAACATTTTAGTATTTTTAAATTATTTTTAAATTAAGTCTATTGGTACATTTTAGGTTTGTATAATGATCACATTCATCATAAGAAATTTGTACTTGCACATGATATGTAATGATTCTTTTACTATTTTTTAATTATTACAATAAAAACACATTGCCATTCATCTCCCTCAAGACACTCCCCCGGCTTTGCACACACTCATCCCATTGTTCTTGCCACTTTCTTTTCTTTTCTTTTTCCTTTTTTTTTTTTTTTTTTTTTGCAGAAGTGGGGATTGAACTCAGGCCCTTGGGCTTGCCTGGCAGGCGCTTATTCTACCGAGCCATCTCCCCGGCCCCTGTTCTTGCCACTTTGAAGCAGTTCTGGAAGTCCTTCTTCATGAGTGTCTTTCAGATGTGATCAGCAGAAAGGTGAATGCCACTGCCCAGGGGCATCCACTGGGGAGGCGGGCTGAGGGGAACACTACGGCGAGTCCTCATCCACAGTATGGAAACAGCCACAACCACACGCTGCCGCAGGGTGGCGCTCGCATTTCCAACTCTGGGAAACTAGGTGAACATAAGGAAAAAACAAAGAGGGTGTAGCTGAGGTTGGTGTGGGACATGCTGAGTGTGCGGTGGTTGGGTTCAGGTTCCCTGGAGACAGACGGGGCTGAATGCGCGCGCACGTGGCCGCCACTGAGGTAACACTTTGAACTGGGGAGAAATGAGGGCATTCTTGTTCTATGTTCTATGGCGCTTCGTGGATTCAGCTCAGACCCTTCGTATTTCCTGCTGCCTGAGTCCTATTCTGCTCTGTAAGCCCCTCCCCAGATGATACTCCCCCAGATGATACTCTTACTCCTTCATTCGGGCTTTTTTTTTTTTTTTTGCGGAACCAGGGATTGAACTCAGGCCCTTGTGCTCGCCAGGGAAGCGCTTATTCTACGGAGCCATCTCCCTGCCTCCCCTCCCTTTTTATGTAGTTGGTACAGGGACTAGAGGGTCTCACTACGCAGACCGGACTCATAGTGAGCCTTCTGTCTTCAGCCTCCCAAGCACTGGGATTACAGGCACACACCACTACTCCACCACTCTGTCTCATTCGCTGTCTCAGGCCACCCCGGGAGCGGGGGCCATCACAGCATGCTGGGGATCGAACCCCAGGGGAATAAAACCCTGGAATTGAGACCCAGTCCCTGCGCCTGTGTAAGCAGGCGCTTTAGTCCACTGAGCTGTTTGGCCCACCCGAGGCTTTTTGTTTTTAAACAGAAACTTGCCAAATTACCCAGGCTGGACTCTAACTTGTGATCCTTCTGCCTCAGCCTCCCAGAATGTTGGGACTACAAGTATTCTCACCACACCTAGCCAGCAGGCCTCAGTTTAAACACTGCCTCTTCAAGAAGCTCACTTCTAAAAAACAACAACACCTCACTTCTTTTCCTCGTCCTGTTAGGCTGGGCTTCATGTTCTCGCCACTTCAAGTGCTGGTCCCAGAGCCTAACATTCAGTGGGCACTGAGCCAGGCTCTTCGTACTCAGTTGAACATTTAGTTTCTACACCTAAAATTCCTCATTATTCCCTAACTTCGTGACCCTCTCCTACAACAGAAAAAAAAAAAAAATAGACCAGTGAAAGTAATAGCATGGTTGGGGTTTTTTTGGTTGTTTTGTTTTGTTTTGTTTTGTTGTTGTTTGGTTTGGTTTGGTTTTGGTTTGGGAGGAGGGTATACTGAGCTTGAACCAGAGCCTTTTCACTTACCTACATTCCCAGCCCTTGTGTTTTTGGTTTTTTGTTTGTTTGTTTGTTTGTTTGTTTTGTTTTTCCTTAGACAGAGTCTCACTAAGTCACTAGTTACCCAGGCGAGGCTCCATCTTCCAATCCTACCTCAGCCTCCCAGAGTTGTGAGTTCACTACCATTCCCAGATGATAATGTTTTGAATTAGAGATTCTACTTCTGCTTTCCAGCCTTTCAGGTATGGTCCATTTTAGAAGAAAATAAATCCAAATGGCATCATTATCTCTTGCAAAGCTATCACATCAGCCTGAACCCTTTGGTCAGTCTTCCCGAATAGATCAGTACTTAAAGGTTTGTATATTGTAACAACACTATTAATTGCCACTTATTGAGTCTTTTTATGTCCTGCTACTGATTTCTGTACCGTACAAATATCTCATCTGAGCTTCCCACTCAGCCTAATAGGTGGTTACTGTTAACCCATTTTACAGCCATGGAAATTGAGCCTTGGAAAGGTTGAGTAATTACTAGTAAATAACAGAGATGAGCCTTAAAATGGGTCTGCTGGCCCAAAGCACGTGCCCTGCGCTGCAGTGGGTGGTGCGGAAGCACAGCTCCCCCTGCAACCGCCCGGGGGTTGGACAGGTCATCTCACAGGAGGGAAGTCCGCTTAAGCTGTTAGGCTTCTGGGATCCAGTCTCATTCCCATCTGTAGCCTTTGGCTGCCTCGAGTCACTCACAGAGTAAATGCAAATACTATCAGCGTCCACTGGAGGGCTGTAGTGAGCAAACCAGCGCTGGCCCACAGTAAATGCTGGTTCCTGTTAGCTTCTAATGGTGCTGTGGCAACTTTCTAGAGCTAATTACTGGAAATGACAGACCAGAAATATGTGCAGCGTGTGGCTCTGCAAACAAGAGTAGCCTAGGACAAAGAAAAAGGAGGTGACAAACGTTAGTCGACCCCGGGGCCAAGGAGATAGCTCAGTGGCATAAGTTCCTATCTGGCAAGCACAAGGTCCTGAGTTGAATCCCTGGTACCGCAAAGCAGAAAAAATAAATAAATAAATAAATAAATAAAATAAAAAAGGCCGACCTGGTCAGTAACTGAAGGAAAGAAGAAAATCCACTGAGGCAGGTGGATGGGCAGCTTTGGGGCCACAGGGTAGCGACAGTGTAGGAATAGAGAGACTACTCTGTGGGGCTGAGTGCCTGACCCTTCACCAGGGCAGCAACAGGCAGGGGAGCCTGGCCCTTGAGCAAACCCTGCTTTTGCAGCAAAGAGCCTTTCCTAATGAGCCAATCTGTCTCCCCTTCTATTGGCATCCTGGGACCCAGGGTGCAGCAGAGATAATTTGCCTCACACCCCCACCCTCCCCCAACAAAGCACCATTACCTCCACCCCATTACATTCGCTTTTATCAGTCTCGGAAGCTCTCAGTCACCCTCCATGAGCTGCAATAATTTCAGCTAATTTCTTAAGTGTTCTAAGAGCTTGTGATGTGTTATGAGCCTAGTAATTGTTGACTGGTTCCCTTTCTGTTGTGGCTTGATTTCATACCTTGTATCTGAGCTGATGCGTGCTCTGGGTGCTTTATTACAATGAGGCTTTTTGCAAAGGCTCACATTAAAAAATAACATTAAATACTGAGGTTGTTTTACATCAGGGTTTAATTTTTCCACCATCTCCTGTTGTTCTTGTAAGGAAGCCATGCAATTCTTCATAAGAATAGTGACCTCCACTGTAAAACTTGGAGCAAGTATGAAATTGAGAATTAACGATGAAGCTAATTCTTTTTAGAAAAGTCTAGGATTAGCAAACTAAGCTGAGACCCAGGGATACAATGACAATGCCCTAAAGGTTTGGGAAACGGGATCCCAGCTTTCTTCTGCACCTTTGATGGTTCAAGCCTCCTAGTTCTAGGGAGACTTCCTGGAGAACAGGGAATGAGCCAGCACCCCTATTGCCCCTACCTCTGTGCTGCCCCTTGCCCTGCAGCCAGGGACTCCTCCTTGGGTAAAATGTATGGTCCAGCTGCCTGGTCACCCTGGTTTTGCATGAAGACCACCCTGAAATGTATTCTTTAACATGCTGAAAGCTATATGACTGGCTCAGGATTAGAAAAGCTCCTGAGATCCATTGGCATCTTCTTGACAGCTGTGAACAGGTGAGTTCCACACAAATTCTGCAGTCAAATCCTGTTCCCCTAACCTCCACTCAGATTCTGGGGTCTCCATGGCAAGTGAGACTCATGATGTTGGCATTCACACTGCACAGGACCCTGGCTGGTGGGTATCAGCAGGACCCACCTCACTTGTTCCTCCTCTCTTTACCTCTTTACTCTCCTTGGCTCTTTTCCTCAGTTGTGGATGATGGAGAAGCAGCTCAGACTGCAGTCATACAAGTCAAGGGCTTGTATGGACAGGCTCTTTCACTTAAAGCCAAAAAAATAGAAATACGTATTTCAGGCCTGACTAGATCCAGGAGCCCAAACGGGGTTGTTAATTCTCATTCTCCTTCTTTCCTCTTTTTCTGCTTCTCAGTTTTTTACCTCTGTACTCAACTCAGAGGCCAATGTGTTCTGGGATCCCTTCGTGCTCCAGATACACTCTTTACACTATAGCCACGCTGACTGCTGACCTGTCTTTCCCAGGGATCCCAAAAACATCCTGACTTGCATCTTGCCCTCTGAATAACTACTACAAAGACAACAATATGCAATGTCTTAATTATTGTAACTGTCCTACTAACCTGTTTTGAAACTGTCTCATTGCTACTTTTTTCTCAATAAAATTAATATTTTAAAAAATCCTGACTTTCAAGGCTCATCAGACCCACTTAGGTCACACATTTGGCAACAAGTCAAACTTCACAGGAAGGATAACACACCATCACTTGCTTACCCCACCAGAATCACAGGCCCTTGAGTGGAGGAAGCAATGATGCCACAAGGGACATTGAGTGCCATCAAAAGCAGGGGACAGAGACTGGAAAGCCAAAAGAAAGGAATGTTCATTGTTTTTAACTCCAGTATTTTCCACTAGAAAGAATTTCCAGGGGTCTGGTGAGATAGCTCAGTGCTCTAAAGCACCTTGCTTAGGCAAGCTCAGGCAAGCTTACGCAAGCACAGGGATGGCATTCGATTCCTGGCACCACATGCCGCACCAGCCCCGCCCCCAGGGAAGGCTGAGCCAGCCACAAAAAAGAAGAATTGCTTGTATTATATCACATTATTGTATCACATTATTTATAGAGATTTCCTGGATAAGCAGCAAAGTATGTGAAGAAAGGAACTTGGGATGCCTTAAAAGTATTTGTGTGAAGACATTTGATGTGTTTTATTCCTGTTCTTCCCCACCCCACCCTGCCCCGACAGCAATCGGTACCTGATCGAATTTCTTGAGGTTGGAGGTGTCCTGACACTCCTGGAAATACTTGGGTTAGAAAAGGTTAAGGAAGAGGACAAGAAAGAGGCCATCAAGCTTCTGCAGGTTGTTGCAAGCTCTGGCAGGAAGTACAAGGAGCTCATCTGTGAAAGTTATGGTAGGTAGTGGGCGTGAGAGTCCATGTCTGTGGGGGCCTGGGGAGATTGGAGGTCGCACCCACCACTGAAGGGAATAAAAACCATGTAGAACTGGTTGTGCAGGAGGCATTTTGTACAGCGGACTCAGTTAGCTTCTCTCCCCATCACTGCTGGAAAGCCAGATTTATCATTTCCCTGATTATTTGTTCAACTTTCAATGATGGTTTGAGAAATACTTCCCCATTTTAAATACTTCCTCTTTCACACATCCGTTCAGCAGTTAACTCTTGCTTAAAATCCTGTGTGAAACTGAGTTGTGACTAACTCTAGAAATAAAAGTATCAAATACCTACTGTGTGCTAGGTATATATAAAGGTGCTAAGGGTACAAAGATGAATAAAATATAACCCGTATCCTCAAAAAGCTTACAGTCTGGTGAGAAAGATGACGACCAGGAGTCTTAGTAATCAATCAAGCACCAGTCTGAGGGAGATAAGGGAGAGGCCGACACCTGCAGCCACTTTCCAAAGCACCTCTGCCCTGCACACCCCACAGGGCCTCCTTTCTCCCTTCCTGTCCCCTCTACAGCCTCTCTGAACCTCAGTGACTTTTCTCACAAAATGGGTTGAACACATCCCCCTCCCTGGTTCCTGGGGTTTAATGAACTGGTATTTGGCAAAAACACATTCTGAACTGCTGGACACTTTTCCTACAGTAAATTTGCATGTGTCATTGTATGTTCTGCAGAGCCTTTTTGCTTTTGTTTTGTTTTGTGAGACAAGGTCCCACTGTAGCAGGCCTTAAACTCACTGTGTAGGCCAGGCCGGCTTCAAACTCACAGCGATCCTCCTGCCTCAGCCTCCGGAGCGCTGGGATTACAGGCCTGTGCCACCACACCCAGTGCCATTTTAAATCTTGAAACACAGATTGTGACACGCTAGTGCTGAAGCAAAATCCTTAAATCCCACAGCTAGAGGTAAACAAGATAGTGTTGAAAACTGAGCCTCATTATTTGCTTCAGTTGACTAGCCTTGGCTGAAAAGATCAAATTCTCTCTACATTATGTAATCTTGAGTGGGGAATCATTTTCCTAAATCCCTTCCAATTTAGCATTCTCTCTTCTCTCCCCAGGTGTACGATCTATAGCAGAATTTTTGGCTAAGTCTAAGTCAGAAGAGACTCAAGAAGAAGTGCAGATTCTGCTGGATTCTCTGGTCCATGGTAACCCCAAGTACCAGAATCAAGTGTACAAAGGTCTCATAGCTTTGCTGCCCTGTGCCTCCCCGAAAGCTCAGCAGCTGGCACTGCAGACCCTCAGGACTGCCCAGGTGAGCCGGGCTGCGGGCTCCTGCGGCTACGCTGCAGCTCGGTGGCCTCACAGCAGCTGCACCTCTCTGGCTGCACACATAGCTGCCCTGCTGGTCCATCAGCGTCATTCCCAAGGTGGGGCAGAGTGACTTGGCCTATCTACTGAAGGATAAGAAAGATGCTGGCAGGCCTCAAAGTGGCTGAGACAAACAAGGATGATGAGAAGACTGTAGAAAGGATTAACTTCAATTTGATAGGGGAGCATCGTGGTATAAGTGTGGCCAGCATGGAAGTGACGAGAGCAGATCTCCACTGCTTGGAAAAGCTCCTCCTTTTCTTGTTGACTTCTGCCCCCTCTCAATGGCCTAGAAAGCAAGTGAAGTCAGAGTTGGGCCGTGGTGACCTCAGGAGGACAGTGTGCCTAGTGAGAAGAACCATCAAAATCTCTCCACGTGGGCCAGAGGCAGGGAGGCAGTGAACAGTGACAGATGTGGCCCAAACAGTGGCAATGGCAGGAGAATCAAGTTGGATAGAATTTCTAAGGTAGAGGATCTGGGGCTAAGGGTAGTAAAATAAAATTGACACCCAGCCTCGGGATTAGCAGCAGGGTGAGTTGTATACCATTGAGAACAGAAAAGCTGAGCATGGTGGCACAAACCTGTGATCTTATAACACTGGGAGGCTGAGGCAGAAGGTTCAAAAGCCACTTAGTGACTTAGTGAGACCCTGTGTCAAGGCCGTGGGTTCAATCCCTAGTACTACGAGAGAGAGAGAGAGAGAGAGAGAGAGACAGACAGACAGACAGACAGACAGACAGACAGAGAGATCAGTCTGCCCACAGGCAGTAGAAAATAAAAGCCTGAAGCTTCAGAGAAAGGCCCTAGAAAAACATGTCAGTGTAAACTTTATAAGCAGAGCAGTGATAACTGAAACAGAAATACATAAGATTTCTGGGCAGAGGACTGGGAAAGGACAGCTTTGAGGCCAAGCAGTGAACCACAGAGACAGGGGCAGTAACAAAGATCTGACCTTCACAGGCACAGTTTCCGGTTTGCCCTAAGTGCCTTCTATATGCCAGCACCAGAGAGCTTGTGACCCTTGTTTCGTCTGCACAGCAGCTAATGGAAACAGTGCGGGTAAAGTTTGAAGGGGTAGGAAGAAGACAAGTAAGGTTCCTGAGAAAGAGAAGATTTTTGGAGCTTCACTGACTCCCACTGTCCCCAGCCTGTGGCATCCCCTCCCCTAGCCACAGTCGCAGACTTTGTCCCAAAGCTCTAGCAGGGGGCTGCCAGTCCTCAGTTCAACGTGTCCTGAGCCAAGGCTCCAGTGGCACCCTGGCAGACTCGTGGCCATCATCTGGCTGCCCTCTCTGCCCTCCTCCCCACGGGGAGAACCTGGCCCAGCGAATCTCTCATCCCCAATTTACCCAGCACCTGGCTGTTTGGAAGTCCCAGTTACACTTCTGCCTGGAGTGTCAGATCTGAGAAGTAACTGCTTTGTCTTCATGTCTGTCTTGTCAGGTGATCGTGGGAACCACACACCCCAGCATCGTGGACTGCGTGCTGAAGACACTGGGCACGATGCACCTGGAAGTCCAGTATGAAGGTAGGGGCTTCCTGTGGGTTGAAGAAAGTTTGGGGAGAGACAAGTGAGTTCCAGGAAGTCATCTCCTGGTCACAAAGAGCCATGCCTTTGAGTGCCCTAGACAACCTTAAGAGATGGAAGAGGCTGGTCCAGTAGAGGTCAGCAAGTAGTTCAGAAAGTGACCATCACATCGTGAGCTCTGCCTGGGGGTGCTTTCCAGCTGGCCCAGTCCTAGTCTTAGGTGGGGCTTCACCTCCAGCGGAAGTTACCTCACTGCGCTGGGATTGTAGTTTAGAGGCAAAGCTCTCACCTAGCACTTCTAAAGCCATGGAGCTGGGCTGGGGAGATAGCTCAGTAGAATAAGTGCTTGCCTGGCAAGTTCAAGGTCATGAGTTCAATCCCCAGTACCACCAAAAAAAATAATAATAATAAAAATAAAAAAAAATAAAGCCATGGAGCCAATCCCTAGCACCACCAAAAAGAGAAGGAAAAGAAAAGAAATCACCCTGAAGAATGCCCTGCTTCTAAGGAACTAAAGTAGATAATGATAGTATTGAGTTTTCAGTGTTGAGTGCCCTTATGTGTCAGCCCCTTGCCATATATCATTTCATTTCATTCTCAAAGTAACCGTAAAAGCACAAACCTTGGCTTTCAGAAGCTGGAATGAATGAATAGTGAAAAGAGGTAAATTTTTTTGTTGCTGTTTTTCAAAATGAAACTGATGACAGGTGAATTATACTTTCCAAGTTTACACAGCCAACTGGATTCAAACCAGATCTGTCCTACCTGAAGTTTATGCTTTCAACATACAGCACGTAGCAGGGATTAAAAGGATCACTGTTACAGAGAAAGGAAATTCTAGTTTGTTTGTTTGCTTGCTTTTTTTTTTCCCCAGCTGGAATTTCTGGTTTTCTTTTTCTTCTTTCTTCCTTCCTTCCTTCCTTCCTTCCTTCCTTCCTTCCTTTCTTTTCTTTTCTTTTTGTCTCTTTGAGATAGGGTCTCGCTGTGCAGCACACGCTGGCCTTGAGCTCACTTTATAGCCCAGGCTGGTCTTGAACCCGAAATCATTCTCCTACCTCAGCCTCCTGTGTGCTGGGATTACAGGTGTGTGCCATCACACCCAGCCCAGAGTTTCTGTTTTCAACAGGAGGGGTCAAGTGAGGATTCTCTAAAGTAGGTAGCATTTGAACTGAGGCTTGGAGAAATGGAAGGGTTTGGAAGGTAGTAAAAGGCAGTGTAGGGGGCCTGCCCCTTAGCTCAGTTCTTTAAGTGGCTGCTTCAACAAAGCAGTCAGGATCAGGTTGCTGTGGTTTGATCCCCACAACTCAAGCCAGCCAAACCTGCCCTGAAGGCATTCGGAGCAAAAAAAAAGAAAGAAAGAAAGAAAAAAGAAAAAGGCAGTGCTGTGTACCCATAACCCTGGCACTAGGATGGCTGAGGCAAGAGAATCTCAAGGTCATGATCAGCCAGAGCTACATAGCAAGTTCAAGTCCAGCCTGAACTGTATACTGAGACCCTGTCTCAAGGAGAAAAACAAAACTAGGGCAGCATATGGTTGGGGAACGATGTCCACCCTGAGTGTGTGTTTGGGGCAGCCTTGGAACTGAATGCCACGCTATCACTGTGTTGTCTGACAAGTGTGCTAAATTGAAACCTGCTGATGACAGCGGGAGCAGAGCATCCTTCTGGGCAGAGGCACCTGCGCGGAAGTCCAGGGTCCCTGCACACAGCTGTGGCAAGGAGGGAGTAAGGACGAGACCTGGGCGGGAACTCGTGACTTGTGGATTTATACTCTGTCGCCTCAGGCTCCACAGCAGTGTGCGTCGCAGATCCAGAAACCTGCTGGTAGCTCCGGATCAGGGCTGGCCCACCTCTTCCGGCCGCGGCTCTGCCTTTCTTCCCCAGCAGCAGAGGCTGTGGCCAAGGCATCAGGAGCATGACGCTCTGTCACAGCCTTTTCAGTTGGACGTCAGTTCGTGTGACAACACAGAAACTGTTTGCCTCCAATTAGTTCCGTGTGTTCCAGACTCTTCGTGGGTCCTCAGGAAATGTCGATAACTGAAATGGTTTTGGTGCGACGCAGAGGGTGCATGGGCGCGCATTGTCCACAAGAGGGTGCTGGTTCCCCGATCACCCCTGAGATAATGTTAACTAGTTGCCCGGCGGTTTCCACGACGACAGGCAAAGAGGCTCAGCGAGGTCTTAGGGGGGTCTTCACTGCAGGTAGCTGGAAAGGACCCGAGAGGAATTTCCCAGAGCTTGAGGTCACCAAACTGCAAAACCTGGGAAGCCCCTAGATGATGGTAGCAAAGAAGCCTGTGCCTGAGTCTGGGTGGCACAATGTGGAGTCACGGTGACATGGGCTGACCTTAAATAGCAGTAAGGCTTTGTTTTGTCATTTGCATAAATATATATCTAGTATCTGTGGTATGCCCAGAACTGTGTCAGTTACTGAGCGTGTGCTGCGTGCATGCATGAGTCTGGACAAAGAGGAAAGTATTAGGAGGAAGAAGTCGCCCTCGACTTCCTGTGCTAGAGGGGAAGGGGCCTCTCAGGCATGAGTCTGGGAAGCCAGTGACAGAGAGACTGAAGCCTTGGAAGTCTTGCTGCTGTGGGTGTCGTCGACACAGGACAGCCTCCCCTCTTCTTCTCAAGGAAGGCTCCGCCTCCCGACTCCGATCTGCCAGCCTGCTGACCCCTTGTCCACTCCTTCCCATGAGCGTAGTGTCCCTTTGTACCTTTCTGCGGGTAGCTTCTTCCTTTCTCTCTGGTGGATCATGGTCACTGATGTACAAATGAGCTTGTATTTCCATCTTGAAAAAGAAGCCCCCCCAAAAAAATTAAAATTAAAAAAGAAAAAGAACCCAAGTTTCATCCACAGTCCCTCCAGAAAGGTGAAACTGGATGGCACTCTTCAGGGGCAAGGACCCTCCTGGACTCCAGCCTCCCTTCCTGGGGCTTGCTTTTCCCACTTTCTTCTTCCCTGGCCTCTCCTCGGCTTCTGACCCGGCTGGCAGTTCCCCACTGCTTCAGGGGCTTCTGTGGTGCAGTCTTCAAGCCTTCCCCTGCCTGCTACTTTCACCGTAGTTTCTGCTGTGTCTCCTCTGGCACGTTGTCAGCCCAGCCTTCTCTCATCTCCACCTACATTCTCTGTGAGTGATTTTGTCTAGAGCTGTGGTGTTTTATTTTGTTGCTTGCTTGTTTTGTTTTGTTTTGTTTAAGACAGAACCTCCTTCTGTAATTCAGGCTAGCTTCTACTTCATAGTGATCCTCCTGCCTCAGCTTCCTGAATGCTGGGATTACAGCTGTGCACCAGCATGCCCTGCTCTAGTACCATCTTTTAAATGCTATCTATAGATAGATGTAAATATAAATATAGGTAAATCTGTATCTCTGGTCTTCATTCTCCTTGCTGTCACTGGATTATGTCACTGGGTGAATTATTTAATATATAATTCAAATTTATGGCCACAGGAGAAACTCATTTTTTTTCCAAAAACCTCTAATTCCTCTCTTTTTCTCTTATCTCAGTAAAAAGTACTCATCAACCTAATTGCTCAAGTAAAACCTATAAAACTAGTGTAACTTCTTTTCTCCCACTGCCCAGACCCCACTCCTAGGCTGTCTCCACTTTCCCCTGAGGCACAGGGGAAAATCAGTGATCCTGATGTGACTCCAGGCCCCGGAGGCATCCATGTCCACTGTGTCTGCTTCACATTCTGGAAGGCACTTTCTGTACAGTGGAAATGTCCGCCTGAGAGAGGCTTCCCTGGCCCCTTCCATAGGCCCCACCACCACCATCTCCTCATTGCTTCCCATCACCTACTCTGATCTTTCTTTCTTTTCTTTCTTTTGACAGAACCAGGGATTGAACTCAGGCCCTTGCACTTGCCAGGCAAGCACTTATTCTCCTGAGCCATCTCCCCGGCCCCTACTCTGATCTTTCAGCCCAGATCTGACCATTTCCTTGGTGGTAAGAAGAGCCATTGTGCCTTCCATGACCCTCTGTTTCCTGGAAGTCCTTAGGGCCAAGGAAGAGGCCTGGAGAGGGTGGGAAAGCTCCTCAGGCGTAGTGGAACAGGCTGCACTGCTTTCCTGGAATCCCATCATTCTCGGAGGCTGAGGCAGCAGGATCCCAAGTTTGAGCCCAGCCGAGGTACTGTGGCAACTTAGTGAGACCCTGTCTCCAAATAGCAAAGGAAAAAAAAAAAAAAAATAGCAAAGGAGCAGGAATGTGATTCAGTGCAAAAGCCCTGGGCTCATCGCTGGGGGTGGCAAGGTTATGGAGGAAGCTGAGGTGATGACATCTTAGCACACAGGGGTGGTTCTTCCTATTATGTATTGTTTATAATAAAGCGCCCCAAATTTCATGCTGTGAAAGTACCCTAAAATGTCTACACAGCCTTTAAGTCCAGAATGTGAAGCAGACACAGTGGACATGGATGCCTCCGGGGCCTGGAGTCACATCAGGATCACTGATTTTCCCCTGTGCCTCAGGCTCCAGTATAGTTCCACCTGGTGCTCTTACTGATTCTGTCTTTATTTTTTTTTTAAACATTTATTTATTTATTTATTTGTTGTGTGAGTGTGTGTGTGTGTGTGTGTGTGTGTGGCCAGCTCAGCCCACCAGGGGGCGGGGCTGGCTGGCATGTGGTGCTGGGGGATTGAACCGCGGTCCCTGTGCATTGCCAAGCTTGTTTCAAGTAGGTGCTTTAGACCACTGAGCCATCTCTCCAGCCCCTGATTCTGTCTTTAGTTAACATTTAAATATAATGATCCTCATGAAAGTTTTGTCATTAAATTTTTTTGAAGATTACATTGATGCCAAAAGTGGTGACACATGCCTGTCATTCCAGCACTCGGGAGGCTGAGGCAGGAGGATTGCAAGTTCAAAGCCCAACCTACTGGCAAAGTGCAAGGACCTGAGTTCAATCCCTGGTTCTGACAAAAAAAAAAAAAGCCCAACCTGGGCACCTTAGCAACCTAGCAAGACCTTGTCTCAATTTTTTTTTAAATGGAAATCTCTCAGTGCAAAGACCCTGATTCAGTCTCTAGTACTGAAGAAAGAAAGAGGGCCAGCCAGATAACTCAGAGGACTAAAGCACCTGCTTAGGCAGATGCAGCGGCTGGGGTTCAATCCCTGGCATACCATGCAGGTCCTGCCCCCGGGGCACGCTGAGATGGTGACAGACTGGACATAGTGCTGCACACCTGTACTCCCAGTACTTGGGAGGCTGAACACAGGAGGATCACTTGAGACTGATCTACATAGTGAGAACCTGGAGACCCTGTACTAAATATGAGAGAGAGAGAGAGAGAGAGAGAGAGAGAGAGAGAGAGAGAGAGTTGAAATACTATTTATTTCAATATCTGAGTTTCTTTACCACCTCTCTTAAATTTGCACCTGAGGTAAATCCTGGCCAGTAGGCACCCTAGGGGCTTGAAGGTAGACTCAGCTGGGATTGTCACCCGTGATGCCTATAAATTGCCTCTCTGTGTAGCCCTGGCCTCTCTCAGGCCAGGTTCTAACACAGGCTAGCTGGGAGCGGCCTTCAAAACTTTCTAGTCTGAAGTCTAGTGGCCTTTTTTTAACTGAGCTCTCTAAGCTAGATAGCATCACTCCCTGTTCAGATTCAAGGAAAACGTGGAGACCCCACACTTCAGTGAGAAGAGGGTCAAATAACATCATGGCAGCTTGACTGGAGGAATACTGGTGGGCTTCAGGAAGCAGTGGGGGAACTGCTGACGCAGTCAAGAATCAAGAATTGAGGAACAGTGCACTTTTGGGCAATCATGCAGGACCATGGCTAACTGGTAACCCCACTGTCTGCAAACCGGATACTGAGCAAGACAGAATCTGTAGGAGTCAAGTCCTCAGCTATCTTATCATCTTGCTATGAGGTGCCAGAAGAGGCTGTTTGCTGGCCTGGGCTCTGGCTGTTGGCTTAAAGCTTAATCTGTCCCTGAGCCAGCGTGGGCCTTACCACAAGCCATATAGGCCTAGGACAGACTATTTATTTATTTATTTATTTTGTGGAACTGGGGATTGAACTCAGGCCCTGCGCTTGCCAGGGAAGCACTTATTCTACTGAGCCATCTCCCCAGCCCAATTTTTAATTAATTAATTGTTACAGAGTCTGACTATGAAGCTCAGACTCACAGTGATCCTCATGTCTCAGCCTTCCCAGCACAAGGACTACAGGCAGGTTTTGGAGCCAGCACAGCAAACCTGGGGTTCTGGGCCAGCACAGCATGCAGTACTGGGGATCAAACTCAGGTCCTTGCATTTGCCAGGAAGGCGCTAAAACTGCTGAGCTATCTCCCAGCCTATCAATTTATTTTATGCCAGTTTATCAATATTAATTATTAGGGGCTGGGGAGATGGTTCAGTAGAATAAGCACTTGCCTGGCAAGCACAAGGACCTGAGTTCAATCTCTGGTTCCAAAAAAAAAAAAAAAAAAAAAAAAAATTAATTATTGCCTACTGGTACCACATCAAACTGGTCCTCAGTAGGGTTGTGCCAGACACAGTGGCAGATTCCTGTGGCTGAGGCAGGAAGATTATAAACTCCAGACTGGTCTAGGCAATCCTTGCCTCAAAAAAGGTAGGGCAGGGCTGGCGAGATAGCTCAGTGGTCTAAAGTACCTGCCTAGGCAAGTTTAGGTAAGTGCAGGGACCATAGTTCGATCCCCAGCACTACATGCCTCAAGCTGGCCACACACACACAAAGGATGGGGTATAGAGGTGGAAATGTAGCTCCATGTGAAGGCCCTGGGTTCAATTCCCAGGACTGGAAAAAAAAAGTGTTTGGGTTTTTGTTGTTGACCTATAAGAGTTCTCTTTACATACTCTGGATAATAGATGTTGTTTTGGGGGCTTGCGGGTTAGCTCAGTTGTTTAAAGCACCCGCTTGGGCAAACCGAGGTTTGATCCCCAGCTCCACATGCCACACTAGGCCCACCCACCCTTAAGGCAGCCTGAGCCAGCCAAAAAAAAATTAATCCTTCTAGATGTTGTGTGTGTGTGTGTGTGTGTGTGTGTGTTTTATTTAACTTTTTTATTTTATTTTTTTAAATTTACATATTTGATACAGGGTCTCATTACACAGCTCAGACCCGTAGTGATTCTCCTTTCTCAGCCTCCCCGCTGCTGGGATTACAGGCATGTGCCACCATGCCCAGACTCGGTGGTCAGCTCAGCAGTCCCAGGATGGGGCCAGCACAGCACGTGGTAGCTAGGATAGAACCCAGGTCCTTGCATTTGCCAGACAGGCACTTAGACCACTGAGCTGTCTCCCTGGCCCAGTGTATGTGTTTTTGAGACAGGATCTCACTATGCAGTTCAGGCAGGCCTTGAGCTCACTTTGTAGTTCAGGCTAGTCTCGAACTTATAGCATTCCTCCTTCCTCAACCTCCCAAATTCTGGGCTTTTGGGTGTGCACCACCACGTCTGTCTTAGATACTTGTTCTTGAATTCCACATTTGTGTTTGGTTGGTTGGTTGGTTTTGGTTGTTTGTTTTTCTTGGTGCTAGGGTTGAACTCAGGGTCTCATGCAAGCCCTTCCCAGTCCTTGTCACAGTCCAGGAAGTTTACATTTGTAATCCCATGAAAAGTTATTGGAATTCTAGTGAGTTAATTCTAGTCTACCGCTTCCAGTGCAACCCATAGTGAGAAAAAAGATGCTATGGCATATTTGTAGTCATGGGGAGCCAAGGGGTCCTAAATCCAGCTGTGATGATAGCTATCAGGAGCAAAGGCCTGGATCCAGGGCCAAACCTGGGTTTTATTAATTCATGAAGGCGCGCGCGCTCGCGCGGGGAGCAGAGGACGCGGCGTGCACTCTAGCAACGCAGCCCACCTAACCCGCAGAGAGTCGGAGGAGTTCAGCCACCTTCTGGACCTAGAGTTCCTTCTCTCCAACTCATTGTCGCATCAGGAGTCCGTGGCTGCCACCGTCTCCTCCTCGGCGTCAGCCTCGTCCTCGTCGTCCCCGTGGAGCAGCGGCCCTGCCTGCGTGCCCTCCACCTACAGCTTCAGCTACCCCATGCGGGCCGGGGGCGACACGGGCGTGGTCCGGGGCGGTAATGGCGACGGCCTGCTGTACGGCCGGGAGTCTGCGCCCCCTCCCACGGCGCCCTTCAACCTGGTAGGTATCAAAGACGTGAGCCCTACAGGGGGCGCTTCGTGGCCGAACTCCTGTGGCCCGAGTTGGACCTGGTGTGCATTCTTGCCACGGCAGCCGCCGCCAGGTGGCGGGCTGATGGGCAAGTTTGTGCTGAAGGCGTCTCTTGAGCGCCCGGGGAAGCGAGTGCGGCAGTGGCAGTCCGTCGGTCATCAGTGTTAGCAAAGGCAGCCCGGATGGCAGCCACCCGGTGGTGGTGGTGCCCTACAAAGGCGGGCCGTCGCGCGTGTGCCCTAAGATCAAGCAGGAGGCATGTCGTCCTGCACCGTCGGCCGGCCCCTGGAGACCCACTTGAGCGCTGGACTGCTGCTCAGCAATGTGAACCTGCCCTGCGCAAACGACTTCTCCCTGGGGCGGCAGCTCCCGAGCAGGACTAACCCGACCCTGGGTACCAAGGAACTGTTGAGCACCAGGGACTGTCACCCTCCTTGCCGCTTCACACTGGCTTCCATCCCCATATGGGACCCAACTACCCACCATTTCTGCCCGACCAAATGCAGCCGCACATCCCACCGATTCATTGCCAAGAGCTCATGCCACCTGGTTCCTGCCTGCCAGAAGAGCCCAAGCCAAAGAGGGAAAGAAGGTCGTGGCCTTGGAAAAGGACAGCCACCCAAACTTGCTATTACACCGGCAGCAGCAAAACCTATACGAAGAGCTCTCATCTCAAGGCACGCCTGTGAACCCACACAGGTGAGAAATCGTACCTCTGTGACTGGGACAGCTGTGGGTGGAAGTTTGCCCACTCTGATGAACTGACCAGGCACTACTGCAAGCACACGGGGCACCGCCCCTTCCAGTGCCAGAAGTGCACCTGGACCTCCTCGCCGTACACATGAAGAGGCACTTTTAAACCCCAGAGTGAAAAAAAATATAAAAATAAAAATAAAAAATAAAAAAAATAAAAATAAACCCCAGAGTGACGCCACCTGCACTGCCAGGAGAGAATTCAGTACTTTTTTCCCCAAAAAACCCTTTTACACTGTCTCCCCACAAGGGGAGGCTTGAAGATGGCAAGCACTGCAATCATGGTCAGCTTCCCAATAAGTCAGCCTGCAAGTGGATAATCAGGAGAAAGGAGAAACCCAAAGGACAAAGTCAAAGAACAGATGGGGTCTGTGACTGGATCTTCTATCATTCCAGTTCCAAATCTGACTTAAACATGCCCGGACTTACAAAATGCCATGGCGGAGACTGGAAGTTGTGGATATCAGGGTATAAATCAGATCTGAGTGTGGGCACCGCTGCTGTCCTGCAGACTGCAGTGAAGCCCTTCCAGGGCCTGCTCCCCTGCACATACACCATGCCGAGTCAGTTCCTCCCCCAGCAGCAGGCCACTTACTTCCCCCATCACCACCAAGCTCAGATCCTGAAAGTCCCGATAAACAAGCAGAGATACTCCAGAATCTAACCCCTCCTCCATCATATGCTGCCACAATTGCTTCTAAACTGGCGATCCACAATCCAAATTTGCCCGCCACACTACCAGTGAACTCGCCCCACATCCAGCCTGTCAGTACAATAGAAGGAGTAACCTGGATTTGGAGAAATGCGGCATCCACTACTGCGATTACCCTGGTTGCACAAAAGTGTATACAAAGTCGTCTCATTTAAAAGCTCACCTGAGGACTCATACTGGCGAGAAGCCCTACAAGTGCACGTGGGAAGGCTGCAACTGGCGCTTTGTGTGCTCCGATGAGCTCATGCGCCACTACCGCAAACACACGGGCACCAAGCCCTTCCAGTGCGCCGTGTGCAACTGCAGCTTCTCGCGCTCTGACCGCCTGGCGCTGCACGTGAAGAGGCACCAGAACTGAGCCCTCCCACCCGCCCACCGGCCGAGCCACCTCGGGGAAGATGAAGATGCAACTGGAAAGGTATATTTTGTATATGTGAGAAAACAGGGAATGCATTGTATCCATACCAAAGTGTTTGGTCCTTTTAAGAATCTGGAATGCTTGCTGTCGTGTACATGGCTTCCCCCATCAAGCAAGTGGCAGCTCATGCCAGCGTCCCTGGTCAGGGGGCTGGGGCTGGCAGCCTGGCGTGGGGGAGTGTGCGCACAGAGACTTCCTTGACTGGGCTTAGGCTCTGCCAGCGGGAGGCAGTTGCTTAGGTACCCAGCGTACAGGCAGTTTTTGAATAGCCATTGAACAAATGTGTTTTTTTTCTTTTTAAATATATATGAGTTGCCTATATTTGCTATTTGAAATTTTATAAATGTGCAAATCAGCTTTATAGGTTTATTAGGGTTTTAAGGATTCTTTTTTGGGGGAAATCATACTGCTTTTGAAAATAACCATGAACACATGTTAGAAGTTGTGGTGAGACACCTCAACTTTTACCTTAATTCATTTCTTGAGGGGGAAGGAATAATAATCCAAATGAACTTTAAAGAGCAAATTTGATGCACTGATTAAAGTAGGATTATTTTATTTTATTTTTATTTTTTAGGGAAGGGT
>NW_004524683.1:9384010-9386370 GCF_000260255.1 Octodon degus | reverse complement strand
GGGGATTGAACCGTGGTCCCTGTGCTTTGCTAAGCTTGTTCCAAGTAGGTGTTTTAGACCACTGAGCCATCTCACCAGCTCCAAAGTAGGATTATTTTAAATACAAGAGTTTTATATGAATTGTAAACTGAAAAGCTTAAAGATGGTTACAATGTGCAAAGGTGAAACCTCTTATAAGAAGCTACACAGTATCATTTTTAAAAGGAAAGACTTAAGCAGCAGTGACAATGCTGAACTTAGGACACAGTCTTCATGTGCCTGATGTCCACTCGTGCAGTGCTGTGGGCTAGAGGACAGTTTATGTGGGTTTGCATGCAATATACAGTGAGACACAGTAATTTGACCTAAATTACAGTGTGGTTTAATCTATTATTGTTAATATGCAGTGTCTGCCTCTAAGTATGTTGGGGACTTAGGGGAGCAAGTGCTACATATATGCAATATGAACTAGTAATGTGCTGACGCTGTTAACCAAAGGGCAGAATAATAATAATCAAAATGCCAAAAGGGGTCTTAATTGAAGTGAAAATTTAATTTTGTTTTAAAAATATTGTTTATCTTTATTTTGTGGTAATATACCAAATTTTTTTAGAAAAACAATTTTCATAACTTCATAAATTGTAGTTTTGTTTGTTAGAAAAGTTGTTCTAGGGGCTGGAGAGATGGCTCAGTGGTCTAAAGCACCTACTTGAAACAAGCTTGGCAAAGCACAGGGACTGCGGTTCGATCCCCAGCACCACATGCCAGCCAGACCCGCCCCCTGGTGGGCTGAGCTGGCCACACACACACACAATAAATAAATGTAATAAATAAATATTTTAAAAAAAAAGAAAAGTTGTTCTAAAATATGTAAATAGGTAATGAATGGTGTAAATAATTTTGTAAGAGGCTTAAAATATTTATACGTGGAAACAGACCTAGACAAAAGCATAAATTGGTTGCCATTTTGCTTCTTTTTCCCTCTTATTTTTGTATTGTGGTCATTTCCTATGCAAACAATGGAGCAAACAGCTGTATAGTTGTAGAATTTTTTGAGAGAATGAGATGTTTATATATTAGTGACAATTTTTTTGGAAAATAAAAAGTGCCTAAAACAAACAAACAAACAAACAAACAAAAAGATCTGAGTGTGGGGAGGGCAGGAAGACCAAGATTTTCTTGAATTGTTTCAATGCAATACAAGTATAAAGATCACCTTGTATTCTCTTTTTTTTTCTTCCAACTTTTATTTATTTATTTCTTTTTTTGTAGTACCAGGGATTGAACTCAGAACCTTGTGCTTGCCAGGAAGGTGCTTAAGCCACTGAGCTATGTCCCTGACCCTCACCTTGTATTCTCTTTGCCTTCTAAAAGCCATTAGTATGTTAGAAGAGGAAGAAATTCAGGTACAGAAAACGTGTTTTAACCACCTACATGACGGTGCTTGATGAATCTTGGTTCTAAAGGTATCAAATGAGGAAGCCAAATTTCTTATCAAACTGCTGTATACTTTGACAAGGAAAATCTATTTTTGCCTTCTGATCCACATTTATGACCCAAGTCAGGTAAATATACCTGGTTTACTTCCATAACATGTTTATGCAGACAGTCCGTTATGCACTGCAATTTCAGATGTGCAATAACTTGTACAATGGATTATTCCCAAGTATACCTTAAACAGGACAAATGTGGTTTTTTTTCTATATAGTTCCTTGCCTTAATAAATATGTAATATAAATTTTTAGGATTACAGGCCCATGCCACCACGTCCAGTCTCATTCACTATCTCAGCACACCCTGGGGGCGGGGCCAGCACGGTAAGCAGGGATCAAACCCCCAGCCCCTGCGTCTGCCTAAGCAGGAGCTTTAATTCACTAAGCTATCTGGCCAGCCCAACAGTCTTCTTCTCCCATTTGCTTGGCCCTTCAGCACACACCCCACCACCTAGCACTGCCCCCCTGGAGCCTGGTGCTTGGCTCAGCACTGGATGCCAGGTAAAACCCACCCAGAAGAGCAGATACCCTGGGGCTACATGCCCAGTAACTGACCCTGAGAGCATGTGCCACCCTAACACATAACATTAATGACTCCATTGCGTGGCTTTTTAGAAATACTAATGATGCACTTAAATTTTTTGTTTGTCTTGTTTCTGAGGCAGTGTCTCGCTATATGGGATCAAACCTAGGAACACTCTTATGCTCACTCTGTCTCTCATTTTGAGACAGTGTATCACTAAATTACCCAAGCAGGGTTTGAGCTTGTAATCTTCCTGCCTCGGCCTCCATAAATTCTGGAAGTACAACCTTGCACCACTTTTCCACCCTTAAAAAAAAAAAAAACTTCCAGGGGCCAGGGAGATAGCTCAGTGGAATAAGTGCTTG
>NW_004524683.1:9378619-9383910 GCF_000260255.1 Octodon degus | reverse complement strand
TCAATCTGAATGACAGTGAAATCCTGTTTCAAAAAATTGTAAATAAATAAATATTATCAAAAAGTGCAGAGAGGGCCGGGGAGATGGCTCAGTGGAATAAGCGCTTCCCTGGCAAGCACAAGGGCCTGAGTTCAATCCCCGGTTCCACCAAAAAAAAAAAAAAAGTGCACAGTGAGGGCTGGAGAGATAGCCCAATGGCATAAGCACCTGCCTGACAAGCACAAGGTCATGAGTTTGATCCCTGGTATGAAAAAAAAACAAACTATCAAAAACAAAAGAGCAAGACTGGGTGTGGTGGCACGCCCCTATAATCCCAGCTCTTGATAGGCTGTAAACAGGCAGATCACTACGAGTCTGATCTAGTAGTGAGACCCTGAACACCCTGTAGACCCTTCCCTAAAACTACAAAAAAAAAAAAAAAAAAAAAAAAAAAAAAAAGCTAAAAAAACCCCCAAACTCTTCCAGTACTGCATCATTGAGCTTTGAACAGGATGTGGTGAAAGAGGCAGCAGAATTCACAAGAATCAGATCTCCAACTAACTAGTCAGGAAGATGTGTTCTCTAATCTCTTACTTAACAATAGAAAGCACACACACACACAATAGTACATGCCAGGCATGACAGCTCACACCTGTAATCCCAGTACTCAGGAGGCTTGAGGTAGGAGGATCAAGGTGAGTTTAAGGCCAGCCAAGCTACATAGTGAGTACAAGGTCAATCTGAATGACAGTGAAATCCTGTTTCAAAAAATTGTAAATAAATAAATATTATCAAAAAGTGCAGAGAGGGCCGGGGAGATGGCTCAGTGGAATAAGCGCTTCCCTGGCAAGCACAAGGGCCTGAGTTCAATCCCCGGTTCCACCAAAAAAAAAAAAAAAGTGCACAGTGAGGGCTGGAGAGATAGCCCAATGGCATAAGCACCTGCCTGACAAGCACAAGGTCATGAGTTTGATCCCTGGTATGAAAAAAAAACAAACTATCAAAAACAAAAGAGCAAGACTGGGTGTGGTGGCACGCCCCTATAATCCCAGCTCTTGATAGGCTGTAAACAGGCAGATCACTACATGTCTGATCTAGTAGTGAGACCCTGAACACCCTGTAGACCCTTCCCTAAAACTACAAAAAAAAAAAAAAAAAAAAAAAGTGCAGAGTACCAAGCATAATTCTTACGCCCAACTGGAGGAGGAAGCAAACCTGTGCAGAAGTGTAGCCAGGGGGCCAGGGAGATGGTGCAGTAGAATAAGCGCTTCCCTGGCATGTGCAAGGGTTTGTGTTCAATCCCAGGTTCTGAAAAAAAAAAAAAAAAAAAAAAAAAAATGTGGCCAGTAGGTGGCAGTCTTAACTAAAATGCAGAGAAAGAACCGGGACACTGGCTTTCCAAGGCTGTAAAAACTCATCAGCACTGTGGCCTCCTTGGAAACGGCTCCATGTGTAGGTTCATTGTATGGCACATTGTATGGCAACTTAATGGAAAAAACAAACTGAAGTGCATCCCTAAATGTGGGAGTCACACACAGGAGGTAGCCCGAAGGGGGGACAAACCTGGACTGACCCTTATAGAGTGCTAGACTGAGACCTTGGGCTTGCACTTCGGGCAGGGGAGACTCGGAGAGTCAAGTTACTCTTATCACGCAGACAAGTTCCTAACCAGAGCCACCTGTGTCAGCCAGGTGTGAGGTCTCTAATCTCTTCTGGAAAAAGGTCTTTGCTAGGCAGAAAAGGGGATGTAAGAAAGCCTGCCATAGTCCATCAGCTGTTGTTTCACCAGTGCAGATTTCTTTTACAGATGTGAAATTCTTTAACTGACAGCCTTTCAGAACCATTTCTAAATCTGTAGAGGTGTTCAGTTTCTTTGAATCACCAACTCCAGGAATGCCAAAATATACATATTTAGGGTGGGATATTTACTCCCTGTGTATGTGTACAGTAGCCCCGGGTCCCATGTGCTAGGCTTTTTCTAAGGCTCTGTCTACCTCAAGAATATAAGTCTGCTGGGGGCCTGCCCCTTAGCTCAGTTCTTTAAGTGGCTGCTTCAACAAAGCAGTCAGCCTCAGGTTGCTGTGGTTCGATCTCCACAACTCGAGGCAGCCAAACCTGCCCTGAAGGCACTCGGAGCAAAAAAAAAGAAAGTCTGCAGCTACCACTCCACCTCCTGCTGGTTGTCATTGGTGTTTGGTTTCTTCTGTCCCACAAGGGACGAGACAGGTGCCTGATCACTGAGACTTTTTCCAATGCCCACAGGCTGTGGGTTCCTTTCTAGGTTGAAGGAACACTCGCTCCCCCGCCCCCTTGCATTAAAGTTTCTGTGGAAACGAAGTGGCAAGTAGCTCTCTTTTGTTTGTATTTTTCCCACTGTGTGAAGCAGTGATTTCTATTGATTGATTGATTTTTTTTTTTTTTTTTTTAGTGGCAAGTAGCTCTCTTTTGTTTGTATTTTTCCCACTGTGTGAAGCAGTGATTTCTATTGATTGATTGATTTTTTTTTTTTTTTTTCTGGAACCGGGGATTAAACTCAAGCCCTTGCACTTGCCAGGCAAGTACTTATTCTACTGAGCTATCTCCCCGGCCCCTTTGATTGATTGATTGAATTTTTTCTGGTACTGGGGATCAAAATCAGGAGCTTGTGCTTGCCAGGCAGGTGTTCATGCCACTATTAATTCATGCCACATATTAATTTTACAAAATACTAGGTTTTATTGAGGTGGGGTTTTTTGGGGTTTTTTGTTTGTTTGTTTGTTTGTTTGTTTGTTTTTTGGTTTGTTTGTTTGTTTGTTTGTTTGACAAGGTCTTGCTGTGGAGTCCAGGCTGGCTTTGAACTCTGTGTAGCCCAGGCTGGCCTCGAATTTGCAGTAATGCTCTTGCCTCAGCCTTCCAAGTGCTGGGATTATAACTAAGCACCAGCAGCCCTGCCATAGGAAGCACTTTGTGTGTGTGTGTGTGTGTGTGTGTGTGTGTGTGTGTGTGTGCAGGGTCTTACTCTATGGCTTGGACTTGTAGTGATCCTCCTGTTTTCTGCCTCCCTAGTGCTGGGATTACAGGCATGTGCCACCATGCCCAGACTCCATCGCTGGCTCAGCACGCCTAGGGGCAGGGCTGGCACCATGAGGTGCCTGGGAGCAAACCCTGGCCCCTGCGCTTACCTAAGCAAGTGCTTAGTCTGCTGAGCTATCTCACCAGCCCTAGGAAGCACTTCTATTAAAGATATTTTTTGGGGAGGTGCACCGCAAATCAAACTCAGAACCTTGCAATTGCCAGGCAGGCACTGTGCCACTGAGCTCTAGTTGAAGCAACTGTTAGTGAGTCAAGGAAGTCCATAGAGAGAAGGGGCCACCCAAAAAGAGCTGTTCCCAGAATCATTGGGGGCACTTGAAGGGGTAGCTGCAGAAGTGCTTTAGGATGTTCCACCTGGGAGTAAATTTTGGATTTTGTGATTGAGAAAAACAGGATGAAGAAAAATGGGCTTCATTTTGGGTTTTTTGGCAGAACCAGGGATTGAATTCAGGCTCTTGCACTTGCCAGGCAAGCACTTATTCTACTAGCCATCTTCCCGGCCCCTATGGGCTTCATTTTGCATGGAGCTTCAAGACTGAGGCTCTCATGTGACCTAGGGCTCCAGACCTTGAAGGCAGATGGGAGGCCCTGAAAACCTGACACAACACCAGTTTGTTTTTCTTTGAACTCAGAGCCTTCTCACTGAGCTACATCCCATCCGCCTCCTTTATATTTTTGAGAAAGTGTCTTGTTATGTACTGCAGGCTGGCCTTGAACTCACTGTGTAGCCCAGGCTGACCTCACACTGTTTATTGTCAGCAATCTTATTCCAACCAGGCTTATGTTGTTAGGCAGCCTATGTCTGTCTGTTCGAGGTAAGCAAGTAAAGCTTTAAGTGCTGAAGGCATGCAATTCCTTGAGGAGACCTTTGTGGTCTGCCTTCCCTGTACTCCCTTTCACTGGCCACACCTTGTGCCCTGGGTCTCCTGGAGGAAGTGCCACTCTCTTGTGGCACCTTCCCACCATGGCCGGCTCACACAAAGTGAGCATTGTGGAGTACTGTTCACCTCTGGGCTGGCCAAGAAGGATGAGGTTCTGGCTTGGAAGAACCCTGAATTAGCTGTGGGAGTGGGTGTGTAGCTCAGTGGCAGAGCACTTGCCTAGCATGTGAGAAGGCCTGGGTTTGATCCCTAGCACAAAGGAAAAGAACAATTGGCCATGGAAGACAGAAAGGCTTGTTTTACAGACTGTAGGGGAAGCATCAGAGCTGGGAACAGTTGGATAGCTCAGTGAGGAGGAAAACCACAGGGGCTGGTGCAGAGCCTACTTGGGGTTTGGTCGGGCAGCTTTCTGTTACTGTAGTAAACACCTGAGATGATCACCTTCTACAGAGAAGGGTTTAATTTGGCTCGTGGTTTCATCCATGGTTGCGTGGCCCTGTTACTTTGGGCCTGTGGCTACACAGTAGGTCAAGGCAGGAGTGTGTCAGGGAGGAGGGCTGTTCCCCTCAAGGCAGTGCAGGAAATGGAGACAGGGAAGAACTAGACCAATATTCTGCCCCTTCATAGAATATGCACCCCATAACTACACTCTCAGCCACAAGGTGCTGCCTACAAAGGTTCATCCCCAGGTAGCACAGGATGCTGACCTAACCTTTGACACATGGGCTTTTGGGGGATGGGTATCCAAGTCACAGTGGAGGTCATTTCCTACCAGAGTAGCAATTTCTGAACACAGTTCTATGCTGCTATGACCCCAGTTGTCTTTGGCCTACAGGAATACAGGATCCAGGCAGTTCTTTGCAACAAGAACATCTACAGAGCACACGTTGTGTGCTTTGAATGCTCCAGGGCTCTGAAAAAGAGAGAGATGTCATATATGTTTACTCAGAGCTAGGCAGGATGGCCTGAGCCTGGAATCCCAGCACTTGGAAGGCTGAGGCAAGAAAATCGTGAGCTCAAGTCCAGCCTGGGTTACAACCTCTCTCAAAAGCAAGACCCAAGGATCGGGGAGATAGCTCCGTAGATATAAGCGCTTGCCTGGCAAGCACAGGGTCCTGAATTCAATCCCTGGTACCACAAAAAAGAAAAAAAAAAAAGCAAGGGGCTGGCGAGATGGCTCAGTGGTCTAAAGCACCTACATGGAACAAGCTTGGCAAAGCACAGGGACCACGGTTCGATCCCCCAGCACCACATGCCAGCCAGCCTCGCCCCCTGGTGGGCTGAGCTGGCCACACACACACACACAATAAATAAATAAATGTTTAAAAAAAATAAAGGGAAAGGATCGATAATAAAAAA
>NW_004524683.1:9377449-9378346 GCF_000260255.1 Octodon degus | reverse complement strand
AATAAATAAATAAATAAATAATTTTTTTAAAAAAGGAGAAGGAGGAGAAAAAAGAGAAGGAGGAGCAGGAGGAGAGTTACTAGGAGTGATGGCCATATCTATAGTAAGAAAACAGTGCTATGGGTCAGAGGTGGGGACATCTGCTACTGAGTGGAGAGGGAAGGTGGGGAGAACAGGACAGAGCCACATCCCAAAAGTTCATCTCTGAACCAAGTCCAGAAGAATAAGTAGAATGATTAGGTGGAAAAGACTTTGGGGTACTAAGGAAACCAGGCCACTGCAGGACCTACCATACTAGGAGTCTACTCATAGCTAAAGGTACAAAATGAAGAAAACAGTTATAAATCATGGTTAGGAAAAGC
This sequence comes from Octodon degus, assembly GCF_000260255.1. NCBI lineage: Eukaryota > Metazoa > Chordata > Mammalia > Rodentia > Octodontidae > Octodon > Octodon degus. The sequence goes on along the minus strand of NW_004524683.1, from coordinate 9,377,984 downwards.
TCATCAAGATAAGTAATTTAGAGAGAGAGAGGAACAAAAGTTTAAGATTTCTTGAAAGCATGAGGTAATGATCATATGATCAGTCTTGCATAACTACGTTAATCTGAGCAACAGATTTGACAATAAAAATAGATAATATATCAATCATTGTTAATCAGCTATTCTTGTTTTGGAAATCTATAACATATGTATTGTTGTATGTTACCCTGTTTCTGTGTGTGATTTTGTTTTCTTGCTTTTGTTTTTACTCTTCAAAATAAAAGCTCATCAAGGTTATGGATGTTCAGGTTGACATGCAACTTGCCCCAAAAACATTTAAAAGAAAGCTAATTCAGACACATGTGTAAATATCATATAGTTTCCCTAGTATAAGAACTCAAAAGAAGAAATACAAATAGAAAGGTATAATACAAGTAAAAGGAGAGCAGGATCTCGAGGACTAACTAATCAAGAAAGGGAAAGGAGGGGCTGGTGAGATGGCTCAGTGGTCTAAAGCACCTACTTAGAACAAGCTTAGCAAAGCACAGGGACCGCG
>NW_004524683.1:9366627-9375879 GCF_000260255.1 Octodon degus | reverse complement strand
CATGTCCGCATCTTGTACAGCAGTTAACCACTGGGAAGAATGTATGCAATGTGTTAATTATTGAAACTGTCCTACCAATTTGATTTGAAACTGTTTCATTGCTATTTGTTTCTCAATAAAATTATGAAAAAAAATAAATAATTTTTTAAAAAAGCTAATTCAGGGTAAGGGCAGAGATAAGTACTGCAGAGGAAAGAAAAAAAACATTTTTTCTCGACTTATGCTTTTAAGAAGAAACATTAATTATATATCTCATTATTGAACTTCTTGTGCCTGGATAAGCCAAATAACTGCCTTGAACAAGCCTGGAGAACTAATTCTCCTTAAGCAAGGCCTCAAAAATATTTGGCCCCTGTATTAGTCAGCTTTTCTGCCCTTGGAACAAAATCCCATCATCAACAACTTGAAAGGCAGGTTCATAGGCATGGTGGTCCACACCTGTAATCCCAGTGCTGGGAAGGCTGAGACAGGAGGATCATTGTGAATCCAAGCTGCACAGCGAGACCCTGTACCAAATAAATAAATAAATGTTTTGTTTTTAAAAAGTTTAAAAAAAAAAAAAAAGACAAGTTTAGTTTGGCTTATGGTGTGGGTCCCTATTCAGCTGTTTCCAAAGCAGAAACAGCGCAACAGAGGAAAGCTGCCTGGGGGCGGCAGCCAGGAAGCAGCGATCAAGGCAGGGGGCAGGGAGAGAGCCGTCCCCAGCCCGCCAAGTCCCCAGCCAGCCAGGCGTCCTGCGCCCCGCCTCTTCCACCTCGGTGCAGCAGCGTGCCTGGAAGCGCATCTGTGGAGCTGTCACCGGATGAGTACTGAGCAGTCCAGGTTCACTCACCACCCAGAAGCCCCGTCTCAAACTGTCGAGCCTATCTTGCTAGGTTCTTGAGGTGCTTTTGTGTCTGCCGGTGAAAGCTTTTCTTCAATTGTATGTGTGCAACTGAAGCAGCCACTATGCCGCTGTAGGTCATTGTCCCAAACACACTCTTAGTAGATAAAATCCTCTGACAAAGAAACAGAAGGTTAATTATTGTTATGCAAATATAATTCTGGTAATAATGCCAATTGGGATGCAATGAGCCAACGGCTTTCCCTGAACGCTGTCTCTTCTAGGAATAAATAGGGAGAACCAAGCTGTACTTGGCTCCTGAGCAGGGCATTGTGTGTCCAGGTCCTGCCATCTGTGCAGCAGACACTTGGGTTCAGAGTCACCTTTTATACTGCTGGCGAACCAAGCAGGGCTTGCACCTCATCCTGCCCCTTCTAGCTCTACCTCTCTGTTCTTTCTTTCTCTTCCTCACAAAAATCACCCAGCTCTCCTCTATCTCCCCAAATACTCCCACAGCCCCTCCCCAGGCCCCTTTTATCACACATGTCACCATGTTGTCACTGCTGTCTGTGCATACTAAGGACAGTTGGCTGAGTGAATGAATTCACCTGGTATCCCCAGCAGCTGGTGCAGCCCCTGGCATTCAAGGCAGTTTACAAAACACAGAGTAAAGACTGGAATGAAGGGGCTGGGGAGATGGCTCAGTAGAATAAGCGCTTCCCTGGCAAGCGCAAGGGCCTGAGTTCAATCCCCGGTTCAGCAAAAAAAAAGGACTGGAATGAAGGAGTATGTGGAAGGGCTCTGCAGGAAAGCCCAGCAAGACAGCCTCCCAGTAAATTCCTGCCTTGTCTGCCTGACCACATCTTTCCCTTCTACGCCTTTTCCACCTTCCTAGACTTAACTTAGGCAAACGACTTAACCTCTCTGCTCCTCCTCCCCATAAATGTAAAAACAGAAATGCTGGTCCTATGTTGTGATGTGCAGTCAGCAGGCCACTGTGTGGCACCTGCCTCACTGAGGGCTGCTCTTGGGCAGTCCACAAAGCTCCACCTTGCTTCCTCTGATTCTCATTTGCTGCTGTACAGCCAATCCTTTTGCTGCCCACCCCTTGCTCTTTCCCATGTTGTTCCCCTTTAAAGAGCCAGCCAGCCCAACTGGCTGCAATGTCACCTGCCTGTGTTCAAGCCCAGCCTGGGCAACACAAGGAGATCCTGGAGAGGGGGTTTTGGTCACTTTTGAGCTCACTTTATAGCCCAGGCTGGTCTTGAACTTGTGATGATCCTCCTGCCAAAGCCTCCCAAGTGTTGGGATTACAGGTGTGCACCACCATGCCTGGCTTTCTCTCTTCTAAGAAACCTAGATTCCTCCAAGCTGAAAGCAGCCCACTGCTTTGTGGCTTCAGTCTCCAGCTCTCACACCTGCTACATGGGCTCCTGTCCAACCCTTCTTCTTCCCCGTTGGGGAAGAAGTTCTGTGAACTATGAGCCTCCAATCTCACTGTCTCCCCCCCACCCTTTTTTTGTGGAACCGGGGATTGAACCCAGGCCCTTGCACTTCCCAGGCAAGTGCTTATTCTACTGAGCCATCTTCCCAGCCACTGAGCCATCTTCCTGGCCAGTGTCCCCCATTTTTGTGGAACTGGGAATTCATTAAGTCCAAAGCCTTACTTAGAGCTGCATTCACAGCCTTTTCTTATTTTTCATTGGTAAGCACGGTCAACCTAAGTCACAAAGTCACCCAGGCTAGACTGGAAATTGCAGCTCTCCTGTCTCAGGCCCCTGAACAATGGAATTAATGTCAGCTCTCCACCTCCTCTTCTATCACAAACTCCAGGAGGGCAGGAATGGGGTGTTACCTTCTCAGCTGCCGCAGGCCTGGCACAGTACTGGGCCATCAAAGGGAAGATGTGGCCCTCAGCTTCTTGGGTTCTCTGCCTTCCCCAGCCATTGAACTCATAAAGGACCTGGTGGACTACGACGTGCGCTTGCCACTGCTCAAGGGTCTGGTGGCTCTGCTGATCCCCTCCATCAAGGACACTTCCCAACAGCAGCCCAAGATCCTCACTGGTAGGACCCTCTCCAGGGCTGCCCGGCGGGACAAGGGCACCCACCTCCCTCACAGCCGCCCTCTCCTCAGAGTACCCGCTCCTGCAACTCACTGCGCACCCGCCCAAGTTCCTGCAACAGGCAGCAGCCGCCAAAGCCATCGGGTGAGCGGCAGGACGCCCGCTGGCGGGGGCAGGGCGCGGCGAGCATGGAGAGAGACAGGTGGCGCTACCCTATGTCCCCGCAGGGTTCTGGCTCGCCGCTGTCTGCGCGTGGCCGAGGAGATGCTGCGCCTGCGCGTGGTGCACAACCTGATGGCCGCCATGGGCAACACGGACCACAGCAACAGCCAGAGGCTGGCAGGCCTGGCGCTGCAGGTGCGTGGGCTGCAAGGCGGGCTGCAAGGGCGCAGGCACCGGAGAGGCTTGGTCACACCTCCCTGCCCCTCCCCCGCCGCCACAGTTCTTCGTGCAGACGTTCCCGGTGGTGGAGGAGCACGTGCGCAGGTCCATGGGGCAGGAACTGTACCAGCTCTTCCTCGTAAGTGCCCGTGCCCTGCCTGGGACATTCACAGTCCTCACACGGAATGGGCCTGGCCACCCACACGGAAGAGGCTGCCCTGGCTTGGGCTTCTCCATCCCTGGCCTCCCGGCCCCTTCCTGGCCATCTCCTGCAGAACTCCTCTGCCCAAGTAGGGAAAATAATGACCCAGCAGCCCAAGGCCGATCTGAGGGCAGCCAGCTGAAACCGCGGCTGTTTGCCCTCCCCGCTGTCCTCAGCACTATGGTGAAGATTTGTACATGAAAATAGACAGCGTTCAGGCGGACATCCTGGCTGTCAACGAGGTCAATGTTGCCCAAGGTGAGCAGGGAGAGCCAGGACCTACAGCCTGGCGAGCCCAGTACCCCGCCTTTTTTTTTTTTTTTTTCTTTTCAGTAGCAGGGATTGAACTCAGGACCTTGCACTTGCCAGGCAAGTGCTTATTCTACTGAGCTATCTCCCCGGGCCCAGTACCCCAGCTTATGTTCCTTATCTCTGCTGCAGAATTAGACTTCTATGACATCTCTAGCAGCAACTTGAACCTTTCCTGCGGTCCTGGAGATACCAGACAGATGGTCTACATCACCCACTTTCAGAAGGAGGACGCAGACGCAAAGGAGTAACAGCTTCCACAAGGCAAAGGATGAGTGGCAGGAAAGCCCAGGCTAAAAGTTTGTGGCTGCTGCACCCAGCCCCAGTAGGGCAGAAAGACAGCAGGGAGCCGGAAGTCCAATAAAGAGTCTTGTTCTCAGTCTGTGCCCTGCATTCAGTGGAGGAAGGGAGATCAAAGGAGAACTGGGGGTATGACTGAGGTCCCTCTGTTCACCAAGTTAAAAAGCAGGTCCTGAGCTGGGCATGATGGCATATGCCGGTAATACCAGACAGAGTAGACAGGCAGGAGGATCTCTCTGAGTTCAAGGCTAGCCTGTACTACAATCCAGAGTTTTGGATTTTTTTTGAGACAGGTTCCAGCTCTGCAGTTTGGACTGGACTTGAACTCACTGTGTAGCTCAGGTTGACCTCGAACTCACAACAATCTTCCTGTTTCAGCTCTTCCTGTTTCAGCCTCCCCAGTGCTGGGATTATAAGTGTACCCCACCACTCCTAGCTCCTGGCAAATTCTTGAAATCAACAAACAAGCTCTTGCCTTTGGGTTCCCTGGGCCCTGGGCCCTGGGCATTGAACCCAGAAACTTCATAATGAGTTATACTTCCAGTCTTCTTTAAACTTTATGACAAGGTTTCAATCACTAAATTCCTAAGCCTGGACTCAAACTTTTTTCTTTTCTTTTCTGGGTTTTTGTTTTTTGTTTTTTTGGTTTTTATTTGTTTGTTTTACATTTATTGTGTGTGTGTGTGTGTGTGTGTGTGTGTGTGTGTGGCCAGCTCAGCCCACCTGGGGGGGGGGCTGGCTGGCATGTGGTGCTGGGGGATTGAACCGCGGTCCCTGTGCTTTGCCAAGCTTGTTTCAAGTAGGTGCTTTAGACCACTGAGCCATCTCTCCAGCCCCTGGTTTTTGGTTTTGGGGTATTTTGTTTTTGTTTTTGTTTTTGTTTTTTGTTGTTGTTGTTTTTTTGTATTTTAGGGAAGGGTCTACAGGGTGTTCAGGGTTGCACTACTAGATCAGACTTATAGTGATCCACCTGTTTGCAGCCTCCCAAGAGCTGGGATTACAGGCACGTGTCACCACACTGGGTCTCAGTCTCAGTGTTCCCAGGGGGCGGAGCTGGCCAAGATCCAGCCCCCCACACACATACACCGGCCCCTGCACCTGCTTGCAGGAACTTTAATCCACTGAGCTATTTGGCCAGCCCTTTTTCTTTTTTACTATGGAACACTGCACGAGTGTGTTTCTTCCTTGCACAGGGGCCCTGCGAATTTTCTCCGTATCCACCCAATGTCAGAATATGTGCAAATTTGTAAGCCTGCCTCACCTTCTCAGAGTTCTGAGATAACAGGGAAGGCTACACTTAAAAAAAAAAAAAAAAATTACAGAGGACACTACCAGTCTGTATACTGACAACCTCCCTACTCCACTATATCCTTATAGCATTATCCTTCTAGTTATGTTTACTTATTCTGTCTATCTACCAGACTGTAAGGGACTATAATCTCCACTGGGTCAATATGTGAAAATGTGAGTGAGCTATTTGAGGGATTCCTCAAATCAAAAAAAGCAAAGTCAAATGGTGTTGCAGGCAGCTAAGTTAGACAGAAATATTATAGGCAGTCAGACAGGGCTAGGCCCTCAAGGAGACAAAATGGAAGAAAAGATGATCTTGCAATTTTGGAAGAGACAGACACTCCAGCTGTGGGCCAGACCTCAAGACAAAAGACCAAACAAATGGAGCCACATACTTCCCTAGAGAGTGACATCAGGGATTGATATTCCAAATAGGTATCAATTTTCTTTTTTTTTTAATTTTCTTGAAAGAGCCAGAAAGAGTCACTAACCTAACCCCCAACAGGAAGAGCCCATTCTGTATTCATGTCCTCTTGCTATATGACTTGCTTCCCCGTTTGATCCCAAGTTAATTAGTTTTACATGAGCAATTTACTTGTTCCCGTACTGGTTGGCCATAGTTCTGCCCCACCTCATGTGCGAGTTCCCATGTTTTCACCTTAGAATCACCTTACCACATGGGTTTGCTCTATAAAAATCCCTAGAAACTGCAGATTCCAAGGCAACCCACTCAGGTCCCCCTTCTGTCCTTCTCTTGGACAGGAGATTTCTTTCTCCCAATAAATATATTCTGCTCTTAACCTCCGTTGTTGTTCCTAAAATTAACTCTTCGGTTTTAGAGAACCCAACTGAGCCCAGGTATCTTTCAGGTCGGGGGTTTCACTCCCCTGTATCAATGGCAGTAATACCCCAGGCTGCCACAAGGAGGCACCACAAACCCTGATACTATAGGCCTAAGACAAACCAGCTTTTGCCAAACTTGATTTGATCCTGTTTTTCTCTGTTAGGAAGGAAGAAAAGTTAAACTAAGGGCTGGGAAGATGACTTAGCAGAATAAGTGATTCCCTGGCAAGCGCAAGGGCCTGAGTTCAATCCCCAGTTCCACAAAAAAGAAAGAAAGAAGAAAGAAGAAGAAAGTAAGAAAGAAAGAAAGGAGAGAGAGAGAGAGAGAGAGAGAGAGAGAGAGAGAGAGAGAGAGAAAAGACGAAAGAGGGCTGGTGAGATGGCTCAGTGGTCTAAAGCACCTACTTAGAACAAGCTTAGCAAAGCACAGGGACCGCGGTTCAATCCCCCAGCACCACATGCCAGCCAGCCCCGCCCCCTGGTGGGCTGAGCTGGCCACACACACACACACACAATAATAAATAAATGTTTAAAAGAAAGAAAGGAAGAAAAAAGATGGAGAAACATCTTATAAGCACCAATTTTCATTCTGCTAGGCTACCATCTTGCCCAACCCAATTATGGTTCTTTTCTGTCCAACTAAATAGGAGTATCATTGTGTGTGCAAGGCCATCTGGGCTACAAGTGAGCTCAAGGCCAGCCTGAACTTCATAGCAAGACCCTGTCTCAGAAACACCTAAGGTAGGGCCAGGGAGATAGCTGAGTAGCATAATGTGCACCTGCATGGCAAGGTCCCTAGTTTTATTGCTTGGGGTGTACCTCAGTAGTAAAACACCTGCCTGGAGCATGCATGAGATCCTAGGTTTCAGCACCACAACCACCAAAAATAACCAGTAAGTTAACTTTGTTTTGTAACAACACTGGCACCTTGTGCTAATCATGATTTATACCGTAACCTCTCCTAATTTTTACTTTTTTTTTTTTTTTACAGTTTAATGTATTTTAATAGCAAACTTACAGGAACAGCACAGAAAGACAGACAACATTAAAAACATGTACCAGCACTAAGACAACCCAGTTAGAAAAGTATAGTGACTGGACGGAATCAACTGTATAATAAAAATGCTACAAACACCATTTAGTTGCTGTCAATAAGAAATTTACTTGTTTTTAAAAAACCCAAATGCTGGGGCCAGGGAGATGGCTCAGTAGAATAAGCCCTTGCCCGGCAATCGCTAGGGCCTGAGTTCAATCCCCAATTCCGAAGAAAATAAATAAATAATCCAAATACTGGCTTTTTCCAGAGAAATGTGCAGATTTTTATTTTTATTTTTCAGATTTTTATTTGTAATTGTCATAAAGTTGAAATGCTGGGTGGGGGAGATAGTTCAGTAGAATAACCGCTTGCCCGGCAAGCTCAAGGTCCTGAGTTCAATCTCCAGTACCGCAAAAATAAAAAATATATATATAAATGAAGTGCGGGAACTTGTTCACTGAAACATTTTTGACTTGCATTAATGCTTTACACCCCGCATTAAGATAGAAATTCACAGTGCCACAGTCCCAGCGTGGTCTTCACCCCTCTGACGAAACTAACTTTTATTTTAATTTTATTTGTGTGTGTGTGTGGCCAGCTCAGCCCACCAGGGGGCGGGGCTGGCTGGCATGTGGTGCTGAGGGGATGGAACCGCGGTCCCTGTGTTCTGCTAACCTTGTTCTAAATAGGTGCTTTAGACCACTGAGCCATCTCACCAGCCCCACTAACTACTTTTGTTTTAATAGAACGAACCATACAAACTTCCAGCTCCAGCAAACTGTGTGTAATCGACTGTCCTTTTATTTTACATACAGAAGAACTGTAATGATATAAACATCACTGCAATGTTAGTAAGAATTTCACCACGTCTGCACAATGACAATGAAGATTTTTATGAATAGTAATTTACAATTGGAAAACAAGCCTAGTTAACTAAACACCAAATAGTTTTCTCTCCCCCCAAAAAAAAGCATTACACATTCGAAAGTACCTTTTCTACCTACCATTATAATTAGGGTACCTTATCAATAAATTAGTTACAAATCTTACACATGCATAAAATTACATGGTCCATTAGCAATAAAACCCAACAACTCGTTTATTGCTTGAAAAGAGACTTCTCGTTCCAAGCAAGTAATAAATGAAACCTTACTTTTTAACATCGATGATAGCCTTGTTAACACAAGGCCTCAAAAAATTGGGTTAAGACTCAGAATTGTTCCTCTCCACGGAAATCTTTAGTAAAAGGCGAAAGATTTATACGATCTGAAGAGAAACCAGAGTATAACAAGTATTAACGGCGACACAATTCTCCAATAACTGTAACTACTATAACACCAATGGTAACTATTTGCCCGAACGAATCGATGCTTTGTCCTTTCTTATAAGACAACTCTGTGAAAGTAGATTCAACTTGAAGGGGAAAAAAAGCGAAAAGAGAAAGAAAAAGGCGCCCATTTTAATTCAAGAAATACATCCTGTGCAATGCATTGTGGGTGATGTAAATGACACTGAGTCGGCAGCCTCCACTTTCCGGAATAGTTCATTGGTTTTCCTGCTAAGCGCCGGGCCACCAGCAGGGGGCAAAGCCGAGGTCAAATTTATAGGAACGTAGATTCAGAACACTTCAAGTAAAAGTTTTTTTGAATTCAAAACAAAATAAACAACTGGGCGTGGTGGTGCACGTCTGTAATCCTAGAACTTGGGAGGCTTAGGTATGAGGATCGCATCTTCTTGGCAGCCCTGCAGTGGGTAACAGGCTATGTAAGCTTTCTAACACCAACTTATGTGGCCAGTTCTGTACTCGTTTTCATTTTTGAGGCAGAATCATTAAATTGTTTAGACTGGCTAGAATTTGTGATCCGCCTGCCACAGCTTCCTCAGCAGCTGAGATTACAGACATAGGTCACCAGACCTAACAAGGTCTCCATCTTAAGACTGCCATGCCAAACTAAGAGCTCATATCTATAAATTGTTAAAAAAAAAAAAAAAAAAAAAAAAAA
>NW_004524683.1:9363952-9366118 GCF_000260255.1 Octodon degus | reverse complement strand
AAAAAAAAAAAGAAAATGAGTTTCCATTTAAGCTGCCCAGTTTGCAATACTAGATGGCAAATGGAAGGCCAGTGATGCAGACAGAAAAAGAATTTACCAACAGTCAGGTACATAGGAGAACAAGAGTTCATCCGATCAGAGTACACTGTCAGGAGGAACAGCTGGAAAGTTTCCAAAGGAGGAACCTTACAGTCATGGTGAGGGACTGAGGCTTTTACAAGAAGGATTGAAAACATGGCTAAGAGTCACAGCAAATAGATGTCTCAGGAGTGTTTCTTCTTCAGTGCCTAGTAAACTCCGATATTTTAGAAAGGACTTTACTGTGTTTACTCTTCTTTTTTTTTGGGGGGGGGGTACCAGAACTCAAACTCAGGATCTTGCCCCTGCCAGGCAGGCACTTGTGCCACTGAGCTGTATCCCATTTCGGCCTTTACAGGTTTTGGTTTTGATTTTGGTTTTTTGTCTTCTTGAGACAGGGTCTTCCTATGTGGCTCAGGCTGGACTTGAACTCACTTGGTAGCCCAGGCTGGTCCGAACTCACAATGATTCTCCTGCCTCAGCCTCCTGAGTGTGCCTTTACTGTTTTTAAAGTTGTACTAAAGTTGCAAACTGTCAAGGCCTTACGAGGCCTTCCAGGCTTAGGTAAGGTGTCCTTATGCTGTACCTTTTTCAAGAAGATGGGACATAAGCTCACTGGAAAGAAAGAATGGTTTTTATGTTTATTTCTACTTCGTGCTGGTTCTACTCAGCATCAATGCAGCACCCCAAGATTGCCCAGTACGTGCTGGGCGCCATGGTGGCAGCAGAGCAATTGGTCACAGGCCTGTGGTGCTGGGGTAAGGCAGCCTTGCAAACACATCTAATGAAACAGCGAGGTCCTCAAGATGCATCTCAGATCAAGTGAGTGGGAAACCCTGGGTCTGGGCCAACAGTCCTAGTTCTAACTGAGCAGCAGCTGGTTGGGCTGGTGGGCACCGAGCCTAGGAGGCGTCTCTGCAACCAAGCACCCTATGACCCCTCTACCAGAGAGCGCAGCCTCCAGAGAACACAAACAACTGTACCAGCCAGGCAGCTATGGTGGCTGTGAGGACACAGAAGCTCCTCCAGGAGAAATGTGGCATCTCCCCTATGCCTGTGGACGTGAACTGTACACAGTGTGTAGAGCAGCCAGGCCTTGGGGTGCAGTGTGCCAGAGCACTGGTATTCAGAAGACCAGTGCTGGTAGTCAGGGATGCTCCGAACCATGAGGATCAGCAGCACATCAGGACATGTGGGGGCATATGGGTGGCTGGGATAGGGCCTTCCTATCCCCCTTGCTGCCTTGGCATGATGGAGCTGGGTCCCAAGGGCGTTTAGGGTACTGCCCTGCTGGGCCTCATCCAGGCAGTAAATTTCTCAGCAAGCTATTACTGACTGGGGGGAAAGACCTCGGCAGGGACAGGAACTGGCCCCAATTTTTGGTTTCCTGTCTTCTCCTCAATCAGATTATGGTTCCTGTACTCTCAGAAATTATAAGCAATATTAACTAAAGAAAAAAAGTTTCTGAGCCTGGCAACAGTGCCAATGTTTTAGGCCTCCTGAGAGACTGGATTTTCCTATGATACTCTGATTGACAACCCTGATCCTTCCTGGGGCCTAGTGAGGAAACTGAGGCCCAGAGAGAGCAATGGTGAGCTCAGGGTGCAGCAGAGCCACACGTCTTCCATGTACTTCCATGCACATACTCTCACCGTAGTGCCCTCAGGAGGCTTTCAGTTGTGTTTTTACAGTACTGAGTATCAAACCTGGGCCTTCCCTCATGCTTGGCAAGTGCCGTATCACTAAGCTACGCCTCAGCCCCTGAAACTTTTCTTCTTTTTCTCATGTAGCTCAGGGTCTTATTATATAGTCGAGGCTAGCCTCGAAATGGTGATTCTCCTGCCTCAGCCTCCCGAGAGCTGGAAGTACAGGCATGCATTACCATACCCGGCTAGGCCCTGAAACTTGTTTTGATTTTACAGAAAGTCTCACCATATGCCTAGGCTGGCCAAAACTCCTGGCCTTCAGAAATCCTCCCACCTTGGGGCTGGTGAGATGGCTCAGTGGTCTAAAGCACCTACTTAGAACAAGCTAAGCCAAGCAAAGCACAGGGACCGCGGTTCAATCCCCCAGCACCACATGCCAGCC
>NW_004524683.1:9361418-9363852 GCF_000260255.1 Octodon degus | reverse complement strand
AATCCCTGGTTCCACAAAAAAAAAAAAAAAAAAAAAGAAATCCTCCCACCTTCACCTCCCTGGTGGAGGGGAGCCCTGAGCCACCATGCTCAGCTCAAAAGTTGTATTTTTTTCCTTCAGTTTTTTGAGACAGGGTTTAACTACGTACCCCTGGCGAGCCTCAAATTCAGTCTCCCAGCCTCAGCCTCAGCTGGCATTTCACGTATCCACAACCACGCCCAGCTCCCTGTTGTTTTTTAACCGATGACTTCACCTACCTCATGATCACCAAGTGTCACAACTACAGAAAAAATATCTATGTCTAAGACAAGAAAGAAGAGATGACAAAGGCAGAGCTCCTTCCTGCCATTCCCTTCTATTAGGAAATAAACTCGTCCAGGTCTGGCCGATGCTCCAGCTGCCTTAGCACTCCAAGTCGAGGCAGGAGGATCACAAGGTTGAGCCCAGCATGGGCTACCTGGTCGACCCCGCCCAAAACAAAACAGAAACCCTCATTCCTGCAGCCCCCTAGAACTCTGTGCTCTGCTTTTATCTCATTGGCCAGAACTGTGCCCCGCGGCCAGCTCTGACTGCATGGGTTTCTGGGAAAGCAAGTGTCCAGTTTTCTTCCATAGCTAATTTGGAGATGAATAAGGAAGAAGCTGGGAATGGCTGCTAGATTAGCCATCCACCACGTGTTTCATAATTAGATCATTTGTTTACAATCGTTGTTTCTCAATTTCTTCCTGATGCCTCTCGATGAGTCTCAGCCTGATCATGGTACTCTCCAAATTGCTTTAGGACTGTAACCATGCTGCTATTCAATTCATGTATGGATTACAAATACAAAAAAAATTTCATTTTAGTTTTTCCATTTTTTTTTCCTGCTTGTTTCTACTTTATGTTAACTATTATTCCTTTAAAATAATTTTTTGGAGCTGGGGAGATAGTTTGGCAGTCTAAGTGCCTGCCTGGCAAGCTCTAGGGCCTGGGTTCTATCCCCAGTACAGTATGCCCAGCCGGCCCCAGAACGCCCCTGGCAAGATGGCCACCGAAACTGCACATGGTAGTACACGCCTGTAATCCCAGCGCTGGGGAGGTTGAGACAGGAGGATCACCACAAGTCTGAGCTGATTAGTGAGACCCTGTACCAAACAAACAAATAAAAGGTTCTGTTTTTTTTTTAATTCTTTGCTTGATCGGGCGTGGTAATGGCCCATCTGTAATCCCAGCACTGGGGAGGCTGAGATAGGATCTTTTTGAGGTCAAGACTAGTTTAGGGGGACTAGGGAGATAGCTCAGTAGAATAAGTGCTTGCCTGGCAAATGCAAGGGCCTGAGTTCAATCCCCAGTTCCGCAAAAAAAAAAAAAAAAAAAAAAAAGACCAGTCTGGGGGGCCAGCCAGATAGCTCAGCAGATTAAAGTGCCTGCATAGGCAGACACAGGGACCAGGATTTGTTTCCTGGCCTGCTGTGCTGGTTCCGTCCCTGGGGCACGCTGAGATGGCAGTTGAGACTAGGCGTGGTGGCACACGCCTGTAATCCCAGCACCTGGGAGGCTGTAAACAGGAGGATCACTACTACGTAGTGAGATCCTGTAGACCCTGTACTAAATACCAAAAATGACTAATAAAAAGAAGACCAGCCTGGGCTACAAAGTGAGCTCAAGGCCAGCCTGAACTGCATAGTGAAACCCTGTCTCAAAAAGACAAAAAAAAAAAAAAGTTTTTGAAATTGTGGTTCTGGGGAGTGAATCCAGGGTCATTCTACAAGTAACAATGTCATGCCCCACCCACACCCCAGTGAAATACTATAGATTGAACGGAAGGCCTTTGCACTGAGTCACATCCCCAGCACCTGTAAAAAAATGTTTGAAACAGAATCTCACTAAATCAGCTGGCCAGGCTGGACTTGAATTTAGGATCCTCCTGCCTCAGCTTCCAAAGTGTTGGTGCTTATTTACATTTTGAGTTTCTCATGCCAAAGAAACAATGTGGTATTTACACATGTGTGTCTGATTTATTTCACTTTAGCGTATGGCCTCAAGGTGCATTCATTTATTTAGGAATGTCTCAAGTTTAGCCTTCTTTACAGCAGAGTAGTACTTCATTGCATTAAAAAATACCTTCTTCATCCATTCACCAGTTGGTGGGCATTTTGGCTGTTTCCATTATTTGGCTATTAAAAACAGTGCTGCTATAAACATGAGCATGCATGTATTGATGTGGTATAACACTTTTAATTTTTCAGGAAGATACCCAGAAGGGGAGTAGCTGGATAAAATGGGACCTCTAAACCTAGTTTTTTTTGGAATCTCTACACTGATTTCCACAGTAGTTGCACCAGTCTATACTCCCAGCAACAATGGAGAAAGGTTCCTTTTCCCCACAGCCCTGCCAGAATTTGTTACTGGTTGATTTTTTTTATAATAACCATTCTTTTTTTTTTTTTTTTTT
>NW_004524683.1:9359215-9361021 GCF_000260255.1 Octodon degus | reverse complement strand
TTGTTTTAATTTGCATTTCTTGAATGACCAGTGGTACTGAGCATTTTTTTTTATGTATTTATTTGCCATTTTTACTTCTTCATCTGAGAAATATGTGTTCATTTCAGATGCTCATTTTTGGACTGGGTCTTTAAATTTGGGGATTCTGATATTTTGAATTCTTAATATATTGTAGATATTAGTGGGTGGTTTGTTTGTTTGTTTTTTTTTTTTTGGTCTGAGGAACAGCTGGTAAAACATTTTCCCCGCTGTGGAGGACCACCAACTGAGCAGCTCTCCTTGAAAGAAGAGCGACTGTCTCCATTTTGACTGAGCCTGAGCCTATTTCCTCGTATTGATATGCACAGAGCTGGCTAGGACTTCTGTTTATCCTTCAACTGGCCTTAAGCAGTGTATATTGGTCTAGCTGGGGTGCTGGTGATAGTCTTTGAAGGGGGCGCGCGTGTTTCCCTGATACCTACACCTGCTGCTCTTTAACATGAGTCAGGTTGAGACAGGACAAAGAGCTGCCAGCTGGGATGGAGCCTCGCGATACAGGCTATGACTTCCTGGGGCTTGAAAGATTACATCAGAGCTGAAGCACCAAAACCCCAAAACTTCAGATATTATCTCATTATAATACTTTCTCCGCATATTCTCTCTGCACATGGCAGGGGTAAATGTAAGCCCCCACCTAGCTCAGCTCCCAGTCAGTACTCACCTATTTCCCACAATTCTCAGTGATTCCTCCTCAAGCCACTTCTCTTCCACTGAATAAAACTGGGTGCGGCTCTGGGTCAGTCTCTTTGTTCTGGAAAGCCATCTTCACGGCTGGACTTAGGGTCCCTTGGCTCCCCAATAATTATAAATATGGGAACAAGGTAGACAGCTCAGTAGAATAAGTGCTTGCCTGGCAAGCACAAGGGCCTGAGTTCAATCCCCAATTCCACCAAAAAAATAACTATGTTTTCATGTCTTTACTTTCACCGTGGGTTGCACTGGGAGTGGTAGATTGGAATTAACTTGGCAGGATTCCAATAACGTATCCTTGGGATTACAAAAATTAACTTCTTGGATGGAGAGGAAAACCTAGAGGGGAATTGTACACCCCACATTGTGGGTTATTTCTTCATTCTGTCGGTGATTTCTCTTGCTATTCAAAAGCTTTTTTTTTTTTTTTGGTCTTTTTGATACAGGGCCTCGCTATGCAGTTCAGCCTGGCCTTGAGCTCACTGTGTAGCCCAGGCTGGTCTTGAACTCACAATAATCCTCCTGTCTCAGCCTCCCAAGTGCTGGGGTTACAGGCATGTACCACCATGCTTGGCAAAACTTTTTCATAAGATGAGATCCTAGTCATTGATTCTGTGTAATGTCTCTCTCTCTCTCTCCTCTCTCTCTCTCTCTCCCTTTTTGTGGAACTGGGGATTGAACTCAGGCCCTTGTGCTTGCCAGGGAAGCACTTATTCTACTGAGCTGTCTCCCTGGCCCTAATATTTCTCTTGCAGTCTTTGTTTTGCCTACACCAACATCTTCAAAAATTCTACCTACTCTATCTTTCAGCAGATTTTTTAATATTTAGATCTTTGATCCATTTTTATTTTATTTAAGTGTACAGTGTGAGATATGGGTCTAGTTTTAATCTTCAGCATGTGGAAAGCCAGTTTTTCCAGTACCATTTACTAGTGGCTGTCTTTCTTCCAATGAATGTGTTTGCCTCTCTGTCAAAGATAAGGTGGCTGGGCTGGTGAGATGGCTCAGTGGTCTAAAGCACCTACTTAGAACAAGCTTAGCAAAGCACAGGGACCGCGGTTCAATCCCCCAGCACCA
>NW_004524683.1:9356757-9358128 GCF_000260255.1 Octodon degus | reverse complement strand
ATATTCCCTTTTGGGGCTGGGGAGATGGCTCAGTAGAATAAGCATTTGCCTGGCAAGTACAAGGGCCTGAGTTCCATCCCCAGTTCTGACAAAAAAAAAAAATTTCCTTTAAAAAATTTCGGGGGCCAAAGAGATGGTTCAGTGGAATAAGCGCTTCCCTGGCAAGCAAAAAGGCCTGAGTTCGATCCCCAGTTCCGCAGAAAAAGAAAATAAATAAAAAATTTCAAGTCTGGGATTATGATGCCCCCCCGGCTTGTCTCTGTGATGCTCCAAATCTTGCCATTGCTATTCTAGGTCTTTTCTGGTTCCAAATGAATTTTAGGATTGTTTTTTCTAGTTCTGTGAGATATGTTAAGAATTGCAGGGGCTGGGGAGATAGCTCAGCAGAGTAAGTGCTTGCCTAGAAAGCGCAAGGGCCTGAGTTCAATCCCCAGGTCTGAAAAAAAAAATCTGTGTAACAATTTTGGAAATATGACCATTTTCACTGTGATGGTTCTTCCCACCCAATAGCAAGGGATAATTTTCTATTTTTTGTTATCTTCTTCAATCTCCTCTTTCAAAGTAGTACAGTTTTCAATATAGAGGTCTTTTACTTCCTTTATTACATTGATTCCTAAGTATTTCCTTTTTATTTGGATGCTATTGTGAAAGGTGTTTCCATCATTTCTGTCTCAGTGAGTTTGTTATTCGTGTACAGGAAGGCTATTGATTTTTGAGTGCTAACTTTGTATCCAACTACTGAATTTGATTTGTTGTTTTGTTTTGTGTTTCTGGGGATTGAACTCGGGACCTTGCCCTTGCCAGGCAGGCAATTATCCTCCTGAGATATCTCCCAAGGCTAAATTTGGTTATCAAATTTAGAAGTCTTTTGGTGGAGCTTTGGGGATCTTCTATGTAGAATATCATCAACTGCAAATAATTCTAATCTGACTTTCTCCATTTCTACCTTTATTCTTTGTTTTTTTTTTTTTTGTTTTTTGTTTGTTTGTTTGTTTTTGTGGAACCGGGGATCGAACTCAGGCCCTTGTGCTTGCCAGGGAAGCGCTTATTCCACTGAGCCATCTCCCCAGCCCCTTCTACCTTTATTCTTTTTACTCCTTTTTTAAAAAGCTAATTGCTCTGGCTAATGTTCCCAGAACTATACTGAATAAGACTGCTAACAGTGGACATCATTGTATTGTTCCTGATTTTAGAGAAAAAGCTTTCAGTTTTTGTCCATTTAGTATGATGTTGGCTGTTGGTTTATTGATGGCTTTTTTTAGATTGAGATAAAGACCATGTGTTCTAAGTTTCTGCAGGTTTTTTTTTTTTTTTAATCATGAAAGGGTGCTAGATTTTGTCAAAAGCTTTTTAAGCATCTATTGAGATGGT
>NW_004524683.1:9354700-9355217 GCF_000260255.1 Octodon degus | reverse complement strand
GTGTGTGTGTGTGTGTGGCCAGCTCAGCCCACCAGGGGGCGGGGCTGGCTGGCATGTGGTGCTGGGGGATTGAACCCCGGTCCCTGTGCTTTGTTGAGCTTGTTCTAAGTAGGTGCTTTAGACCACTGAGCCATCTCACCAGCCCCAATTACAACAAATTTAAAGATTTTTTTTTTTTTTTTGGCAGATTCGGGGATTGAACACACGTTCTTGCACTTGCCAGGCAAGCACATATCCTACTAAGCTATCTCCCCAGCCCTGAATTTAAAGATCTTAATCTGGATGTAGTAGGACACATGCCTGCAAACACCAGCTACCCAAGAGACTAAATGAGGATTGTTTGAGTTTGTACTTTTTCTCTTCTTAATTTCTTATACATTTCTTTCTTTTTTTCCTTCTTCTAATTTTACATGCATATATGTTAATATGAATAACTGGTTGGAGGACAACACTGTATTACAACATTTTTTTTTTTTTTTTTTTTTTTACAGTACCAGAGATTGAACTAGGACCTTGT
>NW_004524683.1:9346907-9353428 GCF_000260255.1 Octodon degus | reverse complement strand
AAAAAAAAAAAAAAAAAAGAACATGACAACCAAAAAGAAGATTCTAGCTAGGTGTGGCGCCACATATATAGAATCTCAGCACTCAGGAGACTAAGGCTAGGTCAGCCTGGGCTACACAGGGAGTTCAAGGCCAGCCTAGACTGAAAAAGAGAACTTGTCTCAAAAAATAAGAGCTAGGCGTGGTGGTGCCCACCTATAACCTCAGCACTCTGGAAAGCTGAGGCAGGGGAAATCATAATTTCCAAGCAATTTAATAAGACCCTTTCTCATAATTTTTAAAGAAGATGTTTGTGGGATGAGTAGAAATACAGCTCAGTGCAAAAGTCCTGCATTCAACCAGAATGCAGGACTTTTTTTTTCTGGAAAAAACTGAGTGTCTCCATTTAATTTGGCAGTTGACCCTAATACAGAAATTCAGTCCAAACCAATGGCCTCCTGTAAATCTCATTTTTATCACTTGTAACTTTGTGTTTTATTTTTTTGAGACAGGGTCTCATTATGCAGTTCAGAATGGCCTTAAACTCACCATGTTGTTCAGGCTGGTCTTCACAGTGATCCTCCTACATCAGCCTCCGAAATGCTGGGATTGTGGGCCTGAGCCACCGAACCCGGGATTGAACTCAGGCCCTTGCACTTGCCAGGCAAGCACTTATCCTACTGAGCTATCTCCCTGGTCCCCAGGAACTATATCTTATTCACTATTATCTCCAACCTACATTGTGTCTTGCATATGATAGACAATGACAATTATCTGTTGAATCAATGCCTTCAAGACCCTTTTTTTAGCTGGGTGTGGTGGCACACACCTGTTATCCCAGCACTCAGTAGATTGAGGTAGGAGGATCTTTACCTAAGAATCCTCACTAAGTGAGCTCAAGGCCTGCCTGAACTGCACATGGAGATCCTGTCTCAAAAAGACACACCTTTTTTTTGGGGGGGGGGGGAACGGGGTAAGACAGGGTCTTGCCATTTAGTGCAGGCTGGCCTAGAGCTCACAGAGACCCTCCTACCTCAGTCTCCCAGTGGTGGGATTTCAGGCTTAAACCATCACGCCTTGCTCGGAAGCACTCTCTACACAACATCTCCATCGAGGAAACATGCTCGTCCACTGTATACTTTTTTTTTTTTTTTTGTGGAACCAGGCAAGCAATTATTGTACTGAGCTATCTCCCTGGCCCCTCGTCCACTGTGTAAAAAAGGAAACCAAGATCCAAGTTTCGACTCCTCCGAAGTCACCTCGCCAGTAATTGCATTAGTTTGGAAAGCCCAACCACACTCGCTATAGAAGCTGTGGTGGGCGACAGCCAAAAGCCAACGGCTGGCCGGGTATAAACGCGAGAATTTAACGCCTCACACCTCAAGCTTTAAATTCCTAGCGGCGGAGCACTGGGCATATCCAGACTGGAGCTGGGCCGGGAGGTGGGGGGTGTGTCTGGGAGGCGGAAGACGGCCCAGAGACTACGTGTCCCAGAAGGCGCCGCGGGGCTTGGTGGGCTGATGGAAGCGGAACGCACGGCAGCGTGATGACGTTGAAGGAACGCTGACGCGCGGGATTTAAACTGCGGACGGTTTACGCGGCGTTGTAGCTTCTCTAGCAGAGTTGTGAATTACTGACGTTTTGTGTTTCTCTCCCCTGCGGACCTCTGAGTGCCCATGGAGTCGTCACTTCAGTCCCGCTTGTCTCCCGGTCTCATCATCAAGATCCAACGCACTAATGGTGAGAAGCACGTCTTAAGGCCAAGGAAGGGGACCCGTGAAGCGCCGAGACGGTTACAGTACTGCCCACTCCCAAATCGTGGGCCCTGAGTTATCCTACAGCTCTGGCAGGCCTAACACTCATGTCATTAGGAAGATGGCCAGACGTGATCTCCAGAAGTGGGGTAGGGAAATTCAGGGGGTCCAGATCCTAATTGCGGAGTTCAGGAACGCTTAGCCCACGTTAATAACCCTTCTGTTCAAACATACCAGCACCCCATTGCAGGCGTTCATTTGAGTGGAGTGTGTGTAACTATCCCAGATGGCTCATTTTAAAGACGTGTTCCCTGCACAGCTCGCAGTGGGGTGTTCTACGGCTAAAACTCGACGAGGCTAAAGCTCCACGAGACGTATGATTTGTCCTTGGGGGGTGGGCAGAACAGGGGATTGAGCTCAAGTCCTTGCTCTTGCTCTTGCCAGGGAAGTGCTTATTCTTCTGAGCCATCTCCCTGGCCCCTTGATTTGTCTTAGTGTTTGCTTGTTGTAAAAAAAGAAAAACACATCAGCTGCCCCTTCCTAGATAAACTGTACATTAGGAGTTTCTGTGGGGTCCTAAAAGAAAGTAAATCCTAAATATGAGGCTTTCAGGACACAGGTAACTCTAATCTTTTTATAGGATTAATTCACAGTGCCACCGTAGGAACTGTAAACTTGGAGAGATCCTGTGTTTTTGTGGAATGGACAGAAGGAGGTACCACAAAGGGCAAAGAGGTAGGTTCTATGAAGGTATTTCTGGCGGGTGTGGTGGGGCACACCTGTAGCCCAGCTACTGGAGAAACTGAGTAGGAGGACCTCAAGTTTGAGGCTAAACTGGGCAACTTACCAGACCCTATTATGAAATTTTAAAAGGGTTAGGGATGTAGCTCCATGGTATAGCACTTACCTCATGTGTGCAAGCCCCTGAGCTCAACCCTCGGTACAGAGGGGGAAAGAACTTCACATTTAACATCTTTGTGTACGAAGGATATGTTTAGAAATGGGACCTGTAGAAACCTAGTTTCTGAAGCTGTGTTGTCCTTGCCAGTTCTAAGTAATCCTCTTTGGATGCATTAGGATTTTATTTAGTCAAGCCTCTTCTCAATTGAAGTAATAAAAAGATACTGGTGTGTTTGTAGAAAGCAGAAAACTTACCCCCATACTGAAAGAGAGAGAGCAGACTTAACTGCTGAGCATGATAGTGCTCACCTGTAATCCCAGCACTTAGGCTGAGGCAGGAGGATCACTGTGAGTTCGAGGCCAGCCTAAACTGCATAGGGAGACCCTGTCTCCAAAAAAAAAAAAAGCAAACTCAGAATCTTAAAACTGCTCATTCACCTAAGCCTGTAGTATCATTTTAAAAGCATTTATTTATTTGATACAGGGTCTTGCTACTGGGGATCGAACTCAGGTCCTTGTACCTACCAAGCAGGCTCTTAGACTGCTGAACAATCTCCCCAGTCTCTGTACTATCAGTCTGAATAGCAAGATTAGTAACCCACGAGACAAAAGTATGTTTCTAAAGCTGAATTTGGTGGCAGACACCTATAATCCCAGCACTTAGGAGGCTGAGGTAGGAGGATAGCAAGCTCAAAAGGCCAACCTGGACAGTATAGCAAAACAGCAATAAACAAAATAGTGTTTCTGAATCACCAAATAATAAGGCAACTTGTGATGAATACATTGCACAGAGGAGCTGGAGCAGCTCAGCAGTGGCTGCTCCGTGAGCATTCGGTGGAATGTGAAGGTCTAGACGAAAGCATTATAATGTGAAAAAGTTGCTGGGCTGTGCATGCAAACCTGCATTTTAATCTGTTTCTACCTGTGCTCTGTTTTGGGGAATGTTTCTGCCCTTCTTAGAAGTTTAATTTCCACTTCTATGAAGCAAAGATGATGCTAATATCTGCCTCACAGGTTGTTGCGAGGACTTACTCAGTGAATCCTTTTGGACTGGCTCTCAAACTCCAGATGGTGTGTTGGGTGTAAGAATGCAGAGGTGAATAAGACACAAAGCTGTAACCCCAGCACTAGGGCACTCTTGTGAGATAGCTCATGGGAAGGTCTATTCAGCACAGCACCACTATTGGCTGTGCGGATATTTAGGTGACATATTTGAGAGATACAAGGATTAAATACTTTCCAGTGTCTACACCTAGAGAAGGGAGAGGTTCCTGAATTTTAACTAGCAATTAATAGTTCCTTGTGATCTGGGGTTTGGTTCGGTTCGGTTCGGTTCGGTTCGGTTCAGTTCAGTTCAGTTTTGCAGATACTGAATTCAGAGCCTTGTACTGAGCTACACATCCCCAGCCCTTTTTATTTTTCAATTTGAGACAGGGTCTTCACTAAGTTTCCCAGGTTGGACTTGAATGTGTGATCTTTCTGCCTCAGCCTCCCACAGTGCTGGTATTATAGCTATGCACTCTCATATAGGATTTGTTTTGTACATTCAGAAGTGTATCTCTTTTTTTTTTAGAAGTGTATCTCTTGCTGGGCATGGTGGTGCATGCTTGTAATCCCAGCACTGAGGAGGCTGAAGCAGAAGGAGTGCCATGAGTTCAATGCCAGCTTGAACTACCTGGCAAGACTCTGTCTCAAAAAGAAGCTATTTTTCTATCTATTTATATGTATTTATATCTTGTTATAGCTCACCCCAGCTAAAATATAGCCATTGGAGCAGGGTCTATAATTTTTTTTTTTTTTTTTTTTTTTTTTTTTTTTTTGATTTTGTAGTACTGAGATCACTTCTGTGACCTCACACACATTCTACTACTAGGCTGTGTCTCAAGCCCCAGAGTCTTATTTTATCTTGTTTTTTGAGACGGAGTCTTGCTAGATAGCTCAGGCTAACCTCAAACTCACAGTGCTCCTCCTGCCTTAGGCTGCGCAGTGCTGAGACTCAGACTTCGACCACCACGCTGGGCTCCAGAGTCTTTAAGTTCTGGCCCGAATCAGCCTGCCTTTTCTATATGGCACATTCTGCCTCCAGTGTATACTGTGCCCTGGAAAACTGACAGCTTGGCACTCTGACTGTTCCTTGCTACCTTCACACTCCCAGTCTGTTCCTTCCTCTCAAAGCATTCAGTGTAACAATCAGGTACAATTAGTGCTGGGCTAGAACTCTGGTCTCCTGAGCAGGGCATATAGCTCAGTGGTAGAGAGCTTGCCTAGCATATATGTGCAAGAGCCAAGTTCCATCCCCAGTACTGCAAAAGAACACTCTGGATTACTGTACTGTTTGTATGTAGTATGAGCACTGGAAATGGGGAGACTGTGTGCTAAGGGTCTATAGCTCTCCGGTGTGGACAAAAGAATTGTTATGGAAGTGTTTGTGAGCTTTTATAGTCCATGATTGTATCTTCCTCATATTACTCCATCATGCTTTGTTCTCTGCCTCTCAGTGAGTATTTTCCCTATTGGAATTTGAGGTGGTTCTGGTGATGCTCACCTATAATCCCAGCCTTGGGAGGCTGAGACAAGAGTATTGCCATGTGTTTGAAGCCAGCCTGTGCTACATAGTTAGTTCAAGTCAGCCTGTGCCACCTAGCAAGACCCAGTTTCAAAAAAAAGAATTTGAGCTACTGAAGGGAAAGACCATATATGTCTTAATTTATCTTCCCAGTGTATGCTACTTTTTTTTTTTTTTTTTTTTTTTTTTTTTTAAGGGCAAAGTCTCACTAGCCTAGGCCTGCCTTGAACTCACAGCAATCTTCCTGCCTCAGCCTTCTGAGTGCTGGGATTATAGGCATGCATGCTACTATCCTAGTAAATGTATAGCTCAGTGATAAAGTGCTTGCCTACCATACATGAAGCTTTGAGTTTGGGCTCTAGCTATGAAAATCAGTTAATAAAGTTGTACGTGTTAGCTGAACATGTTGGTGCATACCTGTAACCCCAGCACTAGGAAGACTGAGGTTTGAGACTAGCCTTCCCTACATATAGTAAGTATAAGGGAAGCCTGGACTACATAGTGAGACCCTGTCCAAAAAAGAAAATTGCATGTGAGTGGTAAAGCCCTCACCCTAGAGTACATGGTTCAGCCCTGTCACATTTAAAAACATAAACAAGTTGGGACAAATTTGAAGGGAGGTGTAGTTGTGTTTATTATGTTTGTGGTGGGAACCAAGCCCAGGTTCTCACACATGCCAGGCAAGAACCCCACTACAAAAAAAAAAAAAAAAAGAACCCCACTACAAGAACTCTACCATAGTTACAACCCTAGTCCAGTTTGGTGGGGGTTGTTTGTTTAGTTTTTGTGCCTCTGGGGATTGAACACAGGACCTTTGTACTGAGCTATACCTGCAGCCCTTTTTTTTTTTTTTTTTTTTTTTTTTTAGCAGAGTCTCATTAAGTTGCCCAGGCTGGGCTCAAATTTGTGGTCTTCTTGCCTCTGCCTCTCAGCTGAGATTATAGGCACACACTACCACACTCAGCTCAGTTGGTGTATTTAGGGAAGGGCCTACAGGGTGTTCCAGGTCTCAGGGTCTCACTACTAGATCAGACTTGTAGTGATCCACTGTTTACAGCCTCCCAAGAGCTGGGATTACAGGTGAGTGCCACCATGCCCAGTCTCATCATCTGAAAATGCCCTGGGGTGGGGGGCAGCAAGGCAGGCTCAAACCCTGGCCCTTGTGCCTGCTTGCAGGTGCTTTAATCCGCTGAGCTATTTGGCTGGCCCTAGGTTGGTGTATTTAACCTGCTGTGAAGTTATGCTGGTAAAGTTTTAGTTCTTTCTGTTCAAAAGGAAAGAGAAACTGAGATAGAGGAATAGAGAAATGAAGGAAAAAGCAAAA
>NW_004524683.1:9332506-9346354 GCF_000260255.1 Octodon degus | reverse complement strand
AAAAAAAATTAAAACTGGGCATGGTAGGGCTGGCCAGATAGATCAGTGAACTAAAGCGCCTGCTTAGGCAGAGTGCAGTGGCCAGGGTTAGATCCCTGGTGTGCTGTGCCAGCCCCGTCCCCCCCGCCCCCCCGGGGTGCGCTAAAATGGTGACTGATAGTGTGCGCCTGTAATCCCAGCATTTAGGAAGCCGAAAACAGAATCATGGGGGCTGGGCAGATAGCGCAGTAGAAAAAGCACTTGCCTGGGAAGTGCAAGATCCTGAGTTCAATCCCTGGTACCACAAAAAAAAAAGAAAGAAAGAAAAGAAAAACAGAATCACTACATGTCCAATCTATATAGTGAGACCCTGTAGATTCTGTCCTAAAAATATGAAAAAACAAAACAAAAAAACTGGGCATGGTGGCGCACTCTTACAATACCAGTACTTGGGAGGCTGAGGTAGGAGGATGGTTGTGAGTTTGACAGCCTAAACTGTATAGTGAGACCCTGACTTTAAAATAAAAAATTGGGAGTGCCATGCCAGCCCCAGAACTGGGTATGGTGGTGCACACCTATAATCCCAGCATTAGGGAGGCTGAGATGGGAGGATCACTATGAGTCCACCCTGTATCAAAAATAAAATTTAAGGGGCTGGTGAGATGGCTCAGTGGTCTAAAGCATCTACTTAGAACAAGCTTAGCAAAGCACTTGGACCATGGTTCAATCCCCCAGCACCACATGCCAGCCAGTCCTGCCCCCTGGTGGGCTGAGCTGGCCACACACACACACAAATAAATAAAATTAAAAAAAAAAAAAAAAGACCCCCCCCCAAAAAAAAAGGTAATAACTAAAAAAGAAAAAAGCTTTAGTTGTTTCTAAGGGTTTGCAGGGGATTCTGATGATGTAAACCTAGAATTGTGACCTCATTTTGGGCGTGACAGGAAACTGGATAAGAAGTTTCTGTGTCAATAGAAAATGTAGGTAGGGTTAGGGTTAGGTAGCAGCTGTTGGGAACTTGTTCTTGTCTTTTAAGATCCTGGAGGCCTTCCCTTTAGATTTCACCAGACAAGTTGTTTTCTCCTCCAGTGAGCCAGCAGGAGGTGCTCAAGGGCTGTGCCCAGCAGGACAGGGAAACCAGGTTCTACTGTGGACTGCCTATTAGTCTGCCTATCTGCATTCTCTGCATTTCATTCTCATTCCTGAGATCTAGTTTTGGCTTGGAAATAAGATACTCGTATCTACCTAATGCCAATGGTAAATTATTACAAGGGACTGCTATATAGCTATCAGGACTTTGTGGAACTTAAGCTTGGTAAAGCTGAATCTAGGGGTGACTATGATTACAGATGCATTTGGATTGCATATGACTTTACTGAAGCTTTTCTTCCCTGCAGATTGATTTTGAGGATGTGGCTGCAATAAACCCAGAACTCTTACAGCTACCTCCTTTGTACCCGAAGGACAATCTGCCCCTGCAGGAAAATGTAACTGTTCAGGTAGGCACCTTCCATTGGGTCACAGCTAAAACCCCAGAGAAGTCATTTCTTTTCTGGTTTGCTGGTTTATTTTTGGTACTGTGTAGTATATGGGCCTGGGGTAACCCCTTTAGAGTTGATAAAAGTCATATATTTTGGTTGTTTGGTTTGATTTTCAGAAACAGAAACGCAGATCAATCAACTCCAAAATTCCTGCTCCAAAAGAAGGTAATTGGATTTATGGTGAGGCTGGGGTCCGAGTTGTGAATGCTATAAAATAGACACATGACTCCAGTTTAGCAGGTGACTTCTGAGTAGGCTGACTCCTAACCTGCACCCTGAGCATCTCAATGAGAAGCAGTGTAACTCACAGCTAAGCACTGTGGTACTCGATACATTTCAGAAACTGGGTTACTCACTTAAAAATATTTACTCTGGAAGCCAAATCCTGGTTCTGGGGAGAGGAAGCCAGGCCCCAGTGGACTTGTTTCCTTCTGCAGGGAACAGTCTGCCTTGGAGTGAGGCTGTGAGGATAATGGGCAACTCAGTTGGAGCTGTGTAGAAAGCCAGGCCATGATGTGTCAGTCAAGGGCTTGGGGCCAGGGACAGTTGACAACAGCATTGTAGTCTCAGAGAAAATTGAGATTGCTCTGCAGAAACAGTATGAACCTGCTTTGTTTACTACATGCTCCTGGTAAGGAATGGATGTAATCTCAGGCTGGCCAAAGTATAGCTCATTACTCAGAGCCAGCTCTGGCTGCATGCCATTAAACTGCACAGCTGTCCTCTTCCAGGTCACCGTTGTTTTGCAGGTTGTGGTGATGTAGGAACTCGGAGAGTTTGTGGCTGGAGCTTCTGGTTGCTGGGGGCTCAGATGGAAGATGGTGCTGACACAGGCTTGAGCAGGGCTTGGGGTGGGTCTTGTGCTGACTGTCTCTTGCTAGTTGTACCCTGAGGGCCTACAGGAGAGATGGGAAATGGCATTCCATTCTACATGTGTCTCTGCAAAGAGTATTGGTGCAGCGCCTCAGGCATGCTAATAATCACCTGCTCTGGCAGGCCTGGTGGTGCATGCCTGTGTCCCAGCTCTTGAGAGGCCGAGGCAGGAGGATCCCTGAGAGTTTGCCAGCCTGAACTACATAGCAAAATCATCTCAAAAACAAGCAAAACAAATCACCTGCTCTGCCACTGAGCTACACTCCTGGCCATGCAGCCATCTGTGTTTTGTTTTTGCATTGAAACTGGAACCTTGTGGGGAACTATCTGCTCGGGACCCCCACCTGTCCCTCTCTTGGACAGGAGCTTTCTTTCTCTCAATAAATATATTCTGCTTATAAAGAAAAAAAGAAGGAAACTGGAACCTTGAACATGTTTAGACAGGTGTTTGCCACCAAGCTACATCTTCAGCCCTTTTTCCTCTGTTTTGGTTTTCATTTTGTTGTTGTTGTTTTATTTTCATTTTTTGGTACCAGAAATCAAAATTAGGGCTTCACAATTGCCAGGCAGGTGCTGCACAGCTAACCTACGTCCCTAGCCCTTGTTTTGTCTTTTGAGACTGCAGCTCCTTATATACAGTTCAGCCTGGCCTGGAACTCATGAACTCATTATGTAACTCATGCTGGCATTGAATTCCTGGCTGTCCTGCCTCAGTCATCTGAGCACTGAGATTACAGGCATGCACCACCATGCCTGGCCATTCCTTTCTTCCTTCCTTCATTTATTGATGTTTTTGGAACATCGTCCTGCTGTATAGTTCAGGCTGGCCTTCAGCTCACTATGTAGCACAAGCATCAAGTTTATGACATTCCTTTTGTGTCTGCCTCTGAAGTACTGGGATTACAGGCATGAGCTACCATGCCCAACTTAAATCATTTGTGATGTAGGAAAATTGCAATAGTTATTGTTACTTATAAAAGAAATGGATGACTGATATTCCTCAATTTACAATGGTGTTATTCTTTTTTTTTTTTTTTTTTGGTGGAACCGGGGATTAAACTCAGATCCTTGCTTTTGCCAGTCAAGCGCTTATCCTACTGAGCCATCTCCCCGGCCCCAATGGTGTTATTCTTGATAAACCAATTGTAACTTAAAAGTGTCACTTTAACACACAAAATCACTGGGATGATAGCATATACCTATAATTCCAGTATTTGGGGTTAAGGCAAGAGGATCACCATAAATTCAAGGCCAGCCAGAACTGTACAGTGAGGCCCTATCTCAACCCACAAAAGCCAGGTGTAGTGGTACACACCTATAATCCAGCACTTAGGAAGCTGAGATGGTGAGATTGCTTCAAATTTTGTTTTTTGTATGTGTTTTGTTTTTTGGTACCAGGAATCAAACTCAGGACCTTACACTGGCCAGGCAGATGCTTACCCTGCTGAGCTATCTCCCAGCTCCTCAAGTTTGAAGTAGAGCAACTGGGTGTTCATAGTTCAAGGCCAGCCTAAGCTACATAGCAAGACCCTATCTCAAAAAAGGAAAAAAAAGAGCATTGTACTTTCAAGCCAGCTTGGACAATTTAATAACTTAGCAATATTCTATCTCAACACCCCCGCCCCCAGAACTGGGGATTGAACTCAGGCCCTTGCACTTGCCAGGCAAGCGCTTATTCTACTGAGCCATCTCCCTGGCCCGATCTCAAATTTTTTTAAGCTATAAAGAGCTAGGGATATAGCTCAGTATGAAAGTCCTGAATTTAAAAAAAAGGAAAGTCCTAAATTCAATCCCCAGTATTGCTAGTTGAGAAAAAGATTTTTTTTTTTTTAAGGCAGGGTTGACTATATAGTTTTTTTTTTTGGTGGAACCAGGGATTGAACTCAGGCCCTTGAGCTTGCCAGGCAAGTGCTTATTCTACTGAGCCATCTCCCTGGCCCCAACTATATAGTTCAGACTAGCCTTGAATCAACTATTATAGCCCACGCTGGCCTGAATTTCTTGGCAATCCTCCTACCTCAGCCTCCCAAGTGTTGAGATTATAGGTGTGCACCCCTACTTCTGGCTATAGTTTCTAATGAATATGCATTGCTTTCAAACCATGATAAAGTTAAAAACTTAAAAGTCAAAGCATTGTTAAGTCAAGGGAGTACTGTCGCAGGTATGGATGCTGTTAAGGTCCATGATACTAGTTCTCAAGGACTTGGAATAAGCTTGTTTTGGATTTGCTTTAGGTCCCTCCATTTACTTAAGACAAGTGGGCTTGTGGGAGATAACTTTACCCTAAAAACTCCTGGGCTTATGGAATGTGTACAAATAATTTTTGGGATCACTTGTATTTAGTCTTATTTCCTTCCCTTGGGTAGAAAGAACAGGAAGTTGTTGGGCTTCCCTCCAGTGGCAGGGACCCAGCTACCTTGCGCAGAACCTTGTAGATTTGTGCTGTCTGCCCTGCTCCTGCCCTTGGCTCTCCAGGTCTCCGAAGCCGCTCTACTCGCATGTTCGCTATCCCAGAGGCTCGAATCACCACTCAGGAAAATGATATGGAATTAGAGCTGCCTGTGTCCACCAACTCTCGCAAGCAGTTTCCAGCTACCAGTGAGTAATGAATTTTCTTTTTCTGTTTGAGGCCCTGTGCCTGTACCAAAATACCCTAGCGTACCTCCAATCCCAGGGTTCAGTGCTGTGCTCACTACCCCACCAACACTGTCTTTGTCTGGAAACCATTTGATTTTACTTTCATGAAACTCATTGAGCCTGGCGTGGTGGCCCATGCCTGCAACTCCAGCACTCTGGCTCCTAAGTCAAGCCTGGGCAATTAGGAAGACCCTATCTTTTTTGCTTCGAATGCCTTCAGGGCAGGTTTGGCTGGCTGGAGTTATGGGGATCAAACTACAGCAACCTGAGGCTGACAGCTTTGTGGAAGCAGCCACTTAAAGAACTGAGCTAGGGCCAGGCCCCCAGCAAGACCCTATCTTAAATAAAATAAAAGAGCTGGGGATATTGCTTAGCTAGCGGTATAGAACTTACATGGCATCGACATGGCTTTAGGTTGATCTCTAGTACTGCAAATCAGACACCCAAAACAAGACAGAAAAACTCAGTTGCAACACTATAGTGTACACACACAGGCACTTGCACACAGAGACATGCACGTATTCTTGAATGTACATCTAATTCAGCTTTCACAAAGTAATCACACTCATGTAACACCTGGCTAAGAATGTTACCTGTACCCTAAAAGTATTTTTCACACCTGCTTTAGTATTCTAATCATCACTAGCAGCAGCAGCACGACCACCACCCTGGCTTCTACGATCCTTTTTTTTTTTTTTTTTTTTTTTTTTTTTTGGTGGAACCGGGGATGAACTCAGGCCCTTGCACTTGCCGGGCAAAAACTTATTCTACTGAGCCATCCCCCTGGCCCATCTACACTCAGTTTAAAATCATTTTAAAAATTCCCGGTCAGGGACTGGGAGATAGCTCAGTAGCGTAAGTGCCTGCTTGGCAAGTGCAAAGTCCCGAGTTTGATCCCAGGTACCAGAAAAAAATAAATAATTCTCTGGTCAAAGCTGGGTGTGGTGGCATATGCCTATAATCCCAGTACTTGGGAGGATCATGTTAGTTCAAGACCAGCCTGGGCTACAAAGTGAGCTCAGTGCTAACCTGAACTGCATAGTGAGACCCTATCTCAAAAAGACAAAATGAAAAATTAAAAAATAAAAATTAGTTGGACTTAGTGGCACACACTAGTAATCCTAGCACTAGGGAGAAGTCACAAAGGCCTGGCTTTTCTCCAAAATGTGTAGAAAATAAGATTGGCCAAATAGCTCTGGGGATTAAAGCTCCTGTTTAGGCAGCCACAGGGGTTGGGAGGGTCTGCCTGCCAAGCCAGCCTTGCCCCCAGGGCGCTCTGAGATAGCCTTTGAGATTGGGCCTGGTGGAGTGGCCTATATTCCCAGCTCTTGGGAGGCTGAATGCAGGCAGGTCACTACGAGTCCGATCTACATAGCGAGACACTGTAGACCCTTACTAAAATACTTTAAAAAAAAAAAAAAAAGATAGAAAGTCCTGGTCCAAGAACCCATGCTATGTGCTAAGCTATGCACTACACTATTTTAAGATATTTTGGTTTTTTGTTTAAGATATTTGGTTGGGGGAGAGATTTTGTTCCTAGCAGCCTGGCCTTGCAGAAAGGGAGGCTGGGTTCCGAGTGTAGGCTGAAGTACAGGAAATCAAGTCTGTTCATACTTTAGGAGGGTAAGTCCTTGCTCAGGGGCCTGGAAATTGGCCAACCTGAGGGAGCTGTTGGGCTTTAGTGACTCTGGTTGCCCTGCAGCTCGCCTCCTTAGGCCCTCTTACCCTGTAGTGGCTGAAATACCATTGATGATGAGCAGCAAGGAGGTGGAGAAAGGGGTCCACTCCACCAAGGCAGCTCTTCTACACACCCACAAGCTAGGGGAGATGGGCTATCTGCTTCCTGCTCCCAGTGCAGCACAACATCTGTGCTAAACCCGCCTGCCTGGGCACCTGAGTTCAAATGCTTTATCACCTCAAGGTTGTGTCTTCTAGCGGCCATGGACTCAGTCTTTCACAAGATTGAGAGAAGCCCTCTGAAGTATTTGAGGTCATCACAGCCAGGGTTTCAACCAGCACCTGAAGAGCAGCCCCCAGCAAGATGAGACTATGAAAGGCTCTTTGAGCCTTTTTGTTATTGAGAAAATAGCCACAGAAACATAGTTTAGATCAGAACTGAGGTACTGCTGGGTTTGGTGGCACATGCTTGTAATCCCAGCACCATTGATGAAATAGAAATCCCAGTACTTGGGAGAATGAGGCAAAAAAAACTGCCACAAGTTTGAGGCTAGCATGAGCGACAAATGCCAAAAAACCCAAAATTGGTGTGCTGCTCTCATGGCTGTGATCTCACATTAGGCAAATCATTACTTCACGGATGTATAGTAGTCACACCTGTTGACCCTTCTTGCATACAGTGATGTAAAAGGCAAGGACCTAGCATAGGCCTATTCCCTGGAAAGGCCCAGGGCTCAGCAAGCCATCCAGACAAGAGCCAACTGACATAGCTGATAACAGTGGGCTTCCTTTTTTCCCTAGTTCGGAGGAAATCATGTATTGTAAGAGAAATGGAAAAGATGAAGAACAAACGGGAAGAGAAGAAGGCCCAGAATTCTGAAATGAGAATAAAGCGAGCGCAGGTACCTTTGAAGCCTTGGCAAGGGCTTTTGGACAGGCATCCTTCCCTGAAGCCTGATGGGTGGCGGGTCGAGGGGTCAGGACCCAGCCTTTCCCAGGCTTCATTTTCAATATCTAGCAGTTTGATTTCTCAGGACTGAGAGAACACATACATAATTCAGAAATGTATTTGAATGTCCTCAGGTGAGCAATACTTGATGCCAGCTGCCCTGGGCAAACTGTCACAGTGCACATGTTATGTCCCTGGGCTGAGCAGTCATCCTCTCTTTCCCTGCCACTCACTGCCCATACTGCAGGGACCCCTGCTGTGGCACCTTCCAAGGTACAGGAGGTGGCTCTTGTACCACCTCCTAGGGCAGTGCGGTGCATCCTGGGCTCTTGTGGGTCTCTGTTGTCCAGGGCTTTGCACGTGGTTTCTCAGCTTGAGCCAGCAAGAGCCAAAGCTATGGTTGCTGCCACTGAGCACAGAGTCTGGGAGCATTTGCAGCTTGACAGTCTGCCATTTTTTGTTCTTGTCTCAAACAGGAATATGACAGCAGCTTTCCAAACTGGGAGTTTGCCCGGATGATTAAAGAATTTCGTGCTACTCTGGCATGTCAACCACTTACTATGACTGACCCTGTAAGTAAATTGAAAAGCCATGTGCTCCTTCCTGAGTAGGTACAGAACTGAAGGACAGAGAACTTGTAGTGATCTCTCAACCTAGAGGTGTGGCTTTTTCACCCATCTCCCTGTGTAAGGACTAAACTGAGAGCCCCTCATAAATTGAGTGTTACCACTACTACCTTTTACTTTGTTTTCTTTTTCTGAGGCAGGTGTGGCTCTATAATCCCCTCTGGCCTGGAATTCATAATCCTCCTGCCTCAGCCTCCCCAGAGCTGGGATTACAGCACATGTCAGCATCCCCAGCAGCACCCTCCCTTCCTTTTCTAACAGTTTGGTCGGCAGAATCCAATGGGATCTAGGTGGGAGGTCTGGTCTTTACAAACTGCCCCACCCTGCCTATTATGGGTTGGCTGGGCTCTTGCTAATAATTGTTAAAATTTATTCTGAAACCACCTGTAAACACCAGAGTGAGAAAACCGGCAGGATCTGTGGTGCTCTGACTCTATGGTGTTCTTTTCTCATCCTCTTGCAGATAGAAGAGCACAGGATCTGTGTCTGTGTTAGGAAACGGCCACTGAATAAACAAGGTAAGCTGCTGAATCAGGAAGCGTCTTCAGACTGGGATACCCTGTATTCAGAGAGCAGCCCCTGAAGTACTCTCTTCCCGCAGAATTGGCCAGAAAAGAAATAGACGTGATTTCCATTCCAAGCAAGTGTCTCCTCTTGGTGCATGAACCCAAATTAAAAGTGGACTTAACAAAGTATCTGGAGAACCAGACATTCTGTTTCGATTTTGCATTTGATGAAACAGCTTCAAATGAAGTTGTGTACAGGTTAGTCCATTCCATCTCTTTTCCTCCTTGGTGTGGGGCTGAATTCAAACCTGTTCTTGGCCTCATGTCTTCTGTGGTCAGCTCTGGTTCTCAGCACCAGGAAGGTCCCATTACGTAGCTGCTGCTCCTCAGCGGCTCAGCAGCCTTGAGTGGATCATGAGTGAGGCATCACGTGTTACTTGGGGTGGTGGGCAGGCTCTAGAGTCCTCCCAGGGCTGATGCAGCCACCCCATTATTCACTGTGGTTAGCAAACTCAGGTGACTCCCGATCTGCTTTGAATAGTACACACCCTAGCCTCACTTAAATCTAAGAAATAAAATTAAAAATTCCATTTCTTGGTTGCACTGGCCACATTTCATAATAAGTAGGCTGCATGTGGCAGAGGCTGTGCTTAGACAGAAAGTTCTGTTGGTTGGCCCTGCTGTGGTACAGAGGGTGACACACTGGCTCCTGACCCCTTTGTGGAAGCTTCTTAAACCAAAACTGCTTTGTTTTTAGTTTTCCTAAAAGAAAGAAATGTGACAGACTGTGTGTAACCCACAAAGCATATAATATTTAAGTGTAGGTTTTCCCTGTTCCTTGAGTGTTTTATGCTGGAAGTTATCACAGCTGAGGTTTTCATCTCCTGCCTCTGGAGAGAGGAGGGGCTGGATGGTGCATGATACGAGCCGCAGCTTGCTCCAGTTAGCTCATAGTGTGTAGATTTGACCTAGGATTGAGATGAGGTGGAAACACTGAGACAGGAGAGGAGTGCCGGGATTAGAAGTCAAGGTCCTGGAAGCTCAGAGGTGGAAGGACTGTAGTTTAGGAAACACATTTTGGGGATAGATACTGGTCCTTGTATCCTTACGTTTTTAATCTGTGAATTCAGCCACAAACAAACACAAATCAACCATATTAAAAAAAAAGTAAATTGTGTCCCCTACTGAACATATGCAGACTTTTTTCTAATCATTTTCTCCTCTAAATAATACAATGTAGCAGCTGCATTGCATTTATATTGTGTTAGGTATAGGAATTGTTTCTAAGCGAAGTGGTGGCTCACTCCTGCAGCCTGTAGTCCTGGCCTGCTGAGAAACTAAAGCAGGAGAATAGCAAGTTTGAGCCTAGTCCAGACAACTTAATGAGTTCTTGTCTCAAAATTTAAATGAAAAAGCTGGGTGTGGTGGTGCACGCCTGTAATCCCAGTACTTGGATTAAGGCAAGGGGATCACTGTGAGTTCGAGACCAGCCTGAGCTGCATAGTGAAACCCTGTCTCAAAAAAGAAAAAAAAAAGAAAAAATTAAGTGAAAAGGGTTAGGGAACTAGGAAAGCACTCTAGTTCAATCCCCAGAACTTTTTTTTTGAGAAAGGGTTTCACTATGCAGTTCAGGCTATGAGCTCACTGGTCTGAAACTCACAACGATCCTCCTGCCTCAGCTGCCCATGTACTGGGACTATAGGCATCAAGTGCCACTATGCCCGGCTCCTATCCTTAGCACTAGAAAAAAATAATCCAGCGATGATTTAGATACAGGAAGAGGTGTATTGGGTACAAAAGATGTGTCATTTTATATAAAGGACTTGTGCACTGGTGATTTGGGTATGGGGTAGTGCCTTAGCCAATCAGCCTTAGACACTGAGGAGTAGCTGCACAAACACTCTCACCCTCTACTCCATTTTTTCTCTCAGGTTCACAGCAAGGCCACTAGTACAGACGATTTTTGAAGGAGGAAAAGCTACTTGTTTTGCATATGGGCAGACAGGAAGTGGAAAAACTCATGTGAGTATTTGCACCTGTCAGAGAAAGGCTTCCTCTGCCATATTGGGTCCATAAAAAGGAAAATAAGAATGGCATTGTGGTGTAAGTTATGATCCCAGCACTCTAGGAGGCTGAGGCAGGAAGATTCCAAGTTTAAAACTAGCCCAGAGAACTTAGCAAGACCCTATCTCAAAATTTGAAAGTATGAAAAAGGTCTAAGTATGTAGGTCAGTGCAAAGTATTTGGCTTCAATCACAAGCTCCACTACCACCACCACTAAAAAATAAAGGAAAACTGTGAGTTTCTTGAAGAAAGTCCCTTTGAGCTGGGTGTGGTCATACGTACCTGTATGCCCAGCACTCAGGAGGCTGAGGCAGGATGATTGCCTCTTTTTTTTTTTTTTTTTTTTTAATGTATCTGGTACAGAGCTTCACTATGCAGCTCAGACTCAGTGATCTTGTTTTCAACCTCCCCAGCTCTGGGACTATAGGTGTTTGCCACCACATCTGGTCTTGGCCAGCACAGAAGGGGTTGGGGGTGGGGCCAACACAGCATGTGGTGCCAGGGATTGAGCCCTAGTCTCTGCACTTGCTTAAGCAGGCACTTAGTCCACTGAGCTATCTCACCAGCGCTGTTGCCTTGAGTTTGAGGCCAGCCTAAACTATATAGTGAGTTCAAGGCCACCCTGAACTACATAGCAAGACCTTGTCCCCTAGAACCAAACAATCAAGCAAATAAAGTTAGAAAGCAGGAGCCCCATCACCAGACTCTCTGTGCCAGGTCCAGTCTCTGGTGTGGCCCACCATGGCATGAGAGCCAGTAGTGTTCTGACTTGAGCTAAAGGTCTTAACCACAGGGATCTACCTCTTCTTTCTCTTTCACAGACTATGGTTGGAGACCTGGCTGGCAAATCCCAGAATGCATCCAAGGGGATCTACGCCATGGCCTGTAAGTAGTGCATTCTGTGCACTGAGTGTGGGCACAAAAGCGTGGTCACTTAACCAGACTCTTCCTCCAGCCCAGGATGTGTTCCTCCTGAAGAATCAGCCTCGCTACCGGAATCTGGGCCTGGAAGTCTACGTAACATTCTTCGAGATCTACAATGGGAAGGTGAATAACAGCCCCGCTATGTGGTTTGTGTCCCCCTTGCCATCTGCTAAAATCTGACCATTGGCTAGAAGTTGTGGACCCAAACATCCTGTTGGCTGTAGGGCCTTTGGTGTGCTCAGCCCTGGCATGTGTAGGAGGCTTCATCTGATGCTAACAGGTGCCCAAGCCCAGCGCACAGAATGGGAGCACCTTGGGTGGAAGGGCACTTTGGGTGTGCTTGGCTTCCCTATATCCACCTCCCTCATGAGCCTTCCCTGGCTCTGCACATTCTCTCTCTCTCTCTCTCTTTTTTTTTTTTTTGTCTTTCCATTTTATATATTTGGTACAGGGTCTTACTCACGCCCTTACTCTGCTGCAAGCAAAGTGTGCCCCAGGGCAGGCCCCGTGCAGCATTCCAGACAGAGATCGAACCCTGTTCCCTACACTTGCCAAAGCAGATGCTTAGTACACTGAGTTATCTCACCAGCCTTTCTGCACATTCATGCTCATTCTGCCTCTAATTTTCTGTGTGTTTGTAGAGTGGCCTTCCCAGAGCACAACCTAAGTCATAAAAATAGCTAATAGTACCACCCACAGGATATTATGTGCTAAGCATGATTCTAAGCACTTGTGTCAACTTTACAAATGAGAAGCAGCAGACTAAGGTCTTGCCTAGGCAATGAGTTAAGTAGCAGAGTTCCATCAAACTGAAGCAAATTGCTTCAGGTCTCAAGTAGAATGATACCTGTGGGTTCATTTTCTCTCCAGCTTTTTTTTCTTTTTCTCTTTTTTGTTTGTCTTTTTGAGACAGTCTCACTAAACAGGTCAGGCTGGTCTCGAACCTACAACAATCCTGCTGTTGAGCCTCCAGAGTGCTGGGATTGGAGGCCTCCTTGCAACAATCCTGCTGTTTAGCCTCCAGAGTGCTGGGATTGTAGGCCTCCACCATTAGTCCTGCCTTTCCCTCTGGCTTTCTTACTGCCAGCCCTGTCTAAGCCAGGCATGGTCTGTAGGAAAGCAGTATTGGGCAGGGCTGTCAGCACCTGTGGCCCCTAGGCTTAACGCCCCTTTCCCGGCACAGCTGTTTGACCTGCTTAATAAGAAGGCCAAGCTACGTGTGCTGGAGGATGGCAAGCAACAGGTGCAGGTGGTGGGGCTGCAGGAGCACCTCGTTAACTGTGCAGAGGACGTCATCAAGATGATCGACATGGGCAGTGCCTGCAGGTCAGTCCAGGCAAGGGGAAGGGGTCATCTTCTGATGTCTGGTGCCAGAGACAGAGTAGCTTATGTTCATTTCTGTTTCCACATACTGCTGCTGCTCCTAAGGGCTGTAAGAATCTGCTTTTTTTGTTTTTTGTTTAAGGATCTGTACTTTGAAAAGGTCTCAGTAAAGCAGATGACGAGGCCAGAGGCTCATCAGCACTGAGTTAAAGCTGCTTTAGTTCAGGCATGCTTCTGGCATCCACGGGATTCTCCTTGTTTCCCTCCTTCTATGGTGTAAGTTAGGTGCTCTGGATCTGTTCTGGGCTGGAAGTAATGGGACTATAGCTCCTCTCTACAGAAATAGGGAAGACCTGAGATGGTGCAAGGAGTAATGGACAACTATAGAGGCCCAGGGAGGGCTGCTGTCTTCAGGGCTCCTGGGTTTGGTGGTCATGACCGCACCTCTCCCAGCATGCCCTGTAGCTGAGGGCATTCCTTTGGACCTGTGTCCTCAGGGGCTCAGGTCTGGCCAAGGCCTTCGCACAGAATCCAATCTATTCTGATTCAGTTGCCTGGGAGATGTGTTAATTCCAGAATAGGAGAGAGAGTTGCTGTTTAGGGAGGACAGAATGGACACAGGATTCCTAGAATCCTACTAGTATTCTTTCTTCGTTACCAGAGAACTGGAGACTGGGATGGCTTAGACTCCAGGGCACCCTAGAGTGCAGTAGCCCCAGAAACTCATAGCCTTTTTTTTTTTTTTTTTT
>NW_004524683.1:9327384-9332406 GCF_000260255.1 Octodon degus | reverse complement strand
TTTTATGTATTTAGTATAGGGTCTCATTATGCAGCTTGGACTCCTAGTGGTCCTCCTGTTTTCGGCCTTCCCAGTGCTAGGATTACAGGCATGCGACATCTCGCCCACCTGGTCTCTATGGCTGGCTCACTGAACCTGTGGGTGGGGATCAAATCCTGGGGCACAGCATGTGGTGCTTGGGATCAAATCCTGGTCCCTGCACTTGCCTAAGCAGGTGCTTAGTCCACAAGCTATCTCACCAGCTCTCTCTGCCTTCTTTTGATACAGGACCTCTGGACAGACATTTGCCAACTCCAACTCCTCCCGCTCCCACGCCTGCTTCCAGATTCTTCTTCGAACCAAAGGGAGGATGCATGGCAAGTTCTCTCTGGTGGATCTGGCAGGAAATGAGCGAGGTGCAGACACCTCTAGCATGGACTGGCAGACCCGCATGGAGGGTGCTGAAATCAACAAGAGTCTCCTGGCCCTGAAGGTAGCAGGGGCTGGCTCTAGGGCTGGGTGGCCTGGAGGACAGCAGGGAAGGGAGCGACCAGGCAGCACGGAGACAGGAAGGCGCCTCATTGCTTTCTGATGTCCACAGGAATGCATCAGGGCTCTGGGCCAGAACAAGGCTCACACCCCATTCCGAGAGAGCAAGCTGACACAGGTGCTGAGAGATTCCTTCATTGGGGAGAACTCGAGGACCTGCATGGTGAGCAGGGGAGGGGACAGATGGCCCTGGCAGGAGGCTTGGCTCCTCCAAGCCAGCATTGCAGACCCTCAGCCTGGCCCCCACACCTGCAGCAGCCCCCTGCCCAGGTGGAGAGCAGAGTTTCCACTCCCCTCCCTGCAAGTCGGTGAAGCAGTTGGCTTCAGGGAGTATTGCTGTCTTACCTGCCTGCTGGACAAGGAGCTCCCAGGTTCAGAAGGTGGCTTTAAGGGAGCAGCAAAGGTCCCTTCTGTGGCTTTCGTCAGGCTCTTTGTCTTCCAGTCTAGGAAACAGGCTAAGTGTGAGTCCACAGGTCCAGGGCCTTTTTACCCTTCCTTTCCCAGTTAGATCTCTAGGTCCTTCTATGGGAGATCTGCCATCCCTTCCTCCAGCGAAGAATAGGAGGTAATTAGGTACTCATTCATTTGTACTAAGGAATTGGAGCTGGGGATATAGCTCAGTGGTATAAGCACCTGCCTGGTAAGTACAATGTCCTGAGTTTGATCCCTGTTACCACCAAAAAAAAAGGATGTGTTGATGTACATCCCCAGTGATTTTTTTTATTTCTTTTTGAGACATTGTTTCACGAAATGGGTCAGGTTGGGGTTGAACTGGGAATCAGCCTCGCAGACTGCCTGGATTACAGATCTGGGCTCCCACACTTGGCTCGAAAACCAATTTTTAAGGCACTGTAGTTTTCAGTACCCATGGGGCAAGTCTCCCAGCACAGCATGGTGCCTACTGAGTCCTCCCACCTTAGCATGGGTCTGAACCCCTGTTCTGGGCAGGCTGTCTGGTACTCTTGCGCTGTCTCAAGCTCTGCCCACCCACCCCCTCTTCCACAGATTTCCATGATCTCACCAGGCATTAGCTCCTGTGAATATACTCTGAATACACTCAGATATGCAGACAGGTACTGGTGTCTCCCCTGGGGGACTAGTGGGGCATGGCTGGGGTGAGGGGGTTAGGTCGAGGCCTGGAAACTACTGTGTCTTCCCCAAGACGCACTGTCAGTGTGTGGGTGCTCAGCCATGGCACCAGGTCCGTCCTGTACCCTGTAGTGGGCAATGTGTGAAGGTCTCTGTGTATCTCCAGACTCTGCCACCTGTCTTTGACTAAAAGTGAAGCTGCCACTTTGTTCCAGGGGCCCCAGGTCCCCCTCCCATTCCACCCCCACACTGGATTCCAGCAGGGAAGGGAGGGCCCTGACATCTAAGCCCTTCATGTTTTCTCAGAGTCAAAGAATTGAGCCCCTACAGCGGGCCCAGTGGAGAGCAGCCTATGCAAATGGAGATAGATGAGGCTGAAGCCAGCTTTGCCGGGGCCCCTGCAGCAAACAATGTAAGGTGGCAGCCAGACCATGTGGGAGCGTGCCCTGCAGAGGGGCCTAGCCTACTCTTCACACTGCTTGTCTCCTGTTTTACCCTAGTTCTCCAAGGAGGAGGAGGAGGAATTGTCTTCCCAAATGTCCAGCTTTAATGAAGCTATGACTCAGATCAGGGAGCTGGAGGAAAGGGCTGTGGAGGAGCTCAAGGAGATCACACAGGTAGGAGCTGGCCAGGGACTGACCAGGCCTCTTGCGCAGCCCACAGAGTGCTCGGCACACCTGGCAGGTGCCCTAGGCCACCGTTGTGCTGAGTGTGCTCCCTGTCAACTCTTCTCCTAGGGCAGCTGATGACTGCTTCTGGCCTGCTCAGCTGGGCACACACT
Organism: Octodon degus; assembly: GCF_000260255.1. Lineage (NCBI taxonomy): Eukaryota > Metazoa > Chordata > Mammalia > Rodentia > Octodontidae > Octodon > Octodon degus. The sequence continues at coordinate 9,330,008 of NW_004524683.1, read as the reverse complement.
GGCACTCGGGCTGGGGCTGGCTCTGCCCCTATATGCTCCTGCTGAGGCTTAGACAGTGACTCATGCAGGGATCTTGCTTCGTTGACTCACTGAGTGTTCCCACTCCTATGTGAAACCATGGATCTGTAGGGATCTGTTGGTCTCAGTGTGATCCATTGTACTTGGAGAGAAACGGGCCGCAGGAATGAGGAAAACGATAAGACAAGAACTGCGTTAGGTGTTGACCCATCTGCCTGGTTGGGAGATGAGCTCCTCAGTAGTAAGGGCCTTTATTTGTACTTTTACAAAGTAGTAAGACACAAGGTTGCCTACCAACTAAGACTGGTAGCTTGACTGCTTTAGGCAGTGAGGCCTTATATCCTGTTCTCCCCAGTTAATTTCAGTTTCAGCAGTTCCCAACATGTATCTAAAATATCAAGCACGAATAGTGCACTCTAAAGTGGAACTTGAAATCATTCTTTAATTTTTTTTCTTTGGCAGAACTGGGGATTGAACTCTGGCCCTTGCACTTGCCAGGGAAGCGCTTAATCCACTGAGCCATCTCCCTGGCCCCAAAGATTTTTAATTTTTTTTCTTTCATTCTTTACTCTGTCAGGTATAAGCTGAGTGCTTTGTTAGGGTTGCTTAGTCTTACTGGCCTCTGTTTTTGCACTCTAAAATGGGCAAGATAGGATGGTGTCTTTGAGGATTAAGTGACATGCTTATCAAACACCCAGCATGGAGCCCAGCATCTGCTTAGTGTGGAACAAGTGGTGCTGCTGCTGCTGCCACTGCCGCGGACCACAGAATGCATCCCAACTGCAGGGTGTGCTGTGATTGGGGACCAGAAGGAAGAACTTGGGGGACCTAAGAGGCAGCACTGTGAAGGGAGTGGTGAACCTGTCCTCCCCTCCCTGGATGTTCAGGGCTCCTGGGTTCAAATGGATATGGCATTTTCAGGACAAATGGTTGGCCCAGTCCCAAGGTGTGAGTAGATGACAGGGGAGATCGAGCCTGGGGACAGTGCAGCGGGGCCCAGGTGCCGCATAGCCTTCACATGCTCATTTCAGAGGCTTGGGATTCCCTAAGGAGCTTAGGCAGAGGGTGACATGATTGTAGTGTTTTAGATAAATTACTGTGACTGAGAGGAGAGCTCAGTATAGAGCACTTGCCTAGCATGCATGGGGCCCTGGGCTCCATCTCCAACACTGACCAAAGTAAAACACTAATGAAGTAGAACTGCTAAATTTTAGTGATAAAGGGTAAAGAATTGTCTTAGTTTCCAGCTTGAGCATCAGGACCAGTGACATTCACTATACATACAGGAGATAGGGAAAAGTTTGACAGGGAGGATTTCTGCCAGGTGTGGTGGCACACACCTGTAATTCCAGCACTTGGGAAGTGTGGATGGAGGTGTGGAATCTGCATCACACACGGTGGTCCCAGGAATGATGAGAGATGTTGCTGCTATCACTGAGCTAAGGTCCCTCCTACGTGGTTGCAGCTAGGACCAGCCTGGCTTGAGCTCTCTGCGATGTCTGACCAGCCAGACTATGACCTTGAGACATTCATAAATGGAGCTGAATCTGCCATGGCCCAGCAAGCCAAGCACTTGGAAGTCCTGCAAGGTGAGTGTGGCCTTGGGGTGAGATGACATGGCCTACTGGCCCCTGGGCAGTTTCTGGGTTCTGGGCCCTTGGAGTCTCCCCAAGTGTCTCTGTACTCTCCTTCCAGAGGTCATCAAGGCCTTGCGCCTGGCCATGCATCGGGAAGAGCAGGCAAGCAAGCAGATGCGCAGCAAGAAACGGCCCCAGTGATGACGGCAAATAAAGATCTGTTTGGTTCCCTGGTGTCTTCCCCTTTAGCCCCTCTTTGGCAGGCTTTGGGTGCCTGGCGGGTTGGTCAAGGTCCGAGCCGGGTGTGTTCTGGTAAATGCCAAGGGTGGGAGCACCTGGGGCAGGGAACGCCACTTTCCTTCTCCTGGATCTGGAATGAGAAGGAGCTTCTAGCTGTTCTGTGCATTGGCCAGCTCTTTGTTGAGAACACTGTCTATAGACTGAGTTTCCCCACACTGAGCGACTGCCAGTGGCCTCTCAGCCATGTCCAGCCTGTGAGGGGAGGAGGAGTCTCTCGGCCACTAAGGACTGCCATCCACACCCCAGTCTGTACACTTGCACATTTTGTACTTAAAAGATTTTGGGTCTTCCCCTCGTTGGCAGTTTTTGAGACTCAACGGGGTCCCCTCTATACTGTTTTATGTATTTATGCACCGTGTTTAACAATAAAGCAAGAGAAAAGCCTTTTAGAGTGATATGTGGGAGGACCCTGGATTTTGTCAGAGCCGTCTGGGACCAAGGACACTACTGTGACCATTGCTCAGTGACTTCGGTACCAATCCCACACTGTTTCTTCAGGAAACCAAATCTGTGCCTACAGTTGCAGCACCCTCTGGCTTGGTCATAGCTGATGATGTTAGTAGGCTTCAGTACACTAACATCATCATGTTAGTAGGGACTGTAAGGATATGTGGCTTTTTTTTCTTTTTTCTTTTTTTGCGGAACCAGAGATTGAACTCAGGCCTTGCACTTGCCAGGTAAGTGCTTATTCTGCTGAGCTATCTCCTCGGCCCCTAATGGCTGTCTTTT
>NW_004524683.1:9325123-9326101 GCF_000260255.1 Octodon degus | reverse complement strand
GTGCTTTAGACCACTGAGCCATCTCACCAGCCCCTCCTGATACATTTAAAAACTGGACATTACAACAGTACTTGTAGTCGGGTGTGATACCCATGCCTTAATCCCAGAACTCAGGTGGCTGAGGCTAAAAGATTGCTGCAAGTTCAAAGCCAGCTTGAGCTACAAAGTGGGATCTGTTTCAACCCAAATGTTGTCTTCCTGGGTGACCCTTAGAGGAATTCATTGCTGCTTACAACAGAGCTGACAGAACACAGTGTCTTATAATTGAATGACAACATTCAGGGAAGCAATATAATCCAGGATTCTTTTGACAAAGATAAATCAGATACATCAGCAGAAATCGAGCTGAAGGGCCAGGGAGATGGCTCAGAACAAGCACTTGCCTGGCAAGTGCAAGGGCCTGAGTTCAATCCCTGGTTCCACCAAAAAAAAAAAAAAAAAAAAAAATTGAGCTGAAACCCTCTTGTTAATTCCCACATGTGAACTGAGGTCAGCCCCAAAGTAGTATCTGCATTTTCTGTTGACTATAAAGGTGCTGGTAAGATTTCTTCTGGCATTTTAGATTTGATATCAAAAGCACAGAAGAAAAAACAATCAAAATTAAAAACTTAGGGTGGGCTGGTCAGATAGCTCAGTGGACTAAAGCGCCTGCTGAGGCAGAGCGCAGGGACGGGGGTTCAATTCCTGGTCCTGCATGCCGTACAGACCCCATTTCCAGGATGCACTGAGCCTGATGACTTGAGTCCAGGCATGGTGGCACACGTCTCTTAATCCTAGCACTGGGGAAGCTAACAGGAGGATCACTACAAGTCCAATCTGTAGTGAGGCCCTGTACTAAATACATTAAAGGGGCTGGTGAGATGGCTCAGTGGTCTAAAGGACCTACTTAGAACAAGCTTAGCAAAGCACAGGGACCGCGGTTCAATCCCCCAGCACCACATGCCAGCCCCGCCCCCTGGTGGGCTGAGCTGGCCACAC
>NW_004524683.1:9319552-9325023 GCF_000260255.1 Octodon degus | reverse complement strand
AAAAAAAAAAAAAACCTTAAGGCCCGTGAGATAGCTCAGTAGCTTAACTGCCTGCCTACCAAGTGCAAGGTCCCAAGTTTAATCCCCAGTACCACAAAATAAATAATCTTTATTTTCTTGGCAGAACCGGGGATTGAACTCAGGCCCTTCTGCTTGCCAGGCAAGTGTTTACAGAGCTATCTCCCTGGCCCCTAAATAAATAATTTTCAATGCCACCAATAATCAATAAAAAGAGGGCTGGGGGGGCCGGGGTGATGGCTCAGTGGAATAAGCGCTTCCCTGGCAAGTGCAAGGGCCTGAGTTCAATCCCTGGTTCCGCCAAAAAGGAAAAAAAAAAGAGGGCTGGGGACATAGCTGAGTGGCTTAAGTATCTACCTGGCAAGTGCAGACCCCAGTTCGACCTCTGGTACTGCATGCCATAACCAGAACTTGTATCAAAAAATAATAATAAACTAAAAGATAACCCACTAATGAGCCAGTGAGATAGCTCAACAGACTAAAGCTCCTGCTTAGGCAAGAGAAGAGACCACATGCTGCCTAGCCCCACCCCCAAGGACAGCTGAGCAAGCCACCAAGTCCTGGTGTGGTGGCACAGGCCTGTAATCCCAGTGCTGGGAAGGCTGAAAACAAGGATCATCATGAGGATCTGTGTAGTGAGACCCTGTACCAAATACACAAATGAAAAAAAAAAAGTCAGTGTAGTAAATAAAGTGCCATGTTCTGCTTTGCGGTGTTCTTTTTAAAATGTGGTAGGAAAATCTCAGATGTGTTCACTGTAAATAGAACAGTATAGTTTACTCTCATGTACCCATCATGCAAATCAACATTTTGCAATTGTTTCAGCCGTACATCCACCTATTCCTTACCATCCTTGATCATTTATATAGCTCTTTTTAAGGAAAATTTGTAATATCAGCAGGGGTACAGGAACTGCACAGAGGACCTCACACTTGCCAAGCAGGTGCTGCACCACTGTTAAATCCCTAGCCCAGGGGCTGGTGAGATGGCTCAGTGGTCAAAGGACCTACTTAGAACAAGCTTAGCTAAAGCACAGGGACCACGGTTCAATCCCCCAGCACCACATGCCAGCCAGCCCCGCCCCCTGGTGGGCTGAGCTGGCCACACACACACACACACACACACACACACACATAAATAAATAAATAAATAAAATTAAAGGCATGGTGGCACATGCCTTTAATCCCAGCACTAGGGAGTCTGTGGCAGGAGGATCACTGCAAGGTCAGGCCAGCCTGAGCTACAAAGTGAGCTGGAGGCCAGCCTGAGATGCATAGTGAGACCCTGTCTCAGTATGTAAATAAATAAATAAATAAATAGGGCTGAGGAGATAGCTCAGCGGTCTGACCATGCCTGGCAAGCTCGAGAACCCGGTTCGATCCCTGGTACCGCAGGTTGTGCCCACCTGAAACCAGGCATGGTGGCACATGCCTGTCATTACAGCACTGGGGATTCTGAGACAGACATCACTTCAAATGCAAGCCGCGCAGTAAGATGCTGTACCAAATTAATTAATTAAAAGATTTTTTTAAAACATTAGATGTTTCAAGCGCCTTTGCAGAGGCTGGAGGTTCTATCCCCGGGCCTGGTGTGCCAGCCCAGCCCCCGGGGCAAGCTAAAATGGCATTTGGAGTAGTGGCGGCACGCCGGGGGCATGTAATCCCAGCTCTTTGGAGGATGTAAACTGGCGGATCACTATGAGTCCAATCTAGTAATGAGACCCCGTACACCCTGTAGACCCTTCCCTAAAATGCAAATAAATAAACATTTGATGTTTCATTTAAAAAATAAAAATAAATTACTTTAAGTGCAACCATGCGTAGCTGGACCCTTAACTTTAACTTTTTGTCCCCGAGACATAATCTCACCATGTTGCCCAGGCTGGGTTCCAACTTTATTTGCGGTACTGGGAATTAAGCCCAGGGCCTTGGCACAGAGCTACATACCCGGCCCTTTTGCATTGCAGTATGTGAGATGGAATCCAGCTAAAGCACTTAGGTGTCGGTCAGACTGTGCTCAATTTGGATTCTCGCCTCTGCAATCCAAAGTGCTGGGATACAGACGTGCGCTACTACGTCTGGTTCAGCGCTTTCTATCCTCGTCCCTGCTTCCCGGAGAGCTGGATCATAGAAGCGCCCCAGCGCGCCTGAGTAAAAATTTTCCGCTTCTATTAAGTACGGTGAGTTCGCCCTCTGAAGCCGCTCAAGATAAGCGAAATCCGAAAGACGGGTTGTGAAGGACCACCAACCAGAAGGAGCCATTTAATCCACCCCTAATAGACTCCAGGTCCATGGCTCAGCCTTGAGAGTCTAAATCCTGTCTCCACGGCACCCGGAAGAGACGTAAAAGGGGCGGGGCAACATCTCACAAATCGGACCGTGAGCCTTCGCGTTTCCTCTTTCCTGCCGGCGCCGAGCGATGGGTGAGTTCTCGTTAGCTTTAGTGGTGCGTCAGGGGTGAGTTTAATCCGGTGCCATCCTCTCCCGCACCCAATTTATCAATGTAGACACCCGGACCCCCTGCCTTGGGCACCTAGAAGGGGTGATGGCCTTCGGATTTTGAGTGCCGAGGCTCGCTGTAGGGTCTTCAATGCGCCCGCAGCTGCCAGTGGTACCAACATGGCTGCCGCTGCAAGCAGCAGGCCAGGCCGCACGTGTATGATGACAAGTCGGTAATGCTGCATATTCCCGACCGAGCAGTGGGGAAGCCAACCTTGGAGAGCTGAGCGTGCGGCCGGCCGTTGCGGGGCTCCGGAGGGGCGAGCTGCCCGGGCTTGGTCCCTGTGGCTCAAGCTTTCCACCCCGCTCCCTCATGCAGGCATCTCTCGGGACAATTGGCACAAGCGCCGCAAGACCGGGGGCAAAAGAAAGCCCTATCACAAGAAGCGGAAGTATGAGTTGGGGCGCCCTGCTGCCAACACTAAGGTGGGTGATGTCTGGGCTCCGATCTCGGGAGGTCGCCTTTCCTAGCTGCAGTGTGGTTGGCCTTCGCGTGGGCTGTTGTGGGTTTTGTCTTGGGCCCTGAGGTTCCTTTGTTTTAGGGTCTGAGCATCCTTTCTTACTAGTAGTGCTGAGTAAACTGAGCGGACAAGATGTGTGAGCCATGCCGCAAGAGCTTAGGTCAAAAAGCAACCTTGTGTAGTGGGGACCAGGCAGGCTTCTGGTAGGGCAGCCTCCGCGTGATAATCAGAATTCTGGTATTTTTGTGATTAGTTTTCAGTGTTCGGGGACGGGTTTTCCCACTTAGAGGCAACAAACGTGATGAAAAAGTATCCTTAGGCGTGGTTGTGGCCGTCTTGGCCACTTGTGTGCCACTTGCCAATGCAAGGACTTGTCATAGTTACACTGACCCGTTGCCTCAGTTTCTCCTGTTGCCCTCCGCTTGTGCCTGCAGTACTTGCTAACCTAGTTCTTCTATTCCCTAGATTGGCGCCCGCCGCATACACACAGTCCGAGTTCGAGGAGGCAACAAGAAGTACCGAGCCCTGCGGCTAGATGTGGGAAACTTCTCCTGGGGCTCTGAGTGTGAGTGGGGCCTGTGGAAGTGGGTGGTTGCCAAACACCTCTGAAAAAGGTGAGGTTATAATATAAAAAAGAGCTGATGCGTTGGTTGGAATTCCCAGAGATTCAGGAGAGATGGGAGGGTAAATTAGTTGTCCTGTGGTCTGCTTAACTAACTCGATTCTAAATCTCCTGAGCAGGTTGTACTCGAAAAACAAGGATCATTGATGTTGTTTACAATGCATCCAATAACGAGCTGGTCCGCACCAAGACCTTGGTGAAGAACTGCATTGTGCTCATTGACAGCATGCCGTACCGACAGTGGTACGAATCCCACTATGCACTGCCCCTGGGCCGAAAAAAGGGGGCCAAGCTGGTGCGTGTTCCTTCTGTAGGAGGTATGGGGAGGCTGCGGGAGGCTGCCTGACTTGAGCTGGTGACAACTGTCCACTTCTGTTGCTGAAGGGGGAAGAGATGAAGTATTTAGTGCTGAGGAAGGAGACATTGCAATGTTCAGGTTTTGAGAAAGTTCTGATGGTCTTTCTTCCCTGAGCTTAATCATCTGTATTCCCTTCACTTAGACTCCTGAGGAGGAGGAGATTTTAAACAAAAAACGATCAAAGAAAATTCAAAAGAAGTATGATGAAAGGAAAAAGAACGCCAAGATCAGCAGTCTTCTGGAAGAGCAGTTCCAGCAGGGCAAGCTTCTTGGTGAGACAGCCATTGGGGAAGAAGGGCTCACAGCGTTGCAGTGCGCACCCTACATCTTTATCTTTGCCTTCGTTTGACTACCTACCAGTTGTGAGGCCTGGGCCTCTGCGCCCCAAGAGTATTTCCAAAAGTCCATTCTCAAGTTAATGGGGGCTGTCTTAATGATGAAAACTTTGTCCAGTTCTGCTACTGACTTTTAAGTGGTGATAAAGTATATCTGAGAAGACAAGGGCTTCATGCCTGCCCCCAGGGCACCAGAATCAACGTGGGTTGTTGTTTTTAAAAGGAAACGGTTGGGTGGAATCTGTTTGTCATTTATAGTAAGGACCACATACTCTTTTGCAGCCTGTATTGCATCAAGACCAGGCCAGTGTGGCCGATCAGATGGCTTTGTGCTAGAGGGCAAAGAGCTGGAGTTCTATCTGAGGAAAATCAAGGCCCGGAAAGGCAAATAAACCTTCCCTCCTGGTTTAACTCATGTAATAAAGGTGTTTATTGTTCTATGTGCATGTTATATGAATATTCTATAAATTTGCAAAGCTCCTGTGTTCCTTTTCTTTACATACGGACCTGGGGTGTGAGTGTTTAAGATTGTGTGCGCTGGAGATCAAGCCAGGGCCTCGTGAATGCTAAGCATGTATTCTGCCACCACTATCTCCAGCCAGGTAAGTTCATAATCTAAATTTGTGGATTGTATCAAAACTTGGAGGTTGTGAGCAATCTACTGGATTTCTGAAAGGTTACGTTTGGGTCCCTATACTCCTTAACACCCAGAATTTTAAAATATTTAGCATGCTAGTAGTTTTTCCATTAAGTCTTTTGTATTCTCAACTTGCCCCTATCAGCATTTTAAGTTTCTATATAAGGCCTGTTTGAAGATTCTCTTGTCTGCTACAAGCCCCTCAACTTGACCATCTTAGCAAATTTGTCTATGTACAATGCTTTCTTGAGAGATGGTGGTCTATATATGCTGGCCTTAAATGTACTATATATAACCTGAGCTAGCCCCAAACTGTGGCAGTCCTGCCTCAGTGTGCTGAGTGCTGGGCCTGTAGGTGTGTACCACAATCAATACCAGGCTTCTGACCCATATTCTTGAGTTCCACATGTAATGTTGCTATCCTTTTTTTTTTTTTTTTAATTTTTTTTTAATGTGTGTGTCTGTGTGTGTGGCCAGCTCAGCCCACCAGGGGGCGGGGCTGGCTGGCATGTGGTGCTGGGGGATTGAACCGCGGTCCCTCT
>NW_004524683.1:9309893-9319305 GCF_000260255.1 Octodon degus | reverse complement strand
TTGAACTCAGGCCCTTGCACCCCAGCCCCTGGAGATCCTTTTTGGTGGTGCTAGGGATTGAACCCCAGGGCCTTCAGCCTAAAGTTCATCCTTGATACTTTGTTGTTGTTTTGAGACAGGGTTTTGGCTTATAGTTCTGAGGGTAGCCTGAATTCACTGTAGCTCAGGTTGATCTAAAACTTGGAAACTCTGCTGTCCTATTTTGGCTTGCTTCCCCAGGAGAGGTTAGAGTGTACCACCATGCTGGGCCCAGCCATCTTTTATGTTTTAGATGGTAGTTTAATTGTACTACCCAGGAGGGTCCTTAGCTAGAGGGCTCTCCTGTGTAGCTAGGACTGCGAATGTGTGCTGGCAGAGATTGCTTGGGGGAGGGGCGCTGCTGGGAGTGTTCCACACTGAGCACTATACTTACAGCCCAAAGATACCATTTCTGGATAGTCATGCTCTAATGTACACTGATGTGATCTATAGTCCTAGCCCTAAAGTGTGTGTGCTTAAGAGGGACTCTGCAATTCAGGCTGGCCTCTTAACCTCCTGCCTCAGCCTTCCAAGTGCTGGGATTACAAGGGTGCGTCACCACACCCAGCTCCAAAGTTTTTGAGAAGGTCTCAAGGCCCAAGCCGGCCTAGAATTTGATCCTTGCTCAGGTCACTGGTGGTCTGTGCCACACCTAACAAGGTCACTTTCTATCTCACGAATGAAACTTCTTGGGAGCTGTTGATGAAAATGAATAGGAACTGTAGTCTTTGGTGAGTCACCAAGCTACGGGCCAGCTTGGCCTTGAACATATGGGTCTGCTGTCCCAGCTGCTACTTGGGGCACGTCGCTGCAAATACCCAGATGTGTTCCATCTAGGTCTCTGCTGCTCAGGTGAACTCTTCCTGGTTGGAGAATGGGGTCCCATGTAGTTTGGGTTCAACCAGGTGGTCCTTTTGCCTCAGCCTCCCAAGTGATAGGATTTTAGGTGTGTACCACCATGCCCAGCTCATTTTAACTAGGTTCTCCATTACATAGCTCAGACTGGCCTTGAACTCGCTATGGACCCCTGACTGACAAAGTTTGTATGATCTTCCCTGTCTCAGCCTCCCAAGTACCTCGATTATCAGCCTGTGCCACCCATCCTGGCAGTTTCAGCATCCTGTTGTGTTGTCTTTGGCTGTCCTCAGTCAGGCTCAAGTGCGCTTCCCTCTGGCTGCAGCACATAAGCTTAGTCATCCACCCCTTCCATGCTCAGTTTACCCATTTTTTATTCTTCCTTTAATCTGACATAAATTTTGCTCATTTGAATTGCTTATCTCTTTGACTTTCCTGACAGCAGGGAAACAGGGTATTTACTTTTTGGCCATGTTTCTAGCAGCTAGGAAGTTGAATAATAGTATTCTGAGATGGGACAGGATCCTAGTCAATATGTCCTGGTTCATTTCCTGCCATCCTGTGGTGCTGGGATTATAGGCTCATGCCACAGGGCAAGTGCAAAATGCAGTTGGATCCTTAGCTGTGGTAAGTTGCAGGTTTCTGTAAATGGGTGGTTGGCAGGTAGATTAGGATGTAATTTTTTATAGAATACAGAGGGTTTTTTGTTTGTTTTTTTGGTGGAACTGGGTATTGAACTCAGGCCCTTTTGTGTTTGCCAGGCAAGCACTTATTTTACTGAGCTATCTCCCTGGTCCCCAGAATACAAAAACATTCAAGACAGGTCTTGTGCAGTTCAGACTGGCCTTGAGCTCACTGTAGACAAAACTAGTGTCTTACAATGAACCTCCTGCCTCAGTCTTCTGAGTGAGTGCTAGGATTAAAGGGTTGTGCTACCGCACCCAGGTCAAGGACTGCTGTTTTGTTTTGTTTGCTTTTGCAGAACTGGAGGTTGAACTCAGGCCTTTGCACTTGCCAGGGAAGCGCTTATTCTACTGAGCCATCTCACCAGCCCTAAGGACTGCTCTTAATAAAAACAAAACCTTTTGTCTTAAGTGACCCTAAAACCATTCAGTGACTCCAGAGTACTCTCAGACCCGTGTAGTGTTAGCTAAGTGTTACTGAGAGAGAGCTCTCTCCAGCAGAGGATTGAACCCACTGGGGAGAAGAGCAAGCTCCACAGCGGAGCCATACATTCCCTGGTCTGGTCTTGTCTGGATTGTTTAGAGACAGTGTTCAGCTTAGGCTGGCCTTGAACTCTACAGTGATCCTCCTGACTCAAGTCTTCTGAGTAGTAGGATTCTAGTTGGAGCTCTAATTAGAAGCCAGCTTTAGTCTCAGTGTATTGGAGAACTACACCTAGTTCTCTTCTACCTCTAATGGGTTGGTAAGATCAGTAGGTTCTCTGGAAGTTGTATATTTTGTTTGTTTTGTGGCCAGCTCATTTTGCCCTTGGGGACAGGGCTAGCATGGCATGTGGTGCCAGGGGTTGAACCACAGTCCCTGGCCTTACCTATGCAGGTGCTTTAGACCACTGAGCTATCTCAGCCTCTGGAGTTTTGCGTCTGTTGGCCTTCCCAGATAATCTCACTGACAGTAAGGCTATCTCCCCTGTGAAACCTGGAAAAAGTTTTCTTGTCTTTTGTGTGAATGGTCCTCATTGTGAGGTGCTTCCTGTCTCTATGACAGATTTGGAAACAGGCTTCCAAATGAATATCTAAGGTGGATAGATAAAGCATTTGTCCAAAAATATTTTGTATCTGGTTTGGTGGCACACCCCTCTAATCCCAGTGCATAGGAGACCATGAATTCAAAGGCAGCCTGAACTATGGTACACAGTGAGACCCTGTCAAAAAAAACCACCAAGAATGTTCCATGTCCTGTAGCCATGCAGATGAAAAAAAGCAAAGCCAGAATTAGTACTTCCAAGCTGGGCACTGTAACACATGAATGTGATCCCAGCATTCTGAGAGGCTGAAGCAGGATTACAGGTTCAGGCCCATGGCATTCCAGCACTCAGAAGGCTGAGGCAGGAAAATGATGCTCAACCCCCAGCCTGAGGCTACAAGATAACCTGTTGCAAAAAAAAAAAAACCTTTTATTAATTATAGCCTTGCTCTCAGTGGCGCTGGGGGCTGAGCCCAGGGCATTTGTAGGAGCCGCATCTCCGACCTGGCTCAGCCCTTTTCGGCATCCTGGCTTTCCGGGCTCTCCCTAACGCTAAAGACCCCTGGGAAAAGAGGCTCTCGGCTGGCTGGTGGCTGGGCCTAGGACTACAGGCAGGGTGGCCGTGTCAGGGCTCCAGGGCTTCCTCCGCCGACTCTGCTTCCTCCTCCTCGATGCGCCCCGCCGGCTCTACCAAGTCGCCGCCGTCCTCCGCTCGGAAGCGCAGCACATGCGGCGTGCGTGGGGCGCCCCGCGCGCGGCCAAAGTTGCGCAGGCTGATGGCGGGGGACGGCGCACTCGCGCCCAGGAGGCGGCCGAGTAGCGGGGTCTGTGAGGGGGGTCGGGCCGACGCCGGGGACGCCTCCACCTGTGTGCTCTGCTCCGGGTCGTCGCTCATGCTGCGGGCAGGGGTGGCACAGGATGGGTTGTGCGGGCGGCCGAGGACAGGCGGCCCTGCACAGTCCCTGTGCCCCAGAGGGTGGCCGCTCACCGCAGGTTGAAGGTGGAGCCCAGGAAGGAGGGTCGCAGTGAGTCCGCAGCCGTGGCCACGGTGTATGGCGGCTGCGGCTGGGCCTCATCCCAGTACGGGTCCTTCTCAGCGGGGGGCAGGTTCTGGTACATGTCATCCACGGCCAGCAGGGATACCTGGGCCGGCAGACCACAGGTCACAGGAACCTGCATCTCCTTCCCACCTAGGCCGAGCCGCCCGCAGGGAGCTATGCTGCCCGCCAACCCCGCTTCACCTGCAGGTTTCGGTCTATGAGCTGATTGGTCTCAAAGTCATCATCGTCCTCACCAAACGGGTTTATGATCTGTTCGGCCACCTGGGGGTGCACACAGTGCCCCCAGTGTTGGAGAGGCTCTTGTGCCCACGTTTGGACAGAGCAGGGTGACACAACCCTTGGAAGCGCGCACCTTGAGCCAACCAGCATAGAAGAAGAACTGCAGCAGCGTCGTGAGAGGCACATACATGTCGGGGTCTCCTGGGACTGCCGCAGGCTCCTGGCTTGGTGGCAGAGGATCCTGGGGCTTGGCGGCCCCTGCCTCTGGCTCCACAAACTGGCGCCCAACCAGGGAGAGGGCAAAGAAAGAGTACACTGCGATGGTCACCACCTGAAAAGGGAGAGTCAGGCCCAGAGGAAGGCACAGTCTTGGCCAAGAGAAGTGTGCCCTGCCTCCAGGCCCTGGGAGGATGTGATGAGTGATTAAATATGGGACAGGGTTTTGGGGGTGGGGTGGAAGGCAGCTTTGAGAATGAGCCCTCGGCTCTTCAGGAGACTACAGTGACAACCAGCAGGGCCATCTAGTTCTCAGGACCTCACAGGACACAGGGCTTACAGTGGGCACTGGGCAGGGGAAAGAGGCAGTTACTTGGGTGTAGACGAGCGGGATGCTGATCCAGTCATAGTGGAACAGCATGCTGCACTTGGCACGGTACTTGTTCAGCTCCTGGGGACACAGCAGTGAGAGGAGGTCAGTGGAGGGAGGGGGATAGGCAGCACCCAGGGTACAGACATGCATGGCCCTGGGGCTCCACGGCCGTCTTGACATGTTGGGTGTCTACAATGAGGAGTGATTTAGTGAAGTTGCTGCATGCACAAAGCCTAAAGCTAGAATAACTGAGTGTGAATCCCAGCTGTGTTAATTAATTGTGTGACTTGGGCTTTTCTACTTTATGCCTCAATTTCCACATCTGTGAAAAGGGATGATAAAAATCATGTGCTCTCAAAGGCTATGAGGGCTAAGTGAGTTAAAACATTCTGCGCGGGGCTGGGGAGATAGCTCAGCCAAATAAATGTTTGCCTAGCAAGCTCAAGGGCCTGAGTTCAATCCCTGGTTCGGCAAAAAACAAACAAGCAAAAAAACACAAAACATACCATTGTGTGTGCTTCAAAACGTTCATAGCACACAGTGGCACCACTCATGTGAGATTCCAAAATTATTCGTTTGCAAACCTACAGGGCTAATGGCCTGGCCCGAGGATGACTCACTTCCAGAAGGAGACAGAGCGCAATGTCGTCCCGAATGCGTCCATCCCTACGGGCCTGGGCAGCCAGGTTGGTGAACCAGACGCAGGGGACCCAGTACTTGTTGAAATCGGATTTCAGACTCTCAAACTTTTTTCTCTCTTCCTGGGACATGAAACCTGTGGGGGTGAAGTCGGTGGGGTACGGAGGCATTCTCAGCCTCTCAAGAAATCAGGTGGTCCACAGTTGGCTGGGCACCGTCCTCTTGCCCGCCCGCTGCGTCCCTACCGCGCCCCCTGGAGGCCAGTTGCTGCCCACGCACCTGCATCCGCCACGTGGCCGAGGGTTGGGAAGCGCTTGAGCACGCGCGTGCTCACGGAGCGCAGCACCAGCACAGACGCCAGGTTGGCGTAGCGCATGAGGGTGCGGCGCAGAAGGCGGCCGCGCTGGTCCGTGCCGTGCACGCTGGCCGAGATGACGCACATCAGCTGGTCTGGCAGTGGGATACTAGTGTATTGGGACCACCAGCGGTTCACCACCAGAGACACGTAGAAACCTGGCAGGCTCCGTGGGACGGGCCGGAAGGGAGCACGAACTCAGCAGGCCCTGAGCTTCCCTCCTCCCACAGACAGCCTGCTGCAGGCCCTGAGCCAAGAAGGGCCCCCTGGGTGAACCAGCCATACACAGCTCCCAGCCTCTTCCTCTGCCACCCTGCTGGGCCAAGCTGGCCGTGAAGAAGGGAGAATGCCAACTTCCTGGGACGTTAGCTCAGGGGGTCTGGCTCCCCTAGATGGCAGGGGGGGTCTGTCACCTCTCTGGCTCCTTGCCAGGGTGTTCTAGTAAAGCCAGTGGGCATCTTAGCCAGGCCCAGTGAAGTCCCATGAATGACAGGATATATGCCTGGGGGAGCCTTGGACCCAGTTCCCAGCTCCTGTTCTTGTTGGTGGACTAGGCTGTGCGGCCTGGGCTGTGAATTCAACCCTGAGGTCAGGGCAGATGCCTGGGAGAACTAGCAGGGGCCTCACCCAGTACGAAAGACAGAGGGATGAGGTCCGCAGAGCGGTTGCAGTACCGGGCCACCTGGGCATAGACGAGCTTCTGCGCCTGGCTCAGCAGCAGCCTGGGAAGAGCAGTGCAGGCCTGGCTTGTTGTGGAGGTGGACAGTGCAGGACCCACGGACCAGCCCTGAGATCTGCCTCACCGGTAGGTGATGCTGAGCGCAGCGTAGAGGGCGACAAAGAGCAGAAACTCCTTGTACAGGAGCTTGTAGATGCTTCCCCTCCACCGGAGCAGCAGGCCAGAGAAGCCTCCGAAGCGTGCCTCAGCCACTTTGAGGGTGTATGAAACCGTCATGGTGCTGGGCCTGGGGTGGGAGGTCGCAGAGCCGTCCTGCTCTGTGCTTGCCTTCCCATCACTAAGCTCGGTTCCTGGCACCCTCCCTGCACCTCTGGTCACACCCTCAGCCTTCAGCTCTGGTCAGGGAACCCAAGGTCATCAGCTCCATCCCTGCAGACCTGCAGTATAGGCTGAAGCCAACATACAGCCAGGCACAGCAGGCCAAGCTCTGCCTCCTGCACACAGCTTTCCCAGGCCCTCTTCCACCTGCAGCGCTGTCGAAAACAGACCCTGGTCTGCAGAGGACAAGAGCCCTGACACCAGCCCAGTACCAGCACTTTTCTTTGCTCTGAAGCTGACTCTCTGATCCCCCAAGACCCAGGGCCTTCTCATCCCCATCCCCTTGCCTGCCTACCTGCTGTGAGTAGCAGCCTGTGCTAAGGAAGAGTAGGGCGCACCTTCACCCTTTGAAGATTTAAGTACCTGAGGGTCCATAAAGTTAGGCTGGACACAGCTGTCATTGATGGATGAGGCTGTCATCAAGCTTCCCCTGGTCCTGAGAACTGGGTGTGTCTCTCCACCCTTGCAGGGCTGGGCTCGCCCAAACTGTCATTTGTACTGACCCCATAGCTCCACAAGTAATGCCTTCAAGCCAGGATGATGGATGACAGTCCCATGCTCCGGGCAAGGAGATACATGAATACAAAGTGTCACTGTTGTACCAGCTTGCTGATCACAACACAGGGCACAGGCACTGTGCCAGGGGTGCTACCATATCATCCTGGCATGAAAGCCTCTGTGCAACACTATGTGGAAGGAACTACTGCCACCATGAAGATTGGGCTCCAGAAGGGTAATAGCTTGGCCACCTTCACACAATTAGGACAAGTTGGAGGCAGGAGCCAGACCTGGCGGACTTCAGGTGCAAGAAGTAGACCACGTGGCCAGGCTCTTCCTCATCCCCATGCTACAGGGCTGACAAAGCCTCAAGTCTAGGAACTCAGTCACACAAGTACAAAAAGTCCTGTACATAAAAGAATCTTTTTTTTTTTTTTTTTCTGTATTTGGTACAGGGTCTCACCACTCAGCTTGGACTCATAGTGAACCTCCTTATTTTCAGCCTCCCCAGTGCTGGGAGTACAGGCATGCACCACCACCCCCGGCATCGTGGCCGGCTTGCCCAAGGGTGGAGCCGGCATAGCATGTGGTGCTGGAGATCGAACCCTCAGCCCTGTGCTTGCCTAGGCAGGTGCTTGGTCGCTGAATTATCTAAGCAGCCCATGCATAAAAACTTTTGAGTCTCATATGTCCTCAAGAATCTTTTGGGGGCTGGGGAGATAGCTCAGTAGAATAAGTGCTTGCCTGGCAAGCACAAGGGCCTGAGTTCAATCCCCAGTTCTGCAAAAAGCAACAACAAAAAAACCAAAAGAAAAATCTTTTTTGGGGGGCTTGGGGAGCTAGCTCAGTGGAATAAGTGCTTTCCTGGCAAGCGCAAGGGCCTGAGTTCAATCCCTGGTTCTGCCACTTTTTTTTTTTTTTTTTTTTTTTGGTACCAGGGATCAAACTTGCTACCTTACACATACCAGTCAGACGCTTATGCCACTGAGCTGTCTCCCAGCCCCACAGGATCTTTAGTTGGCTCTTTTTTTTTTCTCAACCCTTCCCCACATTTCTGGAACTAGAGATTGAAACCAGGAAGTGCTGAGCTATGTCCCTAGACCTTCTTATTTTCCCCAGAACTTATTTACTTATTTAAAGTTTATTTTGATTCAATCCCCAGTACCTAAAAAAAAAAAAAAAAGTTTATTTTGAGACAGAGCCCTGCTAAGTTGCCCAGGGTGGCTTCAAATTGTCTCAATCCTCCTGCCTCAGTCTCCTAAGTAGCTGGAATTACAGGGATGGGCCATCATACCTAGCTCTCATCTTCCATTTCTTTATCAGCTCAAACTGAAAAACAAAAAAAGAAAGAAAAACCTAAGACACTGATCAAATTAGAAATAGCTGTGAGTTCCCAGCTTGGACTACAAAGTGAGCTCAAGGCCAGCCTGAATTGCATAGCAAGACCCTGTCACAAAAAGACAAAAAATTAGGAATAGAACTTTTTTTTTTTCTTTCTTTCTTTTTTTTTTTTTCTTTTTCTTTTCTTTTTGAGACAGGGTTTCATTATGCAGTTCAGGCTGGCCTTGAGCTCACTTTGTAGCCAGGCTGGCCTTGAACTCGCTATGATCCTCTTGCCTCAGCCTCCCCAGTTCTGGGATTACTGGTGTATGCCATGGTGCCCTAGGTCATTTCTAACTGCTCCTTCAAGATTCAGCTCAGGAGCTGGGCATAGTGCATCCCTGTAATCTCAGGACACAGGAAGTTGAGGCAAGAGGATTGCTACGAGTCCAAGGATAGCCTGAACTAAATAGTGAGACCCTGTCTCAAAATAGAAAAGATCCAGCTCAGGCCACGTTATTCTCTATGCCAGTGCTGCCTACAACTCGACAAGCTCCAGTACAGGAAGGGTGTCAGTGAGGAGGATTTTCTGTTCCATGGTTTACTCAACTAGGCTGCCTGCAAACTGACTGGGTAAAGCTCCAGGAAGCAGCAGGCTGCAAAAGCTTCTCCTCAAAAACCCCATGCTGGAGAAGGGAGGAGGGTGAAGAAGCCTCACCATTAGAGGCCTGGTAATGTATGCACCATGCAGTAACACATTACCAGAAGTCCTTGGGTATAGCCATAGATACAGAAGCATAGATTTCTGCTGATGGAGACTGCTACTTTTTTTTTTGTTGGTGGTGGTGGTGGGTTTTTTTGCAGTACCAGGGATTGAACTCAGAACCTTGTGCTTGCCAGGCAAGTGCCTATTCTACTGAGCTAACTCCCTGGCCCTGGAGACCACTACAGAGCAGCTATGAGCAGGACTTAAATTAACCAGTTGGGGGAGGGGGGAATTGATCAGTTGGTGCTGGGAAGATGGCTCAGTGGAATAAGCGCTTCCCTGGCAAGCACAAGAACCTGAGTTCAATCCCTGGTTCTGAAAAAAAAAA
>NW_004524683.1:9308269-9309793 GCF_000260255.1 Octodon degus | reverse complement strand
ATATATCAGTTGGCTTTGCATGTTTACTTGCGAGTCTGTCTAAGGCCTGGCCCCTTGTCTGGAGATGGGCGGTGGACTCATAGCAAGTGCACCTCTGTGAGTCACCAGTCCTGGCTGAGGCCTGTAATGGGCCATGAAGCCATGAAGCCTTGAAGGATGAGACAAGATCACAGTTAAGGACACCTGACTCCAACCTCAACTAGATAAAGACTGTAGCTGAGGGCATCTCACTCCTGGGTAGAGACTTTCCTGGAGATATCTTTATTAAATTAGCTTAATATCTTACTTGGAGAAGTCCTTGAGATTCCTGCCTTTCTTCAGCATTCCCCTTCCTTGTTCTGATGACTGAATAGCTACAAGCTGCACAGAGAAGATCTTGATCTTAGCCCCAGAGAATCTCAAATTCTGTTGGAGGGTTTTGATCCTCCTGCAGCCCTGAAATCATACCACACAACTTGCTTATTTAAGCTTTGGCCATCCACTCATTTGGGAGATTGTGGGCCTGATCAGTTAGCAATAACTAAGGGGTAATAGTAACGTGCTATTCTGTATGTGCTTGGATTACATAATGTATCCATCATGGGGGACTGGTCGATGCATGCAGGTTGCATCTTAGGACTGGGGAGATAGCTCAGTGGAATAAGTGCTTGCCTGGAAAGTCCAAGGTCCTGAGTTTGATCTCCAGAGCCACCCCCTAAAAAAAAAAAAAAAAAAAAAACAGATTGCACCTTAGTCCTTTTTTAGTTGCTTCCCCTCTCTTTTGCTAAATCCCCTTCCCATCTGCATAAAGTCTACTTCCCTGTTTCCTGTCCTCTAGTTTTGGCTTTGCTTTTTCAAGTTATTCATTTAGATAAGAGAAACCACATGAGATTTCACCTTCTGTTACTCACTTCGCTAAGCATTATGGTGGCACAGCACATCCTTTTTCCTACTACAGACTCAAATGTATCCTTTTTTGGTTTTTTTTTTGTTGTTGTTTGTTTGTTTTGTTTTGTTTTTGCGGAACCAGGGATTGAACTCAGGTCCTTGCTCTTGCCAGGGAAGCACTTATTCCACTGAGCCATCTCCCTGGCCCTAAATGTATCCTTCTTTATGGCTGAGTAATCTGAGAAACAGCCCTGTGTCTATGTGGTGATTTTTTTTTTGTGAGTGTGGAACAGGGGTTTGAACTCAGGTCCTTGTGCTTGCCAGGCAAGCACTTATTCTACTGAGCTGTCTCTCTGGCCCCAGCCCTGTGTCTAAATGCCACATTTTCTTTCTCCACTCATCTGTTGATGGACATCTAGGCTGCTTCCAAGATTTAGTGTTGGGAGTTATCTTTAAAAGATGGATATGATGTCTTTAGCTTTTGGGGGGAAGATAACACGAAAGATAGCTGAGTTGAATGTAATTTCTACTTTTAGTGTCTTGAGGAATCTCCAGTGACTTCCACATGGGTTTCACTAATATACATTCCCACCAGCAATGTAGAAGGATTCCTGTCCTCCATAACCTTGCCTCATTTTTTTTTTTTTTTTTTTTTTT
>NW_004524683.1:9289812-9308169 GCF_000260255.1 Octodon degus | reverse complement strand
GATTACAGGCACACACCACCACACTTAGTCTCATTTGCCATCTTAGTGTGCCCTGAGGGCTGGACTGGCAAGGCATGCTGCAGATCTAACCCTGGCCACTGCACTCTGCCTAAGCAGGCACTTTAGTCTGATGAGCTATCTGGCCAGCCCTTGGCTGACTTCTTGATTGTTAGTCATTCTTTCTGGGGTGAGGTGGAATCTCAGTGTTATTTTAATTCACATTTCTTGAAAGACCAATGATGTTTGAACACTTTTTCATATATTTTCTTGCCATTTGTATTTCTTCCTCTGAGAAGTGTATATTCATCTCAGATTCCTACTTTTGGCTTGAGTCTTTGAATTTGTGATGCTTAATTATTTTTAAATTCTTTATATGTTCTATATAGAAGGGCTGTGTCAGAGGGACATTTGGCTATAATTTTTTTCCCAATTCATGGGTTTTCATTTTATTCTGTTTGAGATTTGATTTAAAGTGCAGAAACTGTTCAGAAAGATGAGATTCCAGTTTTGATTCTTTGAAGTATTTCCAAGATATTTATTTATTTATTATTTTTATTTATTTTGGTGGTACCAGGGATCAAACTCAGGACCTTGTATTTGCCAGGCAAGCACTTATTCCACTGAGCTACCTCCCCAGCAACCCTCTGGAGTAGTGCTATTTGGATTTGCATTTTTCTAATGGCCAAAGATGCTGAACTTTATTTTTAAATGTATTTATTGGCCATTTGTATTTCTTCTTCTGTGAAGTTTCTATTCATTTTATTTTATTATTTTATTTTTTTTTTGGCGGAACTGGGGATTGAACTCAGATCCTTGTGTTTGCCAGTCAAGCACTTATCCTACTGAGCCACCTCCCCGGCCCCTCTATTCATTTTAATTGACTGGGCCATTTATCTGTTGCGATCTAACTTTTTTTTTTCTTTTTTTTTGAGACAGGGCCTGGCTGTGCAGTCCAGGCTTGCCTTGAGCTTACTTTGTAGCCCAAGCTGGTCTCAAACTACCAACAATCTTCCTGCGTCAGCCTCCCAAGAGTGCTGGGATTACAGGTGTGCACTACCACAAGCTGAGTTCTTTATAAATTCTAGACATTAGTCCTCTTTCTAAGAAATAGCTGGCAAAATTTTTTTTTCCTATTCTATAAGTTGTCTTCATTGAACTTTTTGTTTTTGTTTTCTGAGATAGGGTCTGACTGCATTGAACCCATGGCAATCCTGCCTCAGCCTCCTGTGTATTGGCACTAGCAGCATGTACCACTTGCCCAGCTCCACTGAATTCTGATTCCCAGACTCCCCAACTAACATCTAGTGTGAGAAATTGCCCAGGACAGCAGAACAGATCTGTGCTTCCAGAGTACAGCTTTGGTGCTTTGTAGGAGACAAGTGAGGCCTTTAGAGTTGACCTTTTTTTTTTTCCCAGAACTGGGGATTGAACTCAGGCCCTTGCGCTTGCCAGGGAAGCGCTTATTCCACTGAGCCATCTCCCCTGCCCCTAGAGTTGACCTTTTTGAAGACATTAGCCCACATGCTATCTGTGCCAAATGTGATGGGGTGTGATGACACACGTCAATAAGCCAGCACGCAGGAGGCTGAAGCAGGAGGATCAACTGAGTTCTTATTTTATCTTTATGATTTATTTTTTGTTTTTTCTTTCTCTCTTTATTTTGAACTGGGAATTGAATTGAGGACCTCGTGCTTACCAGGCAGGCACCATGCCACTGAGCAATATCTCCTGACCCCTATTTTTAATTTTTGAGACAGGGTTTCACTATGTAGTTCAGGCTGACCTTAAACTCACGATGTAGTTTAGGCTAGCCTCTGACCTGATATGATCCTCCTGCCTCAGCCTCTCAAGTGCTAATGTTACAGGCATGTGCCACCACACTAAGAAAAGTTTCTTTTTCAATTCATTTTTATCACTGTGAGTAAAAGGCCAGCCTGGGAAATGTAATGAGACTTTGTCTCAGAAAAAAATAAAAGAAAAAGAAAACAAAAATGCATCCACTGTGATAGAAAACATTTCATTTTCAAAAACAAATAAATACATAACACTCAGGAGACTATGGCAGGAGAATCACTGAGTTTAAGACCAGTTGGGTGGGCTGGGGATATAGCTCAGTAGTATACTGCCTGCCTGGCAAGCATGAGGTCGTGACTTTGATGCCCAGTACGGAAAAAAAAAAAGAAAAGCCTCGTGTGATAGTACATGCCTGCAATTTTGTTTCTCAATAAAATTAAAAAAAAAAAAAAGACCAGCCAGGACTAAAAAGTGAGCTCAAGGCCAGCCTAAACTGCATAGTGAGACCCATCTCAAAAAGACATCAATCAGGGCTGGGGAGATAGCTCAGTAAAATAAGTGCTTGCTTGGCAAGTGCGAGGGCCTGAGCTCAATCCCTGGTTCTGTTTAAAAAAAAAAAAAGACATCAATCAGTCGTGCCAGGATGATAGCTCAGTGGTAGAGCCCCGGTAGAGCACTTTCTGAAGCCGTGGGTTTGGCCCCTGGGCACATACACTTCCATGGTGGGGAAAGGTTGGGGCGAAAATGATCAAAGTGTCTTATGCATAAATCTAGCCAAAGGAAACCTTAAAACTAATAAATGAAACTGATGAAGACATTACATCCTTTGGTTCACAAACGTGATGTTGTGTACATGAGATGTGTCTCCCTCAAGCCTGGATACAATGTGGCCATGTTACCCATCTGATGTGGGAAAAAAAAAAGATATGAAAGAAAAAATTTGTTTTTCCTGTTCTTGTTAACAGTAGTTCTGGGGCTGGTGAGATGGCTCAGTGGTCTGAGGCACCTACTTAGAACAAGCTTAGCAAAGCACAGGGACCGCGGTTTAATCCCCCAGCACTGCATGCCAGCCAGCCCCGCTCCCTGGTGGGCTGAGTGGGCCACACACACACAGACACACAAATAAATAAAATTAATTTTTAAAAAAAGAGTAATTGTGAGTGGAGAGGTGAGAAGTTATAAAAAAAAATAAAAAAATAAAAAAAACAGTAGTTCTGAATTTTAGATATTTCTTCCCATTGGGTCAAAAGTACCTAAGTGGGCGGGGAGATGGCTCAGTGGAATAGCGCTTCCCTGGCAAGCGCGAGGGCCTGAGTTCAATCCCCCGTTCTGAAAAAAAAGAAAGAAAGAAAGTACCTAAGTGTATGACTGCAAATGGAAATATGGAGGGCAGAAATCAGATATTGGCAGTTTTTCCATTTCTTTTTTTTTTTTAGGGAAGGGTCTATAGGGTGTTCAGCATACCACTACTAGATCAGACTTGTAGTGATCCGCCTGTTTACAGCTTCCCAAGAGCTGGGATTATAGGTGCGCACCACCACTCCCAGTCTCAATTGCTGTAGCACAGCAGGCCTGGGGATCAAACCCAGGCTTTAATCCACTTGGCTGGCCCCTCTGGGATCTAAGGTGTGTTCACTGTCCTTGCTGGGTTTTCTGGAAGCAGTGACTTACACTGGTTCATGTATTCTAACATGATGCTTCTGCATCCCTGGAAACACCAAGCACAGGACTGAGTTGCCTCAGTAGACCTGGGGAGGCCCTGAGAGCAAGCAGGTGGCCTTTCTCCTTTCTCTCTCCCCTTCCTCTCCTTTCCCTGTCCCTCTCACTGTCTGTCTGTCTCTTCTTCCCTTCTTCCTTCATTCCCTCTTTTTTTTTTTTTTTTTTTTTTCTTTTGGCGGTACTGGGGATTGAACTCAGGACCTTGTGTTTGCCAGGCAAGCACTTATTCTACTGAGCTATCTCCCCAGCCCCTGCCTCTGTTGTTTGACACAAGTCATCAGTTTTCACTCTACTGCCCTCCCCTGGATCCTTTGAGCTGTGTCCCTGATAGTGCAAGGTCTGGAAACCTCCTTGGCCGGACTGGAGTTCTGTCCTCCTTCCAGTCCCAGGTGAGAAGTCAGCAGGAATGGAGGACAGCAGTATGTGTGTGAAACACCCAGAACTGCTGGGTGCAAGTCTACCCACTTGTATTCCCAGTCCTGAGGGAGGTGGAGGCTGGAACACCAAAAGTATGAGCCCAGTCCCTGCAATTTAGCAAGATCCTATCTCGAAATAATAAAAAAAAAGGGCTGCATGTGGTGGTGCATGCCTGTAATCCCAGCACTCTGGAGGCTGATGCAGGAGGATCCCAGGGAATTTGAGGCCAGCCTAAACTATTTAGCAAGGTTCTGTTTCAAGGGGGAAAAACAGGGCTGGGAATGTAGTTCAATGAGAAGGCCCTGCATTCAGTTCCCACTACTGGAAAAACAAATATGGCCACATGTGGAGTCCCAGCCCTGGTCTCCTGGACAGCTCTGCCCGAGGCAGCCAAGCCTGGGCTCAATACTGTGACCCTGTGCTGACCCCCCACTCACTGCCGTCATATTTTTGCTTGTTGCTCTAGTTTTGCTTTGTGAATTTCCCACAGAACCAGGGCAGAGGTGTGCGACCCAAAGTCTCTGCCCAGGAAGGGGCAGCACCAGACCCACCCTGCCTCTCCCTCTGGAATCACCTTATCTCCCTTCCCACTGGTTTATGGGCCCAGAGAGGGAACCAGGCAGCCTCTAAATCACCTGCCCCACCCAGCTTATCCTGGTTGCCCTCTGGTCATGCCCTCTCCCTCAACACTGGTTCTGCCCACCACTGCCCAGGGCCCTTGAATTGGACCCAGGGCCTGGGACCCGATAGTACAAGTCTGTGGTCAGACCCTGATCCCCACGGTCACCAGGCTGCATGACTTCCGCTTCACTTCTCTGTGCTTACATTTCCCATGGGGAAGTTGCTGTGAATATCAAATGAGTTAATTGTATAAAATGCTCAGAATAGGGGCTGGTGAGATGGCTCAGTAGAAATAAGTGCTTCCCTGGCAAGTGCAAGGGCCTGAGTTTGGGCCTGGGAGATAGCTCAGTAGAATAAGCGCTTGCCTGGCAAGCACAGGGTCCTGAGTTCAATCCCCAGTACTGCATAAATAAATAAATAAATAAATAAATAAATAAAGCTCAGAATAACCCAGCATGCTATAGTGATTAGAACTTCTTTTGGAGCACTTTTTTTTTTAAGTTACTGTACTTGTTTTATTTTATTTATTTATCTTGAGACATGGTCTCACTATGTAGACCAGGCAGGCCTTAAACTTATGGCAATCTTCCTGTTTCATCCTTCCAGGTGCTGGGACAACACCATGCCCAGCAGCACTTTAAAAATTTATTTATCTTGTGCTGGAGAGATGGCTCAGTGGTCTAAAGCACCTACTTGGAACAAGCTTGGCAAAGCACAGGGACTGCAGTTCAATCCCCCAGCACCACATGCCAGCCAGCCGTGCCTCCTGGTGGGCTGAGCTGGCCACACACACACACACACACACACTAAATAAATGTTAAAAAAAATTTATAGGGGCTGGTGAGATGGCTCAGTGGTCTAAAGCACCTACTTAGAACAAACTCAGCAAAAACAAAGGGACCGCGGTTCAATCCCCCAGCACCACATGCCAGTCAGCCCCGCCCCCTGGTGGGCTGAGCTGGCCACACACACACACACACACACACACACACACACACACACATAAATAAATAAAATTTAAAAAAAAATTTATAAAAAAAACCTTATTTATCTTTTGGCGCTGAGAAGTGAACTCAGGACCTTGCACTTGCTAGGCAAGCACTGTACTGCTGAGCTTTATCATTGACCCCATATGTTTTTTTTTTTTTTTTTACCAACCCCATATTTTATATATTTACATTTATTTTTATTTATTTATTTTTTTTTTGTTGGCGGAACTGGGGACTGAACTCAGGCCCTTGCGCTTGCCAGGGAAGCACTTATTCCACTGAGCCATCTCCCCAGCCCCTAAATTTATTTTTGAATTTTTAATTATTGTTATTTTTTAAGCACTTTATTTTGGTACCAGGAATCAAACACTGTGGGTTTTTTTGTGGCCAGCTCAGCCCACCCTGGGGATGGGGCTGGTGTGGCATGTGGTGCGAACTTTGGTCCCTGCACTTGCCTAAGCAGGAGTTTTAGACTGCTGAGCTAATTCTCAAGCACATTATTTTGTTTTTCAGACAGGATCTTGCTATGTTGTCCAGGTTGGTCTTGCACTCCTGGATTCGAAGTCCCACCTCGCCTTCAAGTGCTGGATTACAGCTCTGCTCTTGCAGCCCAGCTCCACACGTTTTGTCTCTATGGCCTCTGTCCAGGTCCAAGACTCCCTGCTGCTGAGGCTGAAGCCAGTCACTCACTGCCAATCCTGACCTTACCGACATCTGTAGTCCCGGACATCTCTCCTCTCTTGGCTTCTGGCCTGACACTGTCAAGAAATCCTGTCTCTGAGCTGCCAGGGGAACAGGGGGACAGGGGGACAGGGGGACAGGGGGACATGGGGACAGGGCATGTGATGTTCAGCAGTGCAGCAGGCCTGAGAACAACCTCAGGGAGGAGACTCAGAGCTCTGGAAAACTTCTCCTTGGGCACAGCCTCAGGTCCGGAGAGTTGTGGGGAAGAGAGGGGCACAGAGCAGAGCAGCACAGGAGAGGACAGGAGCAGGCAGGGGACAGCGATCCAGAGAAATCAGGCAGCTGCGAAGAGCATATGGCAAACTCAACTCAGAACTTAGGTCTGCCTTTGGGGAGCTGTGGGTGAATTTGGAGAACTGCTTCACCTTCCCACCCCCCAACTTTGGTTTCTTCTTCTACAAAATGAGGGGGGATAACTTAGGAGGCTGAGGCAGGAGGATCATCATGGCAACACAGGGACTTGGAGACCATCTGAACCTCATAGCAAGACCCTACCTCAAAAAACTTAAATAAATAAATAGATAAGTTAAAATTTAAAAAAGGCTGGGTATGTAGCTCATTGTGAAGTACTGGGAGGAATAATCACAATACTGATTTTGAAAAAAAAAATCACAACATACCCAAACCCCTCTGGGTTATAACCCCCCCACACACACACACACACTATGTTTTTACTGGCACCAGATGTCCTCACAAGAAAAACAGCTCATGAACAGCCCAGCAAGGCTAACCCCACCCCCAATTGTTCCTGACTGGCAGTGTTACTGCACGGTGACCCTAATGTTACACAAACATCCTGTTGTCGTTGAAACTGGCCCTTGAGCATGCGCAGGAAATTTCGCGCCCTTTCTAAGGGCTCTTGTACCCAACCCTACAAAAATACAGCTGGGCTGCACCTCATCCGGATCAGTACCTCACAAGTCCGCCTACTGTTCTTGCCTCAAAAGGCTTCCTCCTGTTGCTGTGTCTCTTTTGCCTTGCGAACCTTGCATTTTGGTGCTGTGACTCGGATTGCTGGGCGGGAGTGGTTTCCGCCCGAGGTGAGACCCCCCCCCACAATCGACCCAGTGGCTTGTGGAACACAGCAACTCCTTACAGTGGCCCAGGCTTCTGTCCACGAGACCGGCTTGCATTTTCCTTAAGGTGAGCCTCTTCTGAGTCTCCTTGTCTCTTGTTTTCTGGCTCCTGCTGGCAATCTTGGGTCCACGTGGAGGACGACTTCCCTGTCCTTTTGGGCTGCCAGTTTGATACTGGACATACTCTCAGACTTGGCCTGGCAGTGATACTTTCTCCTGTCTGTGTGAGACTGTGGGTGATGATCCACCCACTCACTCAGACCTGACCTCTCTCCTTTCGTTTTGACCTAGTGGGGACCTCCCACTCAAAAATCCCCCAGACTCTGCACTCTCCTCGCATGCATTCTAAAAAACTGTGGCCCCTTTGGTCTCTGGGAGACCATCAAGTCCAAAAAGTTTATCTGTTATTGTTGGACAGCTTGGAGATACTGGGGAACACTGGCCAGAGGATGATGCTTTTAAGGTTTTTTGTTTGTTTTTTGTATTTTTGTTGGAACCGGGGCTTGAACTCAGTACCTTGCGCTTGCCAGGCCAGTACTTATTCTACTGAGCTATCTCCCCGCTAGGATGGTGTTTTTAATTCTGACATCCTGCCTGACCTTGATGACTTTGGTCATCCCAACAGCAAGTAGTCAGAGATTCCCTACACCCAGGCTCTCTTCTCTCCCATGCTCTTCATGCTCCCTGGCTGGATCCTACTAGCTCCTTCCCCAAGTGTCCTCCCCCTTCTCAAAAGGAATCGCTCCCTTTTTATCAGTTAGAACAGGATCCCTTAGATGATGTCCCCTCTTCCTGTGCCCATCCCCCTTCTCAGCCTCCTCGGCCTGAGAACCCCCTCTCCCCTCTCTGCCTTCCCCAGCTCCTGCCCCTCCCCCCCTTAGCTGTTCCTATCAGATCCCAAGACTCCCAGCTTCATTTGGTTGCTGGACCTGAGGGCCTCCTTGGAGTCCTTGACCCCCTCTCACTGTCAGACCTCTCACACATTAAAAATGGCTTGACTGTCTCATGACCCCAACGACTGTGTAAAGTTATATCTTCTCCATTCTGACGACCTTACTTGAAGCAATATTTATTGCTTTATGTTCCACCCTAACCTTTGAAACTCAGAACAAAGCCCCTACATCCTGTTGGCGTTCTGGCCGTGTCCCGCGAGGATTGCCACTGGAATTACCGACAAAAGTCGGGAGGTGACCAAAACCAGGCCTGGATGTTATTATTATTATTTTTTATATTTATGTATTTGGTACTGGGTCGCTACACAGCTCAGACACCTAGTCCAGGGCCAGGATACAGGCATGCGCCACCATGCCGGGTATTGGGTTGCTAGCTTGCGTGCCGGGGGCAGGGTCTGTGCCGCTTGTGGTACTGGTGATCTAAGCCCCCTCCCTGCGCTTGCCTGTGCAGGCACTTAGTCTGCTGAACTATCTCACTAGCCCAAGGCTGTTAATGTTGATGAACTCTGAAATGATGAAAATCCGGCAGTTTATGACCCGCCTAACTGAGGCACTCCAGATACACAGAGGTAGATGCAGACTAGGTGGAGGCTGCTCTCATTTTAAAACATCCACTTTATCTCTCATACGGTCCCAAACCCCACAACGCATACTTCTCAATATGGCCTTTAAGGTTTTTTTTTTTTTTTAATTATTTATTTATTTTTGTGTGTGGCCAGCTCAGCCCACCAGGGGGCGGGGCTGGCTGGCATGTGGTGCTGGAGGATTGAACTGCGGTCCCTGTGCTTTGCTTGGCTTAGCTTGTTCTAAGTAGGTGCTTTAGACCACTGAGCCATCTCACCAGCCCGGCCTTTAAGGTTTTAATAATCATAAAGACCAACAAAAATTAGATTTAAAAAAACTGGGATAAAGCCATAAATACCGGTGGCACATGCCTGTAATCCCAGCACTCCAGAGGCTGAGGCAGGAGGATCACTGCAAGTTCAAGACCAGCCTGTGGCTACAAAGTGAGTTCAAGGCCAGCCTGAACTACATTGCCATAGTGAGACCCTGTCTCAAAAACTCAAAAACAAAAAGCTGGGACTGGGGAGATAGCTCAGTGGTCTAAGCACCTGCCTGACAAGCAGAACAACCTAGGTTCGATCCCCAGTACTGCATGCTGTGCTGAACCCAGAACCGGGAGTAGTGGCACATGCCTGTAATCCCAGTGCTGAGAAGGTTGAGACAGGAGGATCACTGCAAGTCCAAACTGTGTAGTGAGACCCTGTACCAAATAAATAAATAGAAAAATTTTTAAAAAACCATGATTTGACTCATAAGCTGTGAAAGCTGCCAGGTCTGTGTACGGCTAGTGGCATGAGTGGACACTGGAAGGCTGACTGTCCTACCCACCAGCGAGAGGGTAAACCAATCTCCCACCCAAATTCATAGGCAACCCCTGACAATCACTAGCTGACCTCCTGGGACTTGTCACTGACGACTGAAGAGGCTCAGGGCTCCTGACCCCTATCACACTACCTCTGGAGGAGCCCCAAGTGACCAGTGAAGTCACTGGTAAGTCCATAAAATTTCTCATTGACACAGGGCCACTTACTTGTTTCAGGCAAGTGTGCTTTAGTGCAGACCTCTGCTGTAGTGACTGATGACCAACCTCCTCGTCCCCTTACCACCTGACCACTGCCTTGACACCTCGATTCTCTTTCTTGTCTACTCCTTTTTTGTAATTCCAACCTGGCCCCACCCCTCTCGTAGAGAGGGGCCTTCTCACATAATTCAATTTTATCTTTTTTTTTTTTTTTTTTTTTTGTGGAACCAGGGATTGAACTCAGGCCCTTGCGCTTGCCAGGCTTATTCTACTGAGCTATCTCCCCGGCCCCTCAATTTTACCTTTTCCTTTTGTCTGCATTTCCTTCGACCTCTTCTTTTAGCCCTTTCTTCTACCCACCCCCAGCTACACACAGCCCCACTTCCCAGCTCCTGTGGTCTCTTGAGGTTTGGGACACCTCCACCCCATCAGTTGCTCACCACCACACCTGGGTCCTCATAAAGCTCAAAAACCCTTGCTCCTTCCCTTGTGTTCCCCAATACCCTGTTACCCTTCCCCATCAGCAAGGTCTACAGCCCATCATGAACAATCTCCTAAATCAAGGACTCCTCCAACCTACCTACTTGCCCTAGAACACTCCCGTATTACCTGTAAAAAAGCCAAATGACACATGCCAGTTGGTCCAAGACCTCTGAGCCATCAATATGGCCATCCTACCAACTCACCCCGTTGTCCCCAATCCATGCACTCTTCTCTCCCTTACCCTCTCCACTTATCATTTCTCAGTCCTTGAGCGCAAAGACACTTTTATTTTTCTTTTTACCATCCCCTTAAACCCCAGTGCCAGGATCTCTTTGCTTTTACCTGGACAAATCTTGGCACCTCTCACTCCTGCCAGCTCTCCTGGTCCATCCTCCCTTGGGTTCTGAGATAGCCCTCACTTCTTTGGACAAGCACAGCCTCTGACCTGACCCAACTAGGGCCACCTCCTGCTGTAGTGGATGATCTTGTCCTCTGTTCTCCATCCCACAGCCTTTCATTCCAACACACCATCAAACGCCCCAGTCCTCACCTTTCCCAATCTTTCCAAACCCTTTTTGCTACACAGTAGAAAACAATGGAATTTCACATGGAATTCTAGGCCAAACAGTGGCCTCCTCTTCTAAGCAGTGACCTACTTCTCAAAACAGCTGGACATCACTGTACAAGGATGGCCTCCATGCCTTTGTACTCTAGCTGCAGCAGCAAAAAAGCTCACACGAGGCCAACAGATTGATGTATATTCACCACACTGCTGACAGGATCTTTTAACTCACAAGGACTTAAGTTCTCTGGCCCCTTCTCCAATTTAGCTTTTTCAACTAACCTTCATCCATGACCCCACCATATATTACACACCTGTCCCTCACTAAACTCAGCCACTCTCCTCCCTGTTCTGTCTGAGGTCTCTGCTCCTCTTCATTCCTGCATAGAAGTTCTGGATTACATCCACCCGACTTCCTCCACGTACAAGATACTCCTATCTCTACCCCTGATGACGCCTGGTTTATTGCTGGCTCCTCATTCCCCACCCCCACCTGAATTAAATTTGCCAGGTACAATATTGTTCACTCTTCCTCAGTCATTGAGGCCAAAGCCTTCCCAGAAGGCACCTCCTCAGAGAAGACAGAATTCATTGCCCTAATCTGGGCCTTCACTCAGCCAAAGACATGCTCATTAACATATACAGAGTCAGCTGGGGAGATGGCTCAGTGGAATAAGCGCTTTCCTGGCAAGTGCAAGGACCTGAGTTCAATCCCTGGTTCTGCCAAAAAAAAAAAAAAAAAAAAGGAAAGGGTGGTGGTTACCATGGACTTATTTGTACAGCAATTAACCACTGAGAAGAATGTATGCAGTGTATTATTTGTTGAAACTGTACTTTCGATTTGATTTGAAACTGTCTCATTGCTATATGTTTATCAATAAAACTTTGAAAAGAAAGAAAGAAAAAAAAAAAAACAACATATACAGAGTCTAAATATTCATTTAGTATTATCCACACTCATGCTGCCATCTGGAGGGAATGAGGCGTCATCACCACTAAGGGATCCCCAATCGCCAGTGGGCCTCTCATTCTGCAGCTTCTTCAGGCAGCCACTCTACCCAAACAGTGGACCATCATACACTGCAAAAGACATCGACCAAAGACCCCTTTTCAAAGGGAAATGCCTTTGGTGACAGACGAGCCAAGCTAGGAGCCTCAACATCCTCTGCTACTCCACTCTTAGTTTGAGATTGACAAACTACCCAAACTTAAAGCTACTTTCCAAACAAGGATTTTTGCTTTTTTTTTTTTTTTTTTTTAGATGACAAAGTTATCTTTCCTGATGGCTAGGGACACCAGACATTCCACCAATTGCATAAAACACTAGACATAGGCCGCAGGCCCCTATTTCATTTCCTTAAACCAACCCAAACCCGTAATTCACTTTTTAAAGTTATAGAAGAGGTCACCAGCCTATGTCAAATCTGCAGCCAAACCTCCCTGCAGGGGGCCTCAAGAGCTCCCTTCTTTTTTTATTTATTTTTTTTAAGAATACAAAATAGGGACCTGCCCGTTAGCTCAGTTGTTTAAGCGCCTGCTCATGCAAACACAGTCAGGTGCAGGATACTGCAGTTTGATCCCCAGCTCTGCCTGTCTTACCAGACCTGCCCTTCAGGCAGCCTGAACCACACACACACACACACAAAAAAAAGAATACAAAATTGTCAGCTGGGTAGGTAGCTCAGTACAAGGACCCAGGTTAGATTCCTGGTACCACATGCCACTCCAGCCCTGGAATCCCGAGCACACCATACAGGCCACCAAAACTGGGAGTGGTGGCACATACCTGTAATCCCAGCACTGGGGAGACTGAGATAAGAGGATCACTATGAGTCCAAGCTGCATAGCAAGACCCTGTACCAAATAAATACATAAATAAATAAAAAACCCAAAAAGGTATAAGAAATTAAAAAGAAAAAAAAGCATTAATTTCTCCTTTCAAAAGACCAGCAGAAATGAGCAGTATAGTTATCCAAACTGTGCTGCATAAATATCTTTTCTCCTTTCTTTTGTCCTTTTTGCATCCCAATTTTTCCTTCCTGTTGAACTATTATTTCCCTTTCACAGTATCTATTGTACCTTTCAGATTTTGTTTACTCTTTCAGGTTCTCAAACTAGTGAAACAATACAATGTTTGCACATGTGGGTCTGATTTATTTCACTTACCAACATAGTCTCTATTTGCATCCATTTATCTATAAAAGTCTGGAATTTATCTTTTTTATACCCGAGTAATACTTCATTGTGTAAAAATACCACTTTTTTTTGGTACTGGGGATCAAATTCAGGAACTTATGCTTGCCAGGCAGGCACTTAGGCCACTGAGCCATCTCCCTGGCCTACCACATCTTTTTTATCCATTCTTCAGTTGATGTGCATTTGGTTTTTTCCCAGGATTTAGCTATGACAAATTGCAGTTCTATAAACATGGGTGCACATATATCCCTGTGATATGATTATCTCAGTTCTTTTGGAAAAATACCTAGGACAGGAATAGCTGGGTCTAATGGGACCTCCAATTCTAGCTTTTTCAGGAATATCCATACTGATTTTTCTTAGTTATGAACCCATGCAGTTGACATTCTGACGCCAGATTTATTGGATATAGGAACAAGCAGGCTGTCTGTCCAGCGGACACAGACAGCCCTGAACAAAAGGGGATGGGATTTTATAGAGTTTTTAGGGGAGAGGGTTTGCAGGCTGGAACAGTCGAGAGAGACCTAATCTTGGCAGGGCTACCTGGTCTGTGGGGGACTTTTAATGTTAACAAAAGGAGAGTTTCTGTGGTTTTTTTGCCCAGGTCAAAGCCAGGTGGCGTTGTTTTGCAGTTTTGGCCTCGGCTCGGTGTCAAGAGGAAGTGAGACTTAGAGTGAGGGTGAGAGTCCTGACATCAGTTTCCATCATGGTTGTACCAGTCTGCACTCCCACAGTGAAGAAGACTTCCTTTATCCCCACAGCTGCTCCAGCATTTGTTATTGGTTGACTTCTTATGATAGCCATTTTTTCTGGTGTAAGATGGTATCTCAGCATTGTTTTAATTTACATCTCTCTCTCTTTTTTTTTTTTTTAACATTTATTTAGGGTGTGTGTGTGTGTGTGTGTGTGTGGCCAGCTCAGCCCACCAGGGGGAGCGGCTGGCTGGCATGTGGTGCTGGGGGATCGAACCGCAGTCCCTGTGCTTTTCCAAGCTTGTTCCAAATAGGTGCTTTAGACCACTGTGCCATCTCTCCAGCCCTAATTTACATCTCTTGAATGACCAATGAAGTAGAACATTTTTTCGTATATTTATTTTCCATTTTTATTTCTTCATTTGTGAAGTGTATATTCATCTCAGATGCCCATTTTTGGACTGGGTCTTTGCATTTTGGAGACCAGATTTTTTTTTTCTTTTTCTTTTTTTTTTTGTTTTTGGTAGAACCGGGGATTGAACTCAGGCCCTTGCGCTTGCCAGGCAAGCACTTATTCTACTGAGCCATCTCCTCAGCCCTAAAAATTCTTTTTATGTTCTAGATAGGAGTTGTCTGAGGGACAGTTAGCTATAATTTTTCCCCAATTTGTGAGTTTTCTTTTTACTCTGTTAGTGATTTCTTTTGACATGCAGAAACTTTTCAGAAGAATGAGATCCCAATTGTTGATTCTTTGAAGTATTTCCCATACAGTTTGATTTCTGTTCATAAACTCTCTATACCTACTCCTGTGTTTTAAGATTTCTACCTACATTCTCCTCCAGAAGATGTAGTGTTTCAGTTTTAATATTTAAATCTTTGATCCAGGGCTGGGGAGATGGCTCAATGGAATAAGCGCTTCTCTGGCAAGCACATGGGCCTGAGTTCAATCCCCGATTCTGCCAAAAACAAAAATAAAATAAAAAATTAAAAAAAAAATAAATAAATCTTTGATTCATTTTGACTATAGTTTTGTGCATGGTGATAGACATGAGTCTGTTTTTAGCCTTCAGCATGTGGAAAGCCAGTTTTTCCAGCACCATTTATTAAAGAGGCTATCTTTTTTCCAGTGAACATGTTTGGCCCCTTTGTCAAAGACAAGGTTGCTGAATGTGTTTGTAGTTGTGTGTGCATCTCCTAATCTGTTCCATTGCTCCTCGGGTCTATTTTCTTTGCCAATACCATGCTGATTTTATCACACTAGCATTGTAGTATAATTTCAAGTTAGGGATTGTGATAAATGCCTCCCCCGCTTCTTTCCTACACACCAAATTAGAGGACATGTGCCAAAGACTGACAACTCTGACTTTACCCACATGCCCACATCAAAACACTTCAAATACCTCCTGACTATGATTTGCACCTTCTCAGGATAGATTGAGGCCTTCCTGACATTGATTCTACTATGGTGGCCATCATCCTTTTGGGGCACATTATTCCCAGGTTTGGTCTCCCCAGGTCACTACAGACAACATCGTTCAGCTCAAAAATCATGCAGAAGGTTTGTCAGGTACTCCACCTTTAATGGGCCCTCTACACTCCATTTCATCCTTAATCGAGAGAAATGCAGAGAGCTACGAACTCCTGAAAACAACGTACCAAACTCACCCTTGAAATTCATCTGTCCTGACTCAAACTTTCCCTTCACCCTTGCCCAATTAAGGGCCACTCCATGGGCACCCTCCTTCCTGAGCCCCTTTGAACTAATGTGTGGGAGACCTTTTGTCCTAGGATATCTCCCTGAAGACCATCACCCTCCCCCACTGACTACCTTCCTCTCCTACAATTTCTCAGATTTCTGATGCAGGAACATGCTGACTCCTACCTTCCTCAGCTAATGATGGGGATGGGACCTGTCTTTCCAACTACCTGTAATCCCTGCAGATATGATTTGTTTAAAAGCTTTATACCCAGGGGCCAGGGAGATGGCTCAGTAGAATAAGCGCTGGCCTGGCAAGTGCAAGGGCTGGAGTTCAATCCCTGGTTCTGAAAAATAAATAAATAAATAAATAAAAATAAAAGTTTTACACCCCACAGGACTCTAGCCCAAGTGGACCAGACCTTTCCAGGTCCAACTGACCACCCAAAAGTGGCAATACTCCTCAGGCTGCCTACCTGGATTCATCTGACCAGGCTCAAAAAGGCTCCAGCTACAGATCCTCGTGTGTCCCCTTCCTTGCTGGGTCCTCATTGGAAATCACCACCCTCCGTCTCACCTGAATTCCAGAAGAAGCTTCAGACTGACTTATGGTGTGTTTTTTTTTTTTTTTTTTTTTTTTTCTGACCTATGTTTTGTTACCCTCTATGGTTTTTGATCTCCTTCCTCCTATTGGCTCCTGCATTTGCCATCAGACTCTGGGTCACTCTCCAAAAGACTTTAAAATAGGGCTGGGGATATAGCTCATCAGCATAAGCACCTGTCTGGCAAGTGCAAGGTTCCAAGTTTCAGAAGACTTTAAAATTCCACAAAAAATCATTCTCTTGCTCTCATACTGGCTGAAGATCCTTGGACTGACCACTCTCAACTGTCTCTCCTAGACCAACAACATTCTTTGTCTTCTGGACGTCGCCAGTGCCGTTTTGTCCACTTTTACTCAGATCTCCTTGATATCCATCCACTGGCTGCCTGCAAACCTTGCCCCCTATAGCCTTTCAACATGGATAAACAACAACTAGCTACAGGGAACTCTCATGGATTTCACCCAGGACAAAGTCGCCCTCTTCTCTTTTCTTCTATGTCTTCTTCTCTGGGCCTCATAATCATTCTACTACATTCTTCCTCTGCCATGGCCCCAGCATCAACTTCTAATTATACCTTTACTCTTACTCTGGCTGATGGGAGCACCATTGCCTCCGCCAACTTCACACCCCCTCACTCCACTCTCCAACTTACTGTTCCTTACTGCCTGCTCCACCCTTCTGCAAACACCTGGGATGTGACATCTAATGGACGAAAATTTACCACTTGTTACCAAAAGGGCTTTTATTTGGCACCCCGCCCCTCTAACCCCCACCAGAAAACATGTTCCGATGTTACCCACTTTTATACCTCCAAGTGGGGATGCGAAACCATTGGTCTCTATCATGATGGCAGTTCTTGGAAACAATCTGACCCTCACATCAAAGTCTCCTTTTCCAATGCTCCTAGGACTCCAGACGTTAAAGTACACTTTACTATCAACAATGCCTCACATCCACAGTATCTTTTAGGAAAAACTTGGGGTCTTGCCTTTTACGATGGGATTGGATCATACTCAGGAAGAACAGGTAACTTTCTTGTTTTTAGAGTACAGCCAATGGCCCTGCCCCCTCTTCATCAACCTCCTGGGAGGACCTACCATTAAACTTCCTGTCTGCCCACCAGATGCCATGCCCTATTCTGTCCCTCAGCTCTTCTCACATATACAACACTTTCCAACTCCTCAAATTTCACAGAATGCTGGCTTTGTGCTCCATACCAATCACTTATATATGGTTTCCCTTGCACATGGGAATGCATCTTACCTGACCCTCCTTTCACACCCCAAATCATTGGCCCTCTCTCTATAACATACATCACTGGCCCACCAATCTCACTTGCTTTATCTCTTCCCAAAACTCCTCCCCCACAATAGAAAATGTCTCCCATGGTAACCAAAACATTATCTTCAATGCCTCTCTCACCATCTGCCCCCAAGGGGCTACTTCACAGGTGGCCACAGAGTGCCTACACTTGCCTCCCTCCCTATTGGATGGAAGCCCTACCTTAGTTCTCCTTGTCCCAGCCCTAACCTTAACTTCCCAAGATACTATAGAAGCCTAGCAAGTGCAGGGTCCTGAGTTCAATCCCCGGAACCGCAAAAAAAAAAAAAAAAAAAAAAAAAAGTGCTATAGAAGTGTACCTTTTAACACAACCATTGGCCACACACCTTACCAGAAAGACAAGAGCCATTCATACTCCTGTTCTTATCGGCATGGGCATCTTTTCTGCCTTTGGAGCTGGACTTGGGGCAGGGGCACCTGGAACTGCAACCTTTCTCTCAATCTTACCCTCCAGTTGGAGGAGGTGGCCCTATCTGTTTACCCCTCCAAAATCAAATCAATAGCCTGGCAGCAGCGATGCTTCAAAGTCTCCACACTGTAGTGCCCTACCCTATAAAAACTCAGCTTGCTGCACCCCTGGCATGGTCCGTGCTTCAGAAGATGGCCTGCCATTCTTTTTTCTTTCTTTTTTTTCAGAACCAGGGATTGAACTCAGGCCCTTGTGCTTGCCAGGCACTTATTCTACTGAGCTATCTTCCCAGCCCCCTGGCTTGCCATTCTCACATCCATAAAAGCCTTCCTCAAAAGTAAATAAATAATTAATTTAAAAAAGCCTTCCTCATTATTGCTGTGTCTCTGTTTCCTCAAGAACCTTACATATGGGCTGGCGAGATGGCTCAGTGGTCTAAAGCACCTACTTGGATCAAGCTTGGCAAAGCACAGGGACC
>NW_004524683.1:9269256-9289502 GCF_000260255.1 Octodon degus | reverse complement strand
GGTCCCTGTGCTTTGCTAAGCTTGTTCTAAGGAGGTGCTTTAGACCACTGA
This sequence comes from Octodon degus, assembly GCF_000260255.1. Classification (NCBI taxonomy): domain Eukaryota; kingdom Metazoa; phylum Chordata; class Mammalia; order Rodentia; family Octodontidae; genus Octodon; species Octodon degus. The sequence continues at coordinate 9,289,451 of NW_004524683.1, read as the reverse complement.
GCCATCTCACCAGCCCACCACCATGAGTTTGAGGCCAGCCTGGGCTCCACTATAGTGAGTTAAAGCCCAGTATGACACTGCCCCCTTAAAAAAAAATCACAATTGTTTTTTATTTGGTCTTTTTGACTCAGGCTGGCCTTGCGCTCACTTTGTAGCCCAGACTGATCTCCAACTCACAAGGATCCTCTTGCATCAGTCTCCTGAGTGTTAGAATTATAGGTGTGCACCATACCCAGCAAAAATCACAATGCTGAATATGCTTCTACAGGCCTTGGGGCTATTTACCTTGGGTATTTGTCTTTTCTAACCCTCTTCCATATCCCCAAGAAAACTACAATTTTTTTCTTCTTCCCAGTTAAGGTCTTGCTATGTAGTTCAGGCTGGCCTCAGACTCACTACTCAGCCTGCCTTGAGCTCATGAGTTCCAAGTACTAGTATTAAACATGTGAGCCGCCACATGCAGGTTTTTGTTTGTTTGTTTGTTTGTTTGTTTTAGGCCAGGTCTTGCTGTGCAGCCCAACCTGGCCTCGAGCTCATGATCCTCCTGCCTTAGCCTCCCTACTGCGGGATCAAGTGCACTATGTCTGGGTGTTGCCCCCTGATTCATATGAACTAGTCATACTTCTCCAAATCTCAGGCTACTTGGTGTCTTTCTTCAGAGGCCATGAAGGACAGGCTTGGGTTTCAGTGAGACTTCTGACGGCAGTTTGTGAAGGTGGTGAGAAAAAAGGGTGATTAGACCAAAGCTGGAGGCCAGTGAGGTGCTTGGCAATGATCCGACGGGAGACTGTGCCAGACCTGTGTGGAGACAAGCCAGGTGGGTCCACACCAGAGATGTCTAGAGATAAACCAGTAGAGGTTAGACATAAATAAGTATGTGTTCTTTCCTGGCTGCTCTTTCTAAAGCAGGCTCTTGGTCTAACCTTGTTTACTTCCTTCATGGTACTTCTGACAACCTGAAATTACGTTGTTTATATACTTGCCTATGATCCATTTTCATAAAGCAGAATCAAGTAAATTGAGTTCTATGACATTGATTTTTTTTTTTTTTTTTTTTTTTTTGAGGGGGAATATTGAGACAGGGTCTCACTATGTATCCCAGGCTGGCCTTGAACTCAAAGTGATCCTCCTACCTCAGCATTCCAAGTGCTGGGATTATAGGCTGCACCATTGTGACTGGCTACCTTGATCAGTTTTATTCCAGACAATGCCTAGCACTCACAAGGTAATCTCAACAGATCCCTGAAGCCTTGTTGGCTGGCACTGACCAGGGATCTAGGGTTTAAAGTGTCCCTAAGACTAACTGCCCAAGTGCCCATTCCTATCATTTGAGAATACCAAATTCCATTTTTCACTTGCTGGCTGCTGACTGAAGGCAGTGGATATTTCCAGAAGGAAGTGGGGGCCCCAAGCAGCAACCTGAAATCTGCCCCTCATGGGTGTAAAAGTAAGAGCCTGGTGCGGTGACCATATGCCTGTAATCCCAGCACTACAAAGTGAGCTCGAGGCCAGCCTGAACTGCATAGCGAGACCCTGTCTCAAAAAGAAGGAAAATAAAATAAAAACTCTATTGAAGAAAAAAAGAATGTCTACGTGGATAGGGGAAGATGTGGCCATCATATAAGCATCTTGAATACAAACACGGCTGTTTGATTCCAAAACCCGGTATGGCAGCTCCAGACCAAGCAAGCTGGCCTCCAGTGTGTTGTTCCTCAGTCCCTACTGGGTGCGGCCCACACAGAAAAAGGAGTATCACGGCCAACTCAGGAGAAAGTGAGAGATACCTCAGCCTCCCCACACAGAAACGCAGATCTCTCTGGTAGCTGGGGAGACGCCCCTAGACGCCTGACCCCTACTCCCACGCAAGATGGAGAATGAAAGGATCTTTAGCAGCGCGACAGGCAGTCAGTCACCAGAGTTCGAGGATTGGAGACTAGACCCTCGGGTTCCTCGGGCCAGTTCGCATCCGCGTGATGACTAGTGCCGTGGTGGCGCCTTTAAAACCCGAGCAGGAGGCGGGGCCTCGATGAATGGGGGTTGGAGGAGGTGCTTCGGATGACGTCAGCGTTCAGGGGCGTGGCTCCTCCTGACCCGGCGGGCGTTGCTCAAGAAGACTAGACGCTGAGAGGAGGCGTTCATTGATAAAAACGCCGGGCTCCCTCTGGCGCTAGAAGCGTGGCGAAGCCAGGCAGCGCCACGCGCGGCCGTGGCCGGGCGGAACCGAGAGGCAGCCGCGCTGCCCGCATGGAGCCCGCCGCCGGGTCGCCGTCTCCGCGCGCCTTCCCGCGTGCGGCCGCCCCACCTGCACCCCCAGCCGGACCCGGGCCGCCCGCGAGCGCCCCGCGCGCACCTGAGGAGGGGACGCTAGTCGGACCCCCGGCACCGGACCCCGGGCGCCTCATCACCGACCCGCGCAGCGGCCGTACCTACTTTAAAGGCCGCTTGCTGGGCAAGGTGGGCCAGCGTCTAAGGAGCAGGACTCGCGGGGTGGAGGGAGCCCTGCCGGGTTGGGCGGGGTCGCCGGACCCCACCGTGGGGTCCTCGGGAGCGCCTGGCTTGATGTTCCTGCTCTTAGGGTGGGTTTGCCCGCTGCTACGAGGCCACCGACACTGAGAGCGGCAGCCCCTACGCGGTCAAAGTCGTCCCACTGAGCCGAGTCTCCAAGCCGCATCAGCGCGAGAAGGTGGGTCCCGCACCGCGGACTGGGGACGGGCGGGGACAGTGGCGGGGAGGGCACCTGGAAGGATGACGACCCTGGGCTCCCACTGCAGATCCTCAACGAGATTGAGCTGCACCGAGACCTACAGCACCGCCATATCGTCCGTTTTTCACACCACTTTGAGGATGCTGACAACATATACATTTTCCTGGAGCTCTGCAGCCGAAAGGTGGGGAATGAATTCCAGCGGGGAAGGGGTAGGAAAGAAGGCGAGTCCCATCCTCCAAAGCTGGGGCCGTCTTTCTGGGCCAGGACAGATGGAGGGAGACTCAGAGAGGGTGAACAAGGGCTGAGGCAGTGGCTCTCCGCAGTCCCTGGCCCACATCTGGAAGGCCCGGCATACCCTGTTGGAACCAGAGGTACGCTACTACCTGCGGCAGATCCTTTCGGGCCTCAAGTACTTGCACCATCGGGGCATCTTGCACCGGGACCTCAAGCTAGGTGAGGATTCTGGGTCTGTAGGGTGGGGCCAGGAATAGAAGGAAAGAAGGAACCTGACACTTCTGCCTCTGTCCAGGGAATTTCTTCATCACGGAGAACATGGAACTGAAGGTGGGGGATTTTGGGCTCGCAGCTCGGTTAGAACCCCTGGAGCAGAGGAAGAAGTGAGTGTTTGAGGGAGGAGGTGGTCATGCACAATCTGTGTGACACAGATGATGTGTGTGGCAGACGGTGAGTGTGTATGTGGGAGGCAAGGTGACCTCCTGACTTGTGCATGTGATAAACAAGGAAGGGGTGACGGGCTGTTTGTAGACTATGGAGTTGGCAGCCGCAGTTGCTGGGACTGGTGGAGAGGGTGAAGGGCCTGTTAAATGTGTGACATTGGGGAGGGAATAACCCTGAGTTCCTGAGACAGACAGGGGAGTAAAGATTCTGGAGGTTTAAGACTGACCCTGTGGAGCTGGGTGTGGTGGTGCACCCCTGTAATTCCAGCACTCAGGAGGCTGAGGCAGGAGGATTGTGCAAGTTCTAGGCCAGTCTTGCCTACAAAGTGAGCTCAATGCCAGCTTGAACTGCACAGTGAAACCTTGTCTCAAAAAGACCAAAAGAAAAAACAAAACAAAACAAAACAGACACTGTGTGTCAGTAGGGTTACATATACATGTATGTGGGAAAGGCAGTACGTGATACCTTGTGGGTGTGTAAGACCCTGCTGTGGCCACTGTGACTGGGTATGTATGACACAGATAGGCATGTGTGGCCGATTAGTGTTTAGAGGGGATATGACAGCTGGTATTGGTGTGTGTATGGCACAGACTGGGAGGTGACAGCCTCATGGGTGTGTCTCACAGACGGGAGTGGGGGAAGGGGCCAGCCTTGGACCCTCTGTGACCCTTGAGGAGGGGCTAGCTTGGGGGTCAGCTTTCCCCTCCCCCCATCCTTCAGAGCAGCTGAGCAGCTGCGCCAGGCAGGTGGGTGGGGACTCAGCTCTCATGGCCAGCATCCATTGTCCCAGGACAAGCAGGAGCTCTCTGGCCTTTGGTGACAGGCAGCTGCTTTGTCTATAGAGTCACGGGGGGGGGGGGGGGGGGGGGGGGGGGGGGGGGGGGGGGGGGGGGGGGGGGGGGGGGGGGGGGGGGGGGGGGGGGGGGCAGGAATGGGAGGGCTGCCGGGCTGAGTCTGAGGCTGCCCCTCCCCTCTCCTTTCCACCCTCTTTCAGGACCATCTGTGGCACCCCTAACTATGTGGCTCCAGAAGTGCTGCTGAGACAGGGCCATGGCCCTGAGGCAGATGTGTGGTCGCTGGGCTGTGTCATGTGAGTGCCAGATTCAGTCACAGACAATTTGCAGGTGTGTGGAAGGGGCACTTCTGCCACATTACTACTGAGCCTCATGTCCTTGGCCCACAGGTACACGCTGCTCTGTGGGAGCCCCCCATTTGAGACAGCAGACCTGAAGGAAACCTACCGCTGCATCAAGCAGGTTCACTACACATTGCCTGCCAGCCTCTCACTGCCTGCCCGGCAGCTCCTGGCTGCCATCCTTCGAGCTTCACCCCGAGACCGCCCCTCTATTGACCAGATCCTGCGCCATGACTTCTTTACTAAGGTCTGTGGCTCCCAGATATCTGGGTTCTACCTGCATATTCCTAGGGGGTTAAGTGGGCAGGCGACAGGACCTCTGGGGTCTTTTCTCTATTGACATGGCTCCCCTCCCAGGGCTACACCCCCGACCGGCTCCCTATCAGCAGCTGTGTGACAGTCCCAGACCTGACACCCCCCAATCCGGCAAGGAGTCTGTTTGCCAAAGTTACTAAGAGTCTTTTTGGCAGGAAGAAACGCAAGAGTGAGTGGGGTGTCAGTGGGTTGGGGGTATAGAATGGTATAGCTGCTTGATACATGCATCTTGGGGATGCAAAAGTGTGGGTGCCTGTGAACTGTGAGAGCGTGTGTCATCCAGGCACTTGGGAAGTCCTGTCTTGGTGTCATCCTTGTGGGAAACAGGGCTGGCAGGACACTGAGGCCTGTATTTACCCACCCCCAGATAAGAGCCATCCTGAGGAGAGGGAGGAGGTCTCCTGTTTGGTGAGCAGCTTCATGCGCACATCCCTTGGCCAGCAGGGCGCCAGGCCGGAGGTGAGATGCTCACGTGGCCATTCTGCCCTGACTCATTCCTGCCCCAGCAGCTGAGGGAAGCCCAGGATAAAAGGCTGATGAAGCATCCAGCCTCACGGTGGCCTAATTGGCTGTGTCTCATTAGCCACCTGTGGCTGACCTGGGGTGCCCTGGGAAGCAGGGCAGGGCTGGGCCATGAACTTTCAAGGATTTAGATTCCAAGGCCTATCTCACTCTCTCTTCCTACCTAACCCTCCAGGTACCAGCAGCTTCTGGTCCAATCCCAGCGGGCCTGGTAGAGACAGTAGCTGAAGATAGCTCACCACGTGGGACACTGGCCAGCAGTGGAGAGGGTAAGGAGCCAGGGAGTCTGAGAGGTGCCAGAGGTTGCTGGTCCAGGGACCAGAGGGAAGGAAACGGTTGGCACAAGGAAGCCAGGTTATGTCCAGCAGGGTTAATGCCTAAATCTCAGGCCCTGATCCCTTCAGGTTTTGAAGAAGGCCTGACCGTGGCCACAGTGGTAGAGTCTGCGCTCTGTGCTCTGAGAAACTGTGTGGCCTTCATGCCCCCAGGTAAGCCTGATGTCTGGTATGCACGATGGGTTGCCTGGCCCGAAGCAGCTCCTCACTCCTTCCTCTCCTGTGACAGCGGAACAGAACCCTGCCCCACTGGCACAGCCGGAGCCTCTGGTGTGGGTCAGCAAGTGGGTAGACTACTCTAACAAGTTTGGCTTTGGGTACCAACTATCCAGCCGCCGGGTAGCTGTGCTTTTCAATGATGGCACACACATGGCCCTGTCGGCCAACAGAAAGTAAGTGCTGTTGGGGATCCCTTGCAGCCAGGCTGTCTGCCTATCAGGGCTGCACCTGGATGTATGTTTCCAGATTTAGGGACCTGAGGTTTCTTGGGATAAGGCACTGATGCAGGGCTCCCTTTGATACCCACCCTTGCTTTCCAGGACAGTGCACTACAACCCCACCAGCACAAAGCACTTCTCCTTCTCTGTGGGTGCTGTGCCCCGGGCTCTGCAGCCTCAGCTGGGCATCCTGCGCTATTTCACCTCATACATGGAGCAGCACCTCATGAAGGTGTGTATGCTGGGCTGTGGTGCATCAAGGACTAACAGGGCTGATCCCTCTGACTCTCCTTTGGTGGCTGGATGGGGGGTTATAAAAGCAGAGGTTGAACCTGTAAGGAAGGGAGACATCCAGAGGGAGGGGCCTGGGTCCTTCAGACCAGTAACCTGCCCTGCCCCTGCTTCCAGGGAGGAGATCTGCCCAGTGTAGATGAGGTGGAGGTGCCTGCTCCACCCTTGCTGCTGCAGTGGGTGAAGACTGAGCAGGCCCTTCTCATGCTGTTCAGTGATGGCACAGTCCAGGTAAGAGTGAATTCTGGAGTTGGTGGAGGGAGGTCTGGGAGGCGGAGGCTGCTGGGAAGGAAACTGTCTGGTCTGGAACTGAGGCCCTGATTGATATCACCCTCTTATCCACAGGTGAACTTCTATGGGGACCACACCAAGCTGATCCTCAGTGGCTGGGAGCCCCTCCTTGTGACTTTTGTGGCCCGAAACCGCAGTGCTTGTACTTACCTCGCCTCCCATCTCCGGCAGCTAGGCTGCTCCCCAGACCTGCGACAGCGACTACGCTATGCCCTGCGCCTTCTCCGGGACCGCAGTCCAGCCTAGGCCCCAGCCCTCCGTGTTCTGAGCCCTGAGGTCTAGGCCTGTGCCTGTTAAGGTTCAGTCCTTGCATTTGTGGCTCTCTGTGCCCCTTTGGTGCCTCACTGGGGGCTCTGGGCTGAATCCCCTAAGCAATCAGGGACCAGCTTTACTGGAGTTGGGGGTTGCCTACCCTTGCTGCTCCGTACCCTCTCTCTGAGATTAAGCCTGAGCCTTAGCCCCCAGCTAGGGGGGCATTATTTATGGACCACTTTTATTTATTGACAGACATTTATTTATTGGGATGTGAGCCCCAGGGGGGTTCTCCTCCTGGAAATAATAAACCATTTTGCAGAACTTGGAGACCTCCTTATTCATAGTAGAGCCCATGGACAATGGCCACCACAAAGAGGGAGGTGTTGGTGAAGGACGCAGAGGCCAGTCCGTCACAGGCCTCATCCCAGAGCGCGCGGCTGACCACTTGCACATCCTGGCCGGCACGTGGCCCCAGCACCACACTGCACACCAGCTTGTAGCGTGGTGGGCTGCACTTACGCAGGTGCAGGCGCACCTGTTCGCACAGCTCTCGTGCCAGCTTGCCAGCCTCGGTACCTGAGTAGCATGCATTGTGCAGACCTGCCTCCAAGGCTGCCTCCAGAGCCCGATGAGCACGTGCAGCTTCCCAGCGCTGCCCAGGTGCAGGCTCCATCCTGTATGAGGGTGCCACCTGTGGTGTAGGTGCCAGGGGCAACCCTGAAAAGCTGATCCGAAAAGCTAGAGGGGACCCTGGTCCCACAGATAGCCGCCGACCACCAGCCCCCAGGATGGGCCCAGCTAGAGAGTTGCGGCGTGAGAAGGACCCCGGGAGGCCCAGCACGGATCCTCGGCGGGAGGCTGGGCCCAGGCCTGTGCCTGCTGGCCGGGCCTCATCGATGCTGGGCAGGTGGCTTCCAGGTCGTACAGGTGGTAGTTTGGTTCCCGGCTCTTTGATGGTCTCTTCCTCCTGACGTCCCGGGGCCAGGGCCCTGCCAGCCATGGACCTACAGGCTGAAAAACCCACTCAGGATGACATTCAGTGGTCATCTTTCCATTGGGGGGTTATGCCCTGCCCCATCCCCCCTTTGAGCCCAGGACCTTTGCACTGAGACAGAATCTTGCTCAGTATCTCAGACTGGCTTCAAACTCACCATCTTCTGGGCTCAGTTCTGAGTGATGAGATTTACAGCTACCACAGGCTTTTTTTTTTTTTTTTAGAAAACCTCTCACTCTTACCCAGTCTCCTTTGAATACCTGGGCTATGATGGTTCTTTTGTCTTAGCCTCCTAAGCAACTGGGACCACAAGGACTGGACTACAGGCATATGCTACCCCATGCAGCTGTCCCTATCCCAGGGGGCTCCTTTTAGAGCTTGCAGTGATAAAAACAGCCAGATGCCCTAGGTTCACCACCCCTGCCCTATCCCATCTTACCTGTTTTGGGAATAAGTGGATCAAACTGAGGCTGCCTGGTTTTCTAGGTGCTTAGAGGACTGTTAGAGACAAGCCAGGGAAAGATGCTGCAGTCTGATCCTGAGTTCTACTTTCTCTTGGGCACCAGAGAGTTGGCTAGGTGAGCTCTAAATATCCCTAAATACCTTTCCCTTTCCTCTCTTCCACCTGATTTAACCATAGAAAGGGGAGATGAACCTGACTTCTGGCTCACCCTGGACAGCAGAGGTGGAGTCTCCAGCCCTTAACCAGGAGGAACAGACAGACCTGACTCCTTTACCCCCACAGATCCCTCGAGCCCTGGGGTTGTCTAGGCATTACCACCTCTATCTTCTCTAGGCAGGAAACAAAAGACCCCACAGCAGGCAAAGGCTGGGGACAGGGGCCCATTGAACTCTTTTGGTCTCTGACTTCACCTCCTACACAGTCACTCTTGGCATCACCCCTCTTCTTCTACCCTCTGCTCCTGAAACTCCCTCAGGTGCCTGAGTCACCTGCAGTCTTTAGCCTCCAAGCACATCGGGCTCCACAGGTGTCTCCTAGCTGGCCTGACTGCTGGGGTGGGAGAGAAAGGTTGTGTTGTGCAGTTGCCATGGGCTGCAGGGCAAGCACTTCCCCTCCCAGCCCAGTCTCCAAGTTCGCCTGTGGTAGAACCTGGGAATGTTACGAGAGCAACGGCTGAGGGGGGCAGCCCCTGAGTGATCAGGGAGAGATGGCACACAAAGGTGAGGTACTAAGGGGCATAGGGGCCTTGGGCAGATAAGCAGCTCTTTGGCTGCTTTGTGAAATGGTCGAAGGACTGACTGGCTGTGAGGGAGTCATAGGGGCCTGTGATATGAGGAAATCTTGAAGAGGTGGAGGCAGCTGCTCAGGAATCCAGGATCTGGGTCCACAGGAAGAAGCACGTCACGACTGTCTCCCTGTCAACCTCAATAAGGACAAACATTTCCGCTTCAGGCTCAGAGCAAGGGTGGGGCTTGGATGACTTCCTCAGTTCAAGGATGTGGGGGAAGGGGGGAGGCCAGTGGCTCAGCTGGGAGGACCCAAACCCAACACAGCTACAGCCCACCCGGTAGCAACCCCACAACTGGTCTCTGGACCTTTGCCAACCCAAGTGCCTGGGGGTTGTCCTCAGCTGGCTATACCTCTCTAGTGCCTCAGGCCTAGGCTACCCCTTCCCCACAAGCAGCTGCATCTCAGGGATGCCAGAGGCTTTGAGTTTCAGTCAGAGCTGACACCTCACCTGACTCATATCTGGGAGGGATGGGACTGCTGTCCCTCAAGCTCAGTATAGGCCCTAAAAACCATCTATGAAAGTGAAGTTTTTCCAGTCGATGTGGGGTTCCACATCCTAGCTAACCTGATCTAACTTAGGAGTCTGTGGGGTAAGAAGTAGAAAGCCAGGGAAATTGAACTCTGGACCTGGCCCAGACAGGAGCCAGTGCTAGGACTCTGACTCGGCTTAGGGCCCCTCCAAAGGCTAAAATTTTCCCCTGGGCCTGTGCGGAGGTAGGCGGAGCCTCCTCAGGCCCAGCTCCAGTTACCATGGAAACCTACAGGCTTCCCACCCCCTGGCTGCTTGAGCAGGCTCCTAGCCTGGGCCTCCTGATCTCCCTGTCTGCTCTAGCTCCGGCCTTTCCTAGGTCCCTGACTGTCTCATTCCTGAGGCTGTGGTCTCCTCAGAACTCTTCTGATGTCTTCTAAAGGAACCTGAGCCTCTTTCTTCCTTAAACGGCAGCTTCTCAGCTAACAGGCCTCCCCAGCTTCTGGCCCACTCTCTCAGGCCTCTCTAGTCTCACCACCTCAAGGCCTGGCCAGGAGATACCAGCGTACAGCAGCTTCCTGGGCCCCTCCAGCCCCACCTCCTCTTGCTCTACGTATGGAAACCCCAGGACTGGTCGTGCATGGACTGGCTGAGCCCTTTTCCACAGCGCTCCGAAGCCTTGTCAACAACCCCCAATTCAGGTGAGGGAATGAGCCCTGTATGGAGCACAGATTTTCCCTAGCTGGCTCTGCCAGGCAACAGGACTCTGAGGAGGCCTGGGTGAAGGGGTGAGGAATGAGGGCTTGGCTGTCGTCCCTGGTGAACTCGCTCTGTGGGAAGGCCAAGGGTAGAGAGTGTTACTGTTCACTGTAGCCATGACATTGTGAGAGTCAGAGGTGGTGGGTGGTCAGGGCTGGAGCCTGACACTGTTGTATGAGGTCAGGCCAGGCCCTTCCTTTTTTGGGTCACTTGGGCAGGGAGGGTTCCTTCACAGAGGACAAAAGGGCCCTTAAGTTGCTAGACCCTGGGAGATGAAATTTAACTTGATGCTCTTCTGTGGAACATGCAGCTAGGTGTTAAGACTCCCTGCTTAAAGAGGCAGAGGAACATATGACCCTGTTGTGGGAACTGGGGATTCACAAGAGAAACAAAGCTCCAAGGGATTGCCCAGACAGGAAGTAGCTCAAGGGTGCTACTTATTGCTTGCCTGAGATGCTGATCAGGAGAACCAGAATGCAGCTTCCTGTCCCCACTGCTCAGATCTGGACTCATTTGAAAAGGGCTGGTGACTCTCACAACTCTGCTTCTTTGGGGCAGGAGAAGGAAAGCAGTTGTGCTTGAGTAGTCGGAAACCTTGGCCTTGGATCTGGAACAAGGAGATGTCAACAATGTCAGCTTTTTTTTTTTTTTTTTCTGTCTCTTACTCTTAACCTTGTTCAGAGGCCCAGAGGCTTAGGCCGGAAGTGATCACGAAGATGGAAAATGTGGTCGGGCCTCATTATGGTGCATCACTACTATGTATGCTTGCAGTCAATGCACTCCCTGCACCCCACACCCCCACACCTCAAGAGGGCTGAAAAAAGCTGAGTTGGCAGGTAGTGGAGGAGGCACCAAGAAGAACTTTCTTTCCCTTGTCTCAAGGCAGAGGACAGGAGATCAGTCTTACTTATGCAGTCCTTAGTGACTGAACACAGCTGGCTCTTTGGAGACCTGAAGTTGAGTGAGAAACCTGAGATTTAAAGATAGAAAGTTGGGGGCTGGGGAGATGGGTCAGTAGAATAAGCGCTTCCCTGGCAAGCACAAGGGCCTGAGTTCAATCCCCAGTTCTGCCAAAATAATAATAATAATAATAATAATAATAATAATAAAATAAAGATAGAAAGTCATTTGCCTGTTGTACCATAGGGTAGAGCTGGAACTAACCTTAGAGCTGTGTATCCCAGATGACTTCCTGCTGGAAGGCTAAGCCCCATCTCTTACATTACAGATAAGGAAACTAAGGCCCACAGTGTGGGCCAAGGCAAAGCTCAAGCTGTACCCTGGACTCTTCTCCCCTGGCCCTGCCATTCTCTCCTACAGTGATGTTCGCTTTGTGGTTGGTCAAGAACGGCAGGAAGTATTTGCCCACCAGTGCTTGCTGGCCTGTAGATGCAACTTCTTCCAGCGACTTCTGGGCACGGAGCCAGGCTCCTCTGGGGTACCTAGACCTGTGGTGCTGAGCACAGTGCCAGCAGAAGCCTTCTTGGCCGTGCTGGAGTTCCTGTACACCAATAGTGTCAAGCTGCACCGCCACTCTGTAAGCACCCGGAGCAGGGACTTGAGTGGGAGAGGCTGGGTGCTCTACCTGCTACACTGTGGGCCCGAGGGAAACTCCCTTCTGCTTCCCCAACTGCCCACTCTGCAGGTGCTGGAGGTGCTGACAGCAGCTGTGGAATATGGACTGGAGGAACTGCGAGAGGTGGGTTTTTACACCAGGGCTTGTTTCTTTTGTCTCTCCTACACAAACTGCTTCATACACATCATGATCTGGAGAGAACATATCACACAGATGGAAGCATGGGTATTTCCCCATGTGTGCAGGGCATGTTCATGTGTCTGTGGGTAATGGACGTTTACATCCTGTGTGTGTTGGACAGGCACAAGGACAAATCACCCTTGGTCCCTGGTGGCAGAGTGTGATAGATGAGGGTGAACCATGCCGAGGCCATGGGGGGGGGGATTTCCTGGAGGAGGAAACATTTGTGTAGGATTTGGCAGAAGGAAGACTCTGTCAGAGAGGAATGGGAAGATGTTATTGTAGTCAGTCACCAAAGGAGCTAGTGAGACATTTGTGAGGCTGGAGTATAAGTGAGAGAGAAGAGGGGGTAAGGCAAGGGGGTGGGGGGCAGGGCCTGGTTTATGTAGGGTCTTCACGAATCTGGACTTTGGAACACCTGTGATCCTAGCATTTAGGAGGCTGAGGCAAGAGGATCATGGGTTTGAGGCCAGCCCGGGGTGCATAGTGAGTTCAAGACCAGTCTGAATTACAGAGGCAGACTGTCTCCTACCCCAAATCTAGACTTTAAGCTGTACTGGGCAGCTCCTCACTACAAGTCTGCTCAGGGTTTTTGCAGTGCAACTCAGGACACCTCTACGTAGCTCACACCCATTTCTGTTTCCAGCTGTGCCTGGAGTTTGTGGAGAAGGTACTCGATGTGGAACTAGCTTGTGAGGCTCTGCAGGTGAGTGCTGCTGGACAGGCCTGGGAGGAGTCTGGCTTTCAGTATGTAGTTCAGGGCTCCAGGTGTCAGAAGCTTGGAATATACTATGTCTGGCCTAAGGAGGCATGGAATTCAAGGCCAGCCTGAGTTGCACAGCAATATCATTCTGAAAACAAAAAAATAAAATGTTAAAAAACCCTAAGAACACCTAAACAAACCAAAACTAGAACAATTTGGAAACTTAAGAAGCAGGAGTGCTCCAAGGATGTCTATGGGATAAATCTGGGGTCTAGGTATGTGGGAAGAAGGGTACATTAGAGTAAGGTGCAGGAGCAAGACCTGAAGGTTGAAGGTCTTTGCTGGTCTTCAATCAAGGGTGGGGCAGGGGAAGAATAGGGCATGGGACTGAAAAGCCAAACCTAGGCCCTGGGGAGGTTTGGAGACAACACTTGGTCTCTTTAGTGTCTGCTTGCATGTGTTAGGGGGGACTTTCTGTGAGTTTAGTTTCCGGGGAGGCTGTAGGCTTCAGTCATTGTCCTCAGTTAGGGCTAAGGTCTGGCTTGCAGTGATGATCACATGTGCAGGGCTCAGGTCTCTCTCGTCTCCAACTTCATTCTGCTCCCAGGTGGCTGTAACCTTTGGCCTAGGGCCGCTACAGGAGCGGTGTATAGCCTTCATAGAAGCCCACAGCCAGGTACCACTATCCATCTACATACTCCTCACCCTACCAAACCCATCTTGCTTTCCCCTGACCCGCTCCGCCGACCCGCAGGAGGCGCTCCGGACCCGCGGCTTCCTGGAGTTGTCGGCCGCTGCGCTGCTGCCTCTGCTGCAGAGCGATAAGCTCTGTGTGGATGAGGCTGAGCTGGTCCGGGCTGCCCGGAGCTGGGCGCGCGTGGGAGCGGTGAGTGGGGACAGGAGGAGCGCGAGCGCCGGCCGCGGGAACACGGTGAGCCGGCAGCGGGGCGGGGGCTCTGAGCTCAGGGCTGGCGTTCGCAGGCTGTGCTGGAGCGGCCCATGGCCGAGGTGGCGGCCCCGGTGGTTCGAGAGCTGAGATTGGCCCTGCTGGCCCCAGCGGAACTGAGCGCCCTAGAGGAGCAGAACCGGTGGGAGCCGCTCATTCCGGTGAGGACGCGGAAACCAGGCTCACTAGCTGGCAGCTTGGCGGAGGGGAGCTGGAGGGCGGGAATGGTTCGGCTCAGGGTCTTCGGGAAAAGGGGCGCTGCAATACTGAAGTGACCCTCTTTCTCTTCTAGGTGGAGCAGATCGTGGAGGCGTGGAGATGCCACGCCCTGCGTAGAGTGACTCCAGCCCAGGGCGCACCGTACCGCCGCCGGAGTGGGACCCTGCCGCGAGAGCACCACCGCTTTCTGGGCCTGCCCTTCAAATGACGTCGGGCCGCGAATGGCATGGAATTCGGGACTGTCCACACTACAGCTCCCGGCATGCTCTGCGCTTGGAGCTGACTTCCGCTTCCGACATGCTTGGCGAGCCCTGCACCGGAAGAGCCTGGTGGCTGGTCGGGGGCTGGAGGGTGGGCCTTGTGGCGGGGGCTAGACCCGAAAGCGAGGCTTTTCTCGCCCCACGTCCTCTCACTCGATCTGCTCTCCTGACTCCCACAATTCTGTTAAGTTCAGGTCCCCTGTGGACCTGCTTCTTAGAGCTGTCTCCCGAGTGTACCTCAGATGACGCAGCGCGATGCTAAATCGACTTCCCCATCTTTCTGAAGCTCTGCTCCTATCAGGTCTGTCATTTGCGTGGGTACCCACGTCGCCTCTGCCTTCTGCGAGACCTTCCCACTTGGTAACCTTCACTTCCACCCGTCCTGCCCAGTCCTGTCTGACTGGTGTCTTCCTTCCTTCACTGCAGCGCCCCCTCCAGTTATTTTTCATTTTGCAGCCAGCGCAGCCCTTATCTCAGCCTTCCTCCCTAAATCCTTCATCATTCCTTTGCCTCTAAGACAAAGAGGCCCCATCGCTTTGGGGCACTCCAAATTACTGTTGTTCCTAAAACATTTAGCAACTCTTTTCTCAACCTTGCCTTTGTGTGCATTCATTTCTTTGAGACACAACTAGTCCTTCTGGTTCCAGATTTGCTTGTTATTGAAGGGGAAAAAAATTAAAAAAAAATTTTTTTTTTTTTCAGACAAGGTCTCAATACATAGCCCACGTTGTCCTTGCACACACAGTGCTCCACTTGCCTCAGCTTCTCAAATGCTAGGATTACAGGTGTGCACCACCACTCCAGGTATGAAGACTTCTGTTACCCCCCTCTAACACATCATCGAACATCTTGCCTTCCCTTTGAACTTGAATCACTAGGTGAAAGATCCCTGGGACCTGGAGTAGTGTTTTATTTCATTTCTCAATCCCTTTCACATAATATTTTGTTTATTTTTATTTTTTTGAGACAGAGTCTTACCATATGGTTTTTTGTTTGTTTGTTTTTGTTTTTTGCGGAACCGGGGCTTGAACTCAGGCCCTTGCACTTACCAGGGAACTGCTTACTCTACTGCGCCATTTCCCTGGCCCTATATGGTTTAGACTGACCTTGTACTCATTATGTGTAATCCAAGTTGGCCTCAAAATGGTGATCCTAGAAGCTGGGGAGATGGCTCAGTAGAATAGGCGCTTCCCTGGCAAGTGCAAGGGCCTGAGTTCAGTCCCTGGTTACGCCAAAAAACAAAACAAAACCAAACCCAACAAAACAAAACAAAAAACATAAAAAAGCTTTTATTTTTAACTCTTGGCTAGTGGTTATCCTTATGTTCAGATTATGGTTTTTTTTTTTTTTGCGGAACCGGGGATTGAACTCAGTCCCCTGCATTTGCCAGGCAAGTACTTATTCTATTGAGCTATCTCCCTGGCCCCCTTTATGTTCAGATTATTAAAAACTCATCTAAAAATATGCAGAACAAAATGAAATAGATGTCTCATGTATCCCCCCCCCCTTTTTTTTTTTTAAAGACAGGGTCTCACTATGCAGTTCAGGCTTGTCTTGAACTCATTTTGCAGGCTGGTCCCAAACTTGTGGTGATCCTCCTGCCTCAGCCTCCTGAATATTGGGATTATAGTTGTGTACCATCATGCCCAGCCTAGATGTCTCCTTATACACAAAATGGGTAAAAATTTGGTTTCTTTATTGATAATAAGTGATTTGGCACTAAAAACAGAATAAATAGGGGCCGGGGAGATGACTCAGTAGAATAAGTGCTTCCTTAGCAAGTGCAAGGGCCTGAGTTCAACCTCCAGTTCCGGAAACAAAACGAAACAGAACAAATAGTTCCAGTTGATTTTAGTTACACAGAATAAAGTTTTATTTTAATTTTAATTTTATTTTTTGTTTTTTTGGTGGAACCAGGGATTGAACTCAGGCTCTTGCGCTTGCCAGGGAAGCGCTTATTCCACTAAGCCATCTCCCCAGCCCTTATTTTTATTTTTTCCGACTAAATTTTTCTTCTTGCTCTCCAGGGTTCCTGAAACATCACCTTCCATGCTAGGTGGAAGGTGATCACCTTCCCACAGCCTTGAATGTCACTCTCACAGAAAACCACTTGAGGACCAGGGAGATGGCTCAGTGGAATAAGCGCTTGCAAGGGCCTGAGTTCAATCCCTGGTTTTGGAAAAAAAAAAAAAATCACTTGAACTTAACTAGACAGTGTACTGGTTAAAAAAAATATGACCATGGGGTGGCAAGATAGCTCAGCAGACTAAGCCCAAAGACCAGCCTTTGATGCCCAGCACCACATGCCATGCCAGCCCTGCCCCTGGGCACACTGAGCCTGTCACTGAGACTGCTATGGTGGCGCATGCCTGTAATCCCAGCTCTGGAGACGTTGGAAACAGGAAGCTCACTCTGAGTCCAAGCTATGTAGTGAGACTCTGTACCAAATACATTAAAAAAGAAAAAATTGGGGCCGGGGAGATGGCTCAGTGGAATAAGCACTTGCCTGGCAAGTGTAAGGGCTTGAGTTCAATCTCTGGTTCCACCAAAAAAAAAAAAAGAAAGAAAAAATTATGACCACAAGCATTGTCCTGTTTGTTAGGCACCTAATTATGTTTATTTTTTTAAATTAATTATTTATTTATTTTTACATTTATTGTGTGTGTGTGTGTGTGTGTGTGTGTGTGTGGCCAGCTCAGCCCACCAGGGGGTGGGGCTGGCTGGCATGTGGTGCTGGGGGATTGAACCACGGTCCACTGTGCTTTGCTAAGCTTGTTCTAAGTAGGTGGTTTAGACCACTGAGCCATCTCTCCAGCCCCCACCTAATTATGTTTAAAAAGTTGAGAAGCAACACAAAACAAGATGGTGGCCCTATAGCTCTTGCTATAGAATAGCTGCCAGTCTGACATGAGTGAAAAGAATGACAGGAATTAAAGGGTTAGTTTATGTTTAAAGGAGCTTTCTAGAAGGAGTGGGCCAAGAAATCCATCTGCCTCCTTGGCAACTCAAAGAGGCAAGGCCAAGAATCTTGTGGATGTTTTGTCAAATTGACATAGCTCAGATAAAACAGATAAGATGAAGGAATATCATGGTGTTACCTCCCAGCAGATTTCCATGAGAGTGCTTTCCTGTAGGAAAGAGGGTGAAAGCATTGCCATTACTCCATCATCAAATATGGAGTTAACATCTTATGAGGATCACCTAGATCCTGTGACCACCGAATCTTTTACTTTTTGATTTTTTTAAATCACAGGATGAGGCCTGGGGAGATGGCTTGGTGGTCTAAACACCTGCTTGACAAGTGCAAGGACCTAGGTTCACTCCCCAGTACCACATGCTGTGCCAGCATCAGAACCCTGGGCATGCTGTGCTGGCCCTGAAACCAGGTGTGGTGGTGCACCCCTGTAATTCCAATATTGAGGAGGTTGAGACAGGAGGATCGCTACAAGTCCAAGCTGCGTAGTGAGACCCTGTCCCAAGCAAGTAAAAGATTACTAAATCACAGGATGACCCAGGCATGGTGGCATATACCTGGAAACAGACAGGATCACTGCAAGGTCAAGGCCAGCCTGGGCCAAGGCTACCCAGGAGTGATAGTGCACACCTGCAATCCCAGCACTCAGAAGGCAGAGCCAGGAATACTTGCTGAGATTTTGAGGCCAGCTGGACTATGGTTGAGTTCAAGGCCAGCCTACATAGCGCCTTTTGGCTCTACCTTGAAGCCATACAAATAGGGCACAGCCTGCAGCTCAGAGAGCCTCTGGGACCCTGCTGAGGGGCTGTTCATGTACAACTGGCCCTGTGTACCCTTGGGGTCTAGAAAGGGCCTTGTATACTGCCTGAGCCCTCTGCATCCTGCCCTCCACTAAAAAAACAACAAAACCGAACAAAATTGGGCTGTAGAGCCAGAATACTTGGAAGTTCACACCTTTGCTGCCATTGTGACTTGTCTGAGACTATTCCATCATTTTATTCCTGTTAAGCAAGTGTTGTACTCACCACAGTTTCATTATTTATAAAGTAGAGAGAGAAACAGAGCACGTATTTAGGTTGGTGTCCCAGTAATCTGGGAGGCTGAGCCAGGGAAATCACAAACGTTATGGTTTGTGTATAGTTCAACTCCCAAAGCCTCATAGGGCAGTTTCTGCTCCCCCGCTAACATTAGTAGTTCTGTTAGTGAAGTTTAGCACCATGGAGTAAGTACACTAAACAACAAAGCCAGATACCTTCACAAAGTTAAAATGCTAGAGGTTATACAGTAGGCAGATCTCAACGTGAAATGTAATACAAATCGTTATGCATACACCAAAAGGACAAAACCTCACCTTAAGACAAAATAAATCGCAGAAAAACTACACATGAAAGCCAGCAAGATAGATAAAACTTTCAATACAAACCCGTGAAGACGCGATTGCAAAAATCAAGAATAAAATCACAACCACCTAAACAGTACAAACTGCACAAGCAGTTGTAACTCTTCAAGACAAGATATGCTTTGCTTTTTTTGTAACGAATATCAGTCTCGTATAAAACGAGACCTCAAAAAATTGAGTAACACTCAGAGTTGTTCCTCTCCACGGAAATCTTTA
Organism: Octodon degus; assembly: GCF_000260255.1. Classification (NCBI taxonomy): domain Eukaryota; kingdom Metazoa; phylum Chordata; class Mammalia; order Rodentia; family Octodontidae; genus Octodon; species Octodon degus. Next base: position 9,270,538 of record NW_004524683.1, on the reverse strand, counting down.
GTAAAAGGCGAAAGATTTATACGATCTGAAGAGAAACCAGAGTATAGAGTTAAGGATACACTGTTAACATCAAGAGAAAGGGTACCCTTATCTCGGTTATGGTTATTCAGCGCCTGGCTGCACACTCTACGTGGTTACACTTTATGTGAGCGTGCGTCTCCCACCTGAACCCCAGATTATGGAACAACACCCGCAGGGAAGATGCCAGACAGGCGAGCAATCTCGCGGTGCACCACGGGTATGCAAATTAGGGCGGCCCACCTTGCATTGCAGAACCCGGCTGCTGGGTGTCGCCCTCTCCAGGTCCTGAGCCCTGGACGCCTGAGGTGTGGGAGCGTCCGGCGGGACCTGTGCACAGCGTCTCTTTTCACGCGATCTGGGAGTGGTAAATTAACCGTCCCGAGTGGTGAGGAGTCGCGCGTTCTTTCCTTGTCAGTGTAGGGGGAGGCAGACGCTAAAACCAGCAGGCACAGTGCTCAGGGGCTGTGGGACCGCACAGGAGGGCAGCGCCCGCCCCTCCTGGGGAAGACAGCTCGCAAGCCAGTTGGAAACACCACCCCCCTAGCTTAATTTTTAAAAAATAGTACGTGTTTGCAGTCATAATGATTGTATTTCTTGTGGGGAGTTGCTGCATACATATGGATCTTAATTCTTTTTTCATCCCTTCTCCTTCTCTCCCTGCCCACATCTCTTGATCTTCTTCCCACTTGAGAAAGATTTGTCTCCCTGCTGTGTTACCTACCTCTTTATTTTTATTTTATTTTATTTTATTTTTTTATTTGTTTTTTTTGCGGAACCAGGGATTGAACTCAGGCCTTTGCTCTTGCCAGGCAAGTGCTTATTCTACTGAGCTATTTCCCCGGCCCACTTATCTCTTATTTTGCTATTTAATTGCATTTTGGGTTACTCATATAAGAGAAACCATGCGATATTTAAGCATGGGTCATTTTCCTCCAAATGTTTCAAGTTTATCCTTTATGGCAGAGTAACACACCATTGTGTGTAAATATATTTTTTTCTTCCTTTTTTTTAAAGCACATTTTTTTGGTACCAGAGATCAAATTTAGGACCTAGCACTTCCCAGGCAGGTGCTTATGCTGCTGAGCTATCTTCCAGGCCCTTATGCCACATTTTCTTTTCTTTTTTTTTTCACTCAGAACATTTTTAATAATGCACATTTAAAAAAAGTATTCATCTTACAAATTGTTCTGCAATCCAAATATACAACAGCTTGGAAAACAACATTTAGAAAACAAAAGCCAATGTAAAAAGACAGAGTAAA
>NW_004524683.1:9244769-9267221 GCF_000260255.1 Octodon degus | reverse complement strand
CAGGGTGTTCAGGGTCTCACTACTGGATTGGACTCGTAGTGATCCTCCTGTTTACAACCTCCCAAGAGCTGGGATTACAGGTGCGTAATTTAATTTTTTTAGACAGGATCTTCTATGCAATTCAGACTAGCCTTGAGCTCACTAGGTAGCCCAGGCTGGCCTTGGTCATCTAGCTACATTTAGTTTTTTGAGGGTTCGCCACACTGATTTCTACAATGATTGTATTATATAAAAACAGATCAACTATGGAAAGAATGGCATGGAGGAGGTTTATGAGGCAATTTATTACACCCGTGGGCCTCTGACTAGGATTTCTCCAACAGTCAGGTCCCTGCCTGACAGGAGTTTGAGGCTTTATTTTATTTTTTAAATTTTTATTTTTTTTTGAGGGGGGTGGGCTTTTAAAGCGAAAGTGATTGGGAGATACAAAGGCATGTGATGGAGGGTTAGATGACATCATGGGTCACTGAGGGAGTTGAAACATCTCAAGTTACATTGCAAGGCCATGAGTTATATAAAGCATGGGTCACATGATGGAAGAAATGTTCTGTTACAGGAACTTTGGGACACGTCCACTTGATCTTGGCAGGCATCCCGGGCAAGCTTTTTAGTTTTAGCTGGGGAGATAGCTCAGCAGCATAAGCACCTGCCTGACAAGCACAAGGCCCCGAGTTCAATTCCTGGTACTGAAAAAATAAATAAAATAAAATTTTAATTTTATCCTTCAGTTGTACTAGTTTACATTCATACCAGTAATGTAAAGGGGGTCTTTTACCCTACAGACTCACCAGCATTTGTTATTATTTGATTTATTTTTATGATTATTTGATTCATTTAGGCACTATTCTTTCTAGTATAACATGAAATTTCAGTCTCCAGCATCCAAGAAAATTAAAAAAAGAGATTTCAGTGTTGTTTTATTTTGTATTTGTGGCCTGCGATGTTGAGCTTCTTTTCATGTATTTATTAGATATTTGTACATTTTCTAAGAAATAACTTCATTTCATTTGCCTTTATTTATTTATTTATTTATTTATTTATTTGGTACAGGGTCTCACTACACAGCACAGACTCCTTCTGATCTTTCTGTTTCAGTCTCCCCAGTGCTGAGATTAAGATGTGCACTACCATGCCAGGCAGCATGGCATGTGGTGTCTGGGATCGAACCTGGGTCCTTGTGTTTGCCAGGCAGGCGCTTAGACCACTGAGCTATCAGCCCTGCCCTCAGCCCCCTTTTAAAATCTTTTTTTTTTTTTTTGCAGAACCAGGGATTGAACTCAGGCCCTTGTGCTTGCCAGGCAAGCGCTTATTCTACTGAGCCATCTCCCTGGCCTTAAAATCTTTTATTTGGATCAGGGTCTTGCTATGCAGTTTGGACTTGTAGTGATCTTCTTATCTCAGCTGCGCCAGGTGGCATGGCATGCAGTACTGGGGATTGAACCCAGGTCCTTGCGCTTGACAAGCAGTTGCTTAGACCACCAAGCCATTTCCCCAGCCCTGCCCATATTTTCATTGGGTCATTTATTTTGGGTCTAATTCTTTTTAGTTGTTTATATATTCTAGATGTTTTTCTTCTCTCTAAGGAATAGCTAACAAATTTTTTTCCTGTTGTGTAGGTTGTCTCTTCACTCAATTGTATGTTTTTTTTTGCTGTGTTGAAACTTTTTTTTTTTTTTTTTGCAGTACCAAGGATCAAACCTTGGACTTTGCACATGCCAGGCAGGCATTTATGCCGCTAAGCTGTCTCCCCAGCCCTGTGTTGAACATTTTTATTTAATTTATTTATTTATTTATTTATGGAACAGGGGATTGAACTCAGGCCCTTGCATTTGCCAGGGAAGCGCTTATTCTACTGAGCCATCTCCCCGGCCAAACATTTTTAATTTGTTATGATCCCATTTGCTTATTCTTGGTACTATTTCCTGTGCAACTGGGCTTGTTGACCAAGTCCTGCCTGTACCTATAGCATTTTACCTATTTTATCTTCCACCAGATTCTTTTTTCTTTCTGTCTTTTCCTTTTTCTTTTCTTCTTCTTCTTTTTTTTTTTTTTCTTTTTGTATTTTAGGGAAGGGTCTGCAGGGTGTTCAGGGTCTCACTACTAGATTGGACTCATAGTGATCTGCCTGTTTACAGTCTCCCAAGAGCTGGGATTACAGGCGCACACCACCAGGTCCAGTCTCAACCAACATCTCAGCATGCCCTGGGGGTGGGGCCGGCAGGGCAAGCCTGGGGATTGAACCCCCCCCCCACCCCCGCACCTGTGCCTGCTTGCAGGCACTTTAATCTGCTGAGCTATTTGGCCAGCCTCTCTTTTTAATGTATTTGGTACAGGGTCTCACTACACAGCTCGGATTCATAGTGATTCTCCTGTTTTCAGCCTCCCCAGCGCTGGAATTACAGGTGTACACCACCATCCCTGGTCTTGGTGGCCAGCTCAGCGAGCCCAGGTGCAGGGCTGGTGCAGCATGTGGTACCAGGGATCAAACCATGGTCCCTGTATTTTCCTAAGCAGGTGCTAAATCCGCTGAACTCTCCCGCCTCACCAGATTGTTTCTGACAGCTATATCTTTGATTCATTTTGATTTCACTTTACTTTTTACTTGCTTTAATTCATTGCGTGTGTGTGTGTGTGTGTGTGTGTGTGTGTGTGTGTGTGTTTTGTTTTGTTTTGTTTTTAGGTACCAGGAATCAAAATTAGGACCTTGTACTTGCCAGGCAAGCACTGTGCCCCTGAGCTAACCCCCTGCAGTTTGGGCTATGAGCTCACTTTGTAGTCCAGGCTGGTCTTGGACTCAAAATGATCCTCCTGCTTCAGCCTCCTTAGTGCTGGGATTATAGGCATGTATTATCAGTCCTGGAGAACTTAAAAAAAAAAAAAAAAAAAAAAAAAAAACTTTTTTTTTTTTGAACCAGGGATTGAACTCAGGCCCTTGTGCTTGGCAGGCAAGCACTTATTCTACTGAGCCACTTCCCTGACCCGACTTTTTTTTTTTTTTTTTTTTGAGACAGGGTCTTACTATGCAGTTTGGGCTGGCCTTGTGTTCACTTTTTGTAGTGTCCAGGCTGGTCTTGAATTGGCAGAGATCCTCCTGGCTCAACCTCCCAAGTTTTGGGATTACAGGTGTGTGCCACCATGCTCTGTTCTGGGGCTGCATGCTGGGTACCCAGGCATCTGGGGCTGAGACCCCATGGCATGTGGGGTCAGGGATCAAACTCGGATCCTGGTGCTTACCAGGTAGGTGCTTATGCCTCTGAGCTATCTCTTGGCCCATGAGACTTTGGAAATGACACCAACACTACACTTTTCAGTGTGACAGTAAGATACACAGAATTATATCCGTAATTACTATGAGTGCTAACATTTCAAGCAGTAATTTCTGTTACATGGCAAACAAGATCAAGAAACTGTCAAACAAAAGAGACCTATAGCTTCAGAGCAGACCAATCCCAGGATAGCATATGAGAACAACTGCTGCTTCAAGTGAAGGTTTGCTGACATAACCAATGATAAGGCTGCCAAAGACTGTTCCAATGCCAGTACCAGAAATAGCCATTCCTACTGTTGCAGAACCTCCACCAATAAATTGGGCAGCTATATCAGTGTCTCTGCTGACTGCACTGGTCTGAAACTCCCTTGGATTAGCTGACACATGGTATCCTGGGCTCCATGACATACTGTAGAGGTCTCTCCAGTCCTAGCTGTGGCCGAGATTATACTGATACAGTAATGATCTGTATGTTACTTGGTGGGGCTAAAAAATGTTTTTTGGTTTTTTCCCCCTTATATGTGCTTTATTTGTACTAGTGAGGTAAATATTTGTAAGTTGGTATTTGAACAGCACGGTATAGATTGTGCTAACAACAACAACAAAAAATGTTTTTTAAAATGCAGATTGCTCTGGACATTTGTACGTCACCCCTGAGCAGAGACCCTGCTAACTTCTCTGTATTGTTACAGTTTTAGTATGTATGCTGCTTATGTGGGCACCCTCTCCCATTTCTAGGCAGTTTGGCATTGTTCAGTTGTGTCAGCCTATGTGTGGCTTTGGTCAGAAGATGACAAGGTGGGCTGTGAGAACAGGCTCCTGAGCCGAGTAGAGGGCACAGGGCTGAAACCAGGGAGGTGAGTGCCAGCCCAAGGATGTTAGGGACGGCAGTAGAGACTGGGGCAGGTTCTGCATTGAGCCAGATTTTCAAGGTCTGTGTACAGCCAGTGCAGCACAGAGCTGAAATCCAGTGCCCTCGCTGGCTGCTGTTGTGTTTGGGAAGTTGCCCCATGGGATTGTTGGCCAGAGCTGCCTCTCAAGTTGGCTGGCTGGTATGGAGAGGCTTTGACTTAGAATTGATTCTGGCTCTGCTTCCTTCCCATCAGCCATGAACCTCCTAAAGCCTCTCCTCAGGCTGGGCCTCTCTGTCGTTGCTTCACTTGGCCCATTTTTCAGTGTGCTTCTGCTTCACCTTCTGTTTTGTGCCTTCAACCCCTGCCCCAGGCCCTGGTGCCAATGTGGAGGAAAGGTGGCCAGTGCGTCTGGAGAGGCTGGAAGGGCTAGAATAAAATGGCTCTAAAAAAGCACATGGTAGCTAGGTGTGGTGGCACATGCCTGTAATGCCAACACTTGGGAGCCTGAGGCAGGATGACTGAGTTCAAGGCCAGCCTGGGCTATGTAGTGAGACCCTATCTCAAACAAACAAGTTCAAACTCCTTAAAGAAAGCCACAGTCAGTAGAGCTTAACACCAAAAATAGTTGTGTCATTTTGTATGCTAAGCACTTAATCCAGATCGTGTTAGCAAGTATGACAAAAATCCAGAACAAAAGGTCTTTCCCACCCAACACTCATGAGCCACCCCCAATCCCTAGTCCTTACTGTTCCAGTTCAGATTCAGAATGCCCCACCCCATCTCATGTTTTTTTTTTGTTTTTTTTTTCAGAACCGGGGATTGAACTCAGGCCCTTGCACTTGCCAGGGAAGCGCTTATTCCACTAAGCCATCTCCCCGGCCCCTCTCATGTGTTTTAAGGCAGGATTTTTGGGAGGTGACTAGATCATGGGGTGCTATGCTCAGCAGTGGAGGTCATCCATGATGACCTCACAGCTATGGACTGCGGGGCCCACTTGGAAGAGGATGCAGGTGCTTCTCTTCCTTCCCTGAATTTGTTTGTTTTGAGTCAAGCTCTCACTACATAGCCCACGCTGGCCTCGAACTCACATTGATCCACCTGCCTCAGCCTTCCGGTGAGTGCTGGGATTACATGTATGGGCCACCATGCCCAGCCTGTCTCTGCTTCTTAGCTGCCATGAAGAGAGCAGGGAGCAGTTTTCTTCCACCTGCTGTTCCCGCCTTGGATCCAAACAACAACTGGCCAACCCCCAAACCCTGAACTAAACTACACCTCTCCTCCTGTGTTGGGTATTGTGTCTCAGCAACGGGAACACAAATACATTTATTTAGACTCCCAACTCTGCCTGAGAGAAAACCAGTCATCTGAGAGAAGTTCACATAGAATATGTTTCATTCTTTAAAAATAAAACTTTCAGCAGTGCTAACATCTGTGTATAATACAAAAATAAACATCTTCATATAAATAATTTATAGGAGGTGGACAGCCTACCTCAGAGTCACTGAGCAGTGAAAGGCCAGCACTGGCCCAGGGTGCTTGAGGGACAGACATCCCAGGTCCTTGTGTGGACAGCACTGTGGTCTGAAGTGCTGGCTTTTGTGGGCAGACATGGGCCCCAGCGCACCAGGCCGTTCTGCATGGAGTTCCGGGAGTCTGCGAGGGCTTAGTCGGGATGCACATGGCAGCGGCAGGACCTGCCAGGGCATCTTGGACTGCAGCCTGCTCCACTTTCCAGTGACCTCATGGGCCTCTGTTTCTGTGGTTCCTTTATGCAGTGGCTGGACATGATCCCCTAGTGCTGGGGTTGCCAGAGGTGTTGGCAGTGGGGGTGGCAGCAGAGGACCATGTAGGCTCGTCAGAGGATGGGTGGATGTAGGCACCCGGGAGTGGGGGTGGGTGGAAGGCCACAGTCATGGAGGCAGTCACTCTGGCAAAGCTCTGGGGCAGGCTGGGAGATGCCCCCCACCTGAGCCTGCCTTCCTGTGCAGCTGCGGGGGTTGGCACTTGCGGGCTCTCCTTGTACATCTGCACTACCTGGGGGAGACACCATAGCTGTAGGCATGGGATGAGGGACAGCAGCACCTGGCATGGGGCAAGGGATGGCAGTGCCTCCCTCAAGAGCACCATGCTTGTTGGTGAGCATGGGGCCTTGTGGGCCCCAGCAGGACCACAGCTCACAGCAAGAAGATGTAAGGGCTGGGGTCAGCCCTGCACCTTGCTCTGGAGCCCAAAAGGCCAAGGCAGGGGTGAGAAGAGGCCAGTGAGGCTGAGGGGCAGGAGTGTGGTAGCCAGGGAAGAGCAGGCTGCTGGTTTTGGCTGACGGCAGCTGTCGGGAGGGCCTTCGAGAGCAGGGTTCTTTGGCTCAGGCCCTTCCCTTGCCCATCCCCACCCTGTCCCTAGGGCTGGGATCGAACCTCTGGCGGGGGCCCCACAATGGACAGCAGCACAGGCAGCAGCACAAGTCCATGGAGGAGGCCCAAGAGGGTGAGCGCCGTCAGCACCATGAAGAAGTACCTGTTGGGACAGGCATCAGTGAGGAGCAGAGGCCAGTGTGGCAGACCCTGCACCCTCCTCTGAGGGTCCTGTACCTCACAATGAAGTCAAAGTTGGAACTGGCAAGCATGAGCAGACCCAGCAGCGTGGACACTGCTCCATCGGTCACAGGGGCGAATGTGTGCTCCAGGGCCTGGGCAGCTCTAAGGTTCCGGCTACCCTGGGAAGTCAGGAAGCCCTGGTGAGGAAAGAATGGTTTGGGGTCTCTCATCTGTCAACCTGGGCCAGCTCACCCATGTCTTCTGCTGCTGTTTCTTTGTCCTAGGCATAATCTGTGCCTGCTTTCGGAAGGCCAGGTGAACCGTTTATGAGTGTAGAGGTGTATGGTGACACAGGGAGATGTCCAGAATTGGGGGAGGGTGTGGCTACAGCCTGTCATGTGGGGTTTGTAAATAAAATTTTGTTGAAATATCACCACACCCATTCTAATGTATTTGCTGTTTGGGAATTGAATCCAGGGGTAATCACCAAACTACATCTCCATCCCTTTTCATAATTTTTGAAATTATGAAAGATCCTGTTTGGGACAGGATCTTGTTAAGTTGCCCAGGTTAATCTTGAACTTGTGATCTTCCAGTCCCTAGTCTTCCAAACAGCTGGAATCATAGGTGTACATCATTGTACCGCATGGCTTTTTTTTTTAAACAGGGTCCCACTGTGTAGTATAGGTTGGTCTTGAACTCATTGTGTAGCTCAGACTGGTCTTGAACTCACAACAATCCTCCTATCTCAGCCTCCCGAGTGCTGGGATTATAGGTGTATACTCTATGGCTGGCTAATGGCTACTGCTATGCCATGATGGCAACACTGTGACACTTTTTATTTATTTAAGAGTAGGAGGGCCCCCCTTCTGTCCCTCTCTCAGACAGGCGCTTTCTTTCCCTCAATAAATATATTCTGCTCAGAAAAAAAAAGTAGGAAAAATTACTGGGGAATAAGAATGGGAAATAGGAACAGCTCCTGAGAGGCTGGCGGGGTCCCAAATGGGTTGCCCAAAACTGTGACACTTAATGGTCTCCTGCGGCTGAACTATTTTTTTCATCAACCCTTTACAGGAAATATTTAGCAACTCCTCATCTAGAAGGATGGACACTCAGATCATAAAAGTAACTTCTCAGGGTGACATTTCAAATATCTATCCAACTATCTATCTATCTATCTATCTATCTATCTATCTATCTATCTATCATCTATCTATCTATCTATCTATCTATCTATCTATCTAATCTTTTTTTTTTTTTTTTAGACAGGGTCTTGCTTTGCAGCCCAGGCTGGTCTCAGATTTGCAGTGATCATCCTACCTCAACCTCCCAAATGCTGGGACTGCAGGTGTGTGCCACCAAGCCTGGCTTCAAAAGATTTCTAGTTTGTTCTAGCACTGACTATTTTATTTTCCTTGAACCCAGGGCCTTTGCACTCAACCACATCCATAGCCCTTTTTTACATTTTTCAATTTTGAGACAGGATCTCACTAAGTTGCAAACTAGGCTCAAACTTGTATTTATTTATTTGGTACAGGGTCTCACTACACAACTGAGACTCACAGTGATCCTCCTGTTTCAGCTTCCCTGGTGCTGGGATTACAGGCGTGTGCTACCACGCCTGTGTTTGGTCGCCAGCTTGGCACAGGGCTGGCATGGCATGCAGTACCGGGGATTGTATCCAGGTCCTTGCGCTTACCAGGCAGGTGCCTAGACTGCTGATCGGCTCAAACTTGTGATGCTCCTGCTTCAGCCTTATATACTGCGAGGCTCATAGGTGTATGCCACCATGCCCACACTGCACACTGACTTTTTGTTAGTTTGTTTTTGTGGTGCTGGCTACTGCAGCTAGGGCCTTATCCCTCAGGAATAGTACATCTTTTTTATAGTCAGAATAATAATAGCGCTCCTGAGGGGAAAGGAAGAGAGCTCCTTGTGTGGTCTGACCATGTTTTTGTGGGTGCTTCTAGCTGGTCCACACCTCACTTCCTCTGGTGCAGAACACAAGCTTTGGGAGAGGACTGCGCCCTCCTCAGTGCTAGTACATCTGTGTTGACGGAGTTCTTCCTTCACACCCATGTTGTCCAGGTAGCACCCCATTTTTGTGATCCCCTCACAATAAAACTTGAAAAGAACTGTTACTTCCTGGGGATGAGGGTGTAACTCAGTGGTACAGCACTTGGATAACATACACAAAGCATTAAGCTTGATGCACAGCATTGAAAAAGGAAAGAAAGAGAAAGAAAAAGAAGAAAGGATAGCTCAGTAGATTAAAGTGCCTGCAAGTGGGCCCAGGGTCCAGGGGTTCAATTCCTATGCCTGCAGGGCTGGCCCCGCCCCCCAGGGCAGGCTGAGATGGCAATTGAGACTGGGTATGGTGGCGTGCACCGGTAATCCCAGCTCTTGGGAGGCTGTAAATAGACGGATCACTAGAGTTGGATCTAGTAGTGAGATCCTGAACACCCTGTAGACCCTTCCCTAAAATACAAAAAAAAAAAAAAAGAAAGAAACGAAGGAAGAACAAGACTAAGGAAAGATGAAAGGCAATAAAGGAAGTGGCGGGGGTGGGGGAGAGAAAAGAAAGAAAGAAGATAGATAGGCAGGCAGGCAGGCACCAGGCATGTGTTATGAACCTATAATCCCAGGACTGGGGAGGCTGAGGCAGGAAAATCACAAAGACTTAAAGTCCAGCCTGGGGTACATAATGAGACTCTCTAAACAAACAAATAAGCAAACAACCCAAAAATCAAAACAAAACTCACTGGTTCCCAGTTTTCTCACCTTCCACTCTGTCATTAACCCATTCCAGACAAGCCTTTATTGTTTTCTCTTTACTGAACTGCTCATTTGTTTACTTATTTTCAATTTCTAACTCCTAATACAAGCTTGTTTGGAAGTAGAGACTTTTTTTTTGGGGGGGGGTGGTACCAGAGATTGAACTGGGGATCTTGTACTTGCCAGGCAGGTGCTTATGCCTGCTGAGATATATCCCTGACCCTATATCCCCAATTCTTAAACAGCCTCTAGCCACAGGCAGTGCTTAAACCAGCTGGGCATGGGGGTGCACACCTGTAATTCCAGCACTGCGGTGGGGGCAGGAAGATCACTGTGGGTCCAAGGTCAGCCTGGGCTACAAAGTGAGACCCTATCTCGAAAAACAAAAACAAATAAACCAACAGGTGCTAGACCATATCTGTGGAACCCCGACTGACATTCCTTGTACCCCCTCCAGGGCTGGTGCTCACCAGGGCCACATGGACTGTGAACTCCACACCGATGCCTACAGAGGCCACAAGGATCACCACAGGAATGGCACTGAGTTTGATGCCCAGGAAACCCATGACACCAAAGAGCTCCACAGTCACCATGGCCAGGACCACCACCTAGGGAGGCAGAGCTTGTCAGGGACCCCCTCTCAGAAAGAGCAGGCTGCAGAGAGCAGGTGCCCCACCTGAGTACTCACGATGAGAGCTGCTGTCCAGGGGCTGAGCAGCAGCAGTGCACAGGCGAGGAAGGTGCACACTAGCAAGATGCACATGGCCTGCAAGAAGCAGCGCCGCAGCCCCAGGTACTGCTCCCAGAAGAGGAAGGGGGAGCCACTGGGGTAGGCGTGCACCCCTGCCTGGCCAGCCTCTGCACACGCTGCCCGGGCGCCCTCGATGGCCTCCAGGAAGTCTGCAGTCTCCTGGAGGCCGTGCAGCAGAAAGGGGAACTGAGCAAACTCCAGGGGCTGTGCAGCTGGAACTGTGGACAGGAGGAGCAGGCAGAGGAAGGGAGGACAATGAGCATCCAACAAGGGGTAGGACCCTTGGGACAGGGCCTGGGGGCGGGGGTGGGCCAGGCTACAGAGAGCCCACTCACTGCGAAGGTTCTCCCCGGTGGTGTCAAATCTGTCATGCAGCCACTCAGGAGGTGGGGGGTAGAAGTTGGCCTGTGAGGCTGCAAGCCCTAGGGGGTCACTGCTCACCCACACAGTGAGCCCCACGTAGAAGAGCTCTGGAGGGATCAGGCCTTCTTCATCCACCAGCTTTCTTGTGGTCAACTGCAGAGACAGAAGGGTTTGAGGGCCTGGGGCTGGGGTCTTGAGCCCTCTGTCTCTGACCATTTAAGTCCTCTTCCAACCTGGCTGAAATCCAGAGGCTCCTGGGCATTTCCGGTCTGGATGAGCAGCTTGTAGGCCAGGGCCCCATCCTCGGAGCCATTGTGGCAAGAGTGGTGGGTGATGCGGCCAGAAGCCCAGTCCAGGTCAAAGGCAGCCTGGATCCCTGGGAGGTGTGGGATGGGTTGTTAGCTTGAGGCTCCAGCCATGCTGCCCTGCAGCACCCTGCCCAGCCAGTCTCCCAGCCATTCACCCTGGAGCCAGTTGCGATAATAGTGCAGCCAGGTGCGGGGTTCCCAGGTGGCAGGCGAGGGCAGAACAGCCTTGAGGGAACTGAAGCGCTGGTGCAGATCAAAGAGGGCACGTTGGGAGTGGGCGTAGTCAAAGCCACCCTGGGTCACCAGGGCCACCTCATACAGGGAGAAGTACCTGAGCTGGGTGCTCAGGAAAGCATGCTCCTTGGTGCCCCGAGGCACCACGTCCGCCAGGGCCAGCCCATCCTGTACCAAGGTGGCTCCGTATAGGCTCAGGCCCAGGAGAGCCCCAGAGAACACCAGCACCAGGCCCTGTGGGAAATGGCAACGGAGCTGGGCTCAGGGGCCCCTCCAGCTCTCGGATGCTGGGCTGGGCCCTCTGCTGCTTGGGGCCTGCAGATTCCACGTCTCTGCCTGCCCACCCACTCTTACCTTGGTGTGTGACTGGAGCAGCAAGGGTGCAAAGTGACAGCGCGCAAAGCGGGCAAGATCCCAGCAGGCACGGGGCGGGGGCTGCAAGGGTGCCTTCTGCCTTGAGTCCTCCTCCTGGCTTAGAAGGTCTCGAGTGGACTCTCGAGGGCTGAAGAGCTCAGAGGCCAGCGGGGCAGAAGCGGGGGGCATCAGGTGGGCTTGGGGCGGCAAGACGGCGACCACATGCTGGCTGCTGGCTTCGCAGTGGGTGAAAGCTTGTACTGTGGTGATCAGGTGGGCAATGCCCATGGGTATTGTCCTTTCCCCCAGCTCCTGGGGCAGAATTTGAATCACTTGAGCAGAACAGGGGCTACAAGAGGCGAAGAGAATGTATGGCAGGCTCAGGCTGGAAATGGGACAGAGGGGACATGCTGGGCCGGGGGCGAGTTCCCAAAGGGGTGGGCAATGGGGACCGTACCTAGAGAAGCAGCAGAACATATCCAGGCGCTGGTGGTGGCGCCGGCACAGGTCCAGGCTGAGGACTGCTGGGAAGATGAGCACCACGGCTGCGAAGTTGCAGCTGACCACGACCGCTGCCTGGGGAGGAGGGCACACATGCGGGAGGCATAGCCTAGCCCCGTGCCCACCCTGCCTGCTGTGTTGTGAGGCCTCACCTGTAGAGAGAAGGCCCGCAGGGCAGGGATGGGCACAAGGGCAGCTGTGAAGAAGGCCACCATGTTGCTGACTGATGTGAGCGTGATGCTGGTGCCGGTGCGCCGCAGACACTCGCCCACACGCTCCTGCCAGCACAGAGCAGGGACAGTGCCATCAGGTTGCAGGGAGGGGCATGGGCTTCCCAGGCAGAGAAAAGGAAGGGAGGCTCCAGAAGTCGGGTGGCAGGGCTGGGGCAATAATGCCGAAGCAGCTAGTGTTTACTAAGTATCATGTATATGTCATATATTTTTCTTTTGAAGTGCTAAGGATGGAACTAAAGGCTGTCACGTTGACCTGTATCCCTAGGTTTTTAAATTTCTATTGTGCCCTAAGTTCTTTCTCCTTAAGTTGCCCACATAGGACTCGAATTTGCAATTCTCCTACTTCAGCTTCCCAAGTTGCTGGGATTGTGTGTCACTGTCAGGGCCATGTTTTGTTTTAAGCACTTATTTTGGTATTAGTATACTCAAGACAATCTCAGGACACTAGCACTATCACTGTCCCCACTTAGAGATAGGACAAAGCAGTGAGCTAGTAAGAGCCTCTTAACCACAGTGTGATCTGCCTTGGAGGCCCCAGGCTGGAGGATGGGGCTCTCACCTGCGGAGGGGTGCCAGGCGGGGCCTTTGTGAAGGCATGTGCCAGCAGGAATACATCATCCACCCCGATGCCCAGTGCCAAGAAGGGCAGCACCTGGAGGGGAAAGGAGTGGGCAGCTGGTGGGACGACTCAGGCTGGTGACGACCCCCAAGATGTGCCTGCAGTCCTGTGTACCTGAGTAGTAGCAGCATTGAAGGCAATTCCAAACATGGCACAGAGCCCAAGGCCTGAGGCCACTGCCAGGGCCACCAGCAATACCCCAGTAAGGCCCACAGCCCCCTGGGACTGGCCACAGTCCCATCGCAGCATGGTCACACAGGCGTAGGCAAGCTGTGGGGACACAAGTTGTGGTCTCACACAGGGACTTCCAGGGTGGGTACCTCGAGAATGGGGCAGGGTGTAGGGAGCAAGACCTACCATGAGCAGGTAGCCTCCTACCACACGGACGGTGCTAACTTCTGAGAAAGCATGCAGGACATCATCCAGGGTGGCCGAAGAGAAGGCGTGGATCTGCTGTGAGGAGTTCTCAGGCAGGGCCTCCTGGGCCAGCTAAAGAGACCGGGCAGGTGTGAGGGGGAGTGGGGAGGCCTCGGGGACCCTCCCACCCTGGGCCACACTGACCTGTACAAAGCGCCGCTGCCAGGCTTGCAGCACGATACCAGCCAGCTCCTCACTCCAGCCAATGTCGTGCGTCTGGTAGTCACCTCGGAAGTGCTCGTACAGCTGGTGAGGACTCATAAGCAGGAATGTGCTCTGTAGGGCCTCTGCCCTGATTTGGGGGACAGAAGAGGGGGTCAGAGCTGCCCAAATATCCAGGGGGTGGGGGTTGCAGTAGGCTGCTGTCAGAGCATGGAGAATCCCACGCGTGGGGCTCCTTCACCAGCTCCTACCTCAGCAGCTGTCCTTGGGGGTCCCGGGCCATGCCTCCCAGCAGCAATTCCTCTTGCCAGTGCATGAATTTGTGAGAGAAGCCGTGGCAGCCTCCACTCAGCTCCTGAGCTACATTGGGAGCCTGGAGGGGGAAGGAAGGGGTTTGGTACTCAGGTCCCGGCTATGGATGTCCCAGGCTTGTAGGAACTGTCTGGTACAGAGCTCAGTAATCCTGAAGTGTGAGCAACTCTTCTCCTGAGCCTTGCCTACTCTGCAGGAGGGAACAGCTAGTGTCCTGCAGACAGGAGGCCACAGAGGGACAGAGGGCTGGGAAGAGGCTGTTGGGAGGAGCTGGCATGACTATGGTGGATTTTGGAGAAAGAACCATACAGAAGCTCATAAGAACATTTGGGAAAGTAAGTATGTATTTATGTTTAGTTGTTTTGTTCTTTTTTTTCTTTGTACTCTTGATTTTGATAAAGTCTAGCTATGGGCTTAGAAAAGGAAAAGGGGGGCGCGGGGAGATAGCTCAGTAGAATAAGTGCTTCCCTGGCAAGCACAAGGGCCTGAGTTCAATCCCTGGTTACACACACACACACAAAAAAAAAAAAAAAAAAAAAAGGAAAAAGGGATTCATATGCCACTTGAGGGCTCCTTAGAGGAGGAGTGGGCATGAAATACTCCCATGGGGGAGGGGACTGAGCACAGTTATGTCTCTCAGAACAAAGGGACACACGAGGAGGATGGGGACAGAGCACCTTCCCTGGCAGACCTGATCAGAACCCACCTGCCTGCTGTGGTGGTTGGGAGCCGTAGCAGGGCACTGGAGATCCTCAGGGTCCAGACAGGGCCGACCTACATAGGCCTGGCCCACCTGTGCCTTGTCCAGCAGTTCCCGAAAGCCCTCAAGGGAGGCAAAGGGGCCCAACTCCTCAAGTAGCTGTTCTGGATCCAGGTTGGTCCACTGGATATCGGGGCGGCCCCTGTTGGGAGAACCCAGAGTTAGTCAGTCAGGGATTAATATCTACCCTCCGAGCTGTGGCTGTGGACTTGTGCAGTATACTGCCCTCTTTGGAGGTGTCATCTCCTGTATGAAGGGTGTACAAGGCCCAGCTTCTCAGGGCTGCTGGGTTACCAACCCCCCTAGATTCCTGCAGTGGTCTGTGGATGGGTACAAGGGGCTAAGACAGATATCAGGCTGGACATACTTATACTTAGTACATGGAAGAGAGGGCCTAGCAAAGTCTCCAAGTTGGGCTGGGGAGATAGCTCAGTAGAGTAAGCACTTGCCTGGCAAGCCCAGGGTCCTGAGTTCAATCCCTGGTACCGCAAAACAAACAAAAAAGTCCTCGAGTGTATACCAAGCTGCCTTCGCTTGGTCTATTAACCACACAGGCACCTGCATCTAACAGGTTTGCTTTTTGGCCAAGGCACCAGCTTAGCTGATAACTAGTTTATTCCCTGCCTTAAATCTCTTTGTGGGATCATTTTCTCCTTTGCTGAGATCTTGCCGATGCTTGTATTCTGTTTTGCCTAAATAGGCCTTCCCCTCCTTCAGAGGTGACAGGATCCACGGCGTCAGGCAGCCCCGGCCTGCCTGAGCTCTGGGAGTCATGAGGACTTCGTAAGTATCTGTCCCCCTTTCCCTCACACTCCCTTGCTGCTGGGGGAGTCACTGGCGGGAATGAAGCAGGGCCCAGGAGCAGCGTGGGGCACTCACGGCAAGTAGGCAGAACCCCCTTGGAGTTTGGCTCCTTCCCAGAAGCAGTCAAGCGGGGTGAGGATCACACATGGAAACAGCTTCTCAATCATCTGCCAAGGACATCCCAGTCACATCAGTCCTGCCCTGAATTCTTCCCAAGGATCCTCCCTATGCCTGGGTCCCCCCACAGGGGAGAAGGCCCTGCCTCTGCCAGGCTGTGTGTTCATCCAGCCTGTGGCAATGGATCAGGACACTCACCCGCTGAATCATTCCATTTTCAATAAGGGGAACTCCTGACTTATAGCAGATCTTGTTCAAATCCCAGGACCTGCAAAAGCCAGGGCTCAGGTGATCAGCAGGCTCGGGCAGTCTCGAGTCAGAAGTGCTGCCACACATCCCAGCTCAGGGTCTCAGCCAGACTCACTTTCCATACAATGATACTTGCGCTTTACTGGCAGTGAAGGCTGCCTGGAGGTGGAGGCCAAGCGCCTCAGATGTGAGGACGTTCTTCCCTTCTTGGCGTGCAGTCTGAATCAACATCTGGGAGGTGTAGGCAGCTTCCTCTCCCAGCTTCTCCTTCGTGTAATGCAGCTCTTGACTCACTCGGCTACCCACTGCCAGAGCAAGAAAGAACACTAGGGCAGAAGGGCTGGGATCCCAGCTCAGGTGGAAATGGGACCCTAGCCTCTGGGTGCTCCCTGGAGACAAGGGTGAGAGGCGGGGTTTGAAGAGACCCTGCCTTCCCATGCCTTGCAGGGCCCTGAATGACTCCCAGGCTCCTGCCAAGGAGGTAGAAAAGCCTCAGTTGTGTGGCTCTAGGGACTTTTGTATTTTTTTGAATTAAAAACTGTTATTGTGATTATTATTATTATTATTATTATTATTATTATTGAAACAAGGTCTTGCTATATAGCTTAGGCTCATCTTGAACTCTCTGTGTAGCCCAGCTGGCCTTGAACTCATGGTAATCCTACCTCAGCCTCCCAAGAGCTGGGATTACAGGCACAATACTGTGTCCAGCTCTTTATGGACTTCTTATGTGGGTTAAGGTTTAAGCATGAACCAGGTTGGCTGGGTATGGGGCAACAATGTAAAATGAGCATGAGCTGGACCTGGGCTGGGGTTTTGGGAGCATGGAGTACGTTGGTAAAGGAGCCCATACTTATCCTCCTCTGACTTGGTGGCAGACAAGGAACAACAGAGGCCACGAGGGGCTTCCAATAGAGGTTTCCTAAAAGAACAGGTGTAGATTTGGAGCTGGTTCATTGCTGGGGATGGCCTTGCTCCTCCCTGCAAACTGTTCTGGAAGGGGGCAGGGATGGCAGTGCCTGGCAATGATGGGTGGCAGCGGAGGGGGAGAATCAGCCGTGGAATCGGCTCCTATGTCTTGGCAGACGCAAAATCAGAGTAGGGCACAGGGTGCAGGCTCCTTTTGGTAGCCTCATGGTACAGACCACAAAGCAGGCCCTGCGCCCATATGCCTGTCTCCTTGGTCTTAGCATCCCTTGGGTCCTGTGCTATGCTCTCTCAGGGGCCTGAGGAGGCAGGGACTGTGGTTAGTCTGGTCTCAGACCTAGTTTGTTTCCTCTGATTTCAGCCTCTTTCTGCCGCTCACTGCAACTCTCTGGACCCTCATGTTCTGCCTCTGTGACGTGAGCCCCACCACCCACCAGAAATTCTCTTCAATTTCTTTTTTTTAAAAAAAAAACATTTAGTGTGTGTGTGTGTGTGTGTGTGTGTGTGTGTGTGTGTGTGTGTGGCTAGCTCAGCCCACCAGGGGGCGGGGCTGGCTGGCATGTGGTGCTGGGGGATTGAACCGCGGTCCCTGTGCTTTGCTAAGCTTGTTCCAAGTAGTTGCTTTAGACCACTGAACCATCTCTCCAGCCCCTATAATTTCTTTTTATAAGAGACGTGGTCTAATAAGCTTGAGATATGTTTAGGTAAATGGATGTGCCTTGAGACCATATTCTTAAGTGAAAGAAATTGGACACACAGGTCTAAATACAGAGTTGCTTTTCTGGTGTTAGAAATTGAAAGTGTAAATAAGGACCAAGATATAACAGATATTGGGAAAAGGGAAGAAAATGTTTAAATGGGAAGGGGAACAAGGGAGGAGGGAGGGAAAAGGAAGGAGGGGACAAGAAAATAAAAGAACAGAAGAAAAAATGGAAACAAAGCTTTTGTAAATAAGGAGGGAAAGACAGGTTGAAGGGAGGCAAGGACAGAGAGAAAAGCAGAAGAAGCAAGTTGTATTGTGTACAGGGACAAAGTCCCTAGGGTGAATGTGACCATTAGAGATACCTAAAATGCACCAATAAAAAGAAAAGAAAAGAAAAAAATAAAGAAAGTGAAAGAAAAGAAAAGAAAAAAAAGGAGGGCTGGTCAGGTAGCTCGGCGGACTAAAGCGCCTGCTTAGGCAGATGCAGTGACTGGGGTTCAGTCCACCTGCTTGCCATGCTGCGCCCCCACCCCATGCGCTGAGATGTGATTAAGACTAGGTGAGGTGGTGCGCACCTGTAATCCCAGTGCTTGGGAGGCTGAAAACGGGAGAATCACTACAAATTGGTTCTATGTAGTGAGACCTTCTACTAAATACATTAAAAAAGGAAAGAGAGACACAGTCTGTGTACATTGCCCTGGCTCAAGCACTCCTGCCTCAGCTTCCACAGTAGCTGATCTATAGCACATGCCACTGTGCTCTGCCTCTATAGGCCTGCACCCTCTCCTCACTCACACGCCTCATACCCTGGCCTGGCCTCCTCCTCAACACAGCCCCCCAGCCACGGCTCACCTACATTTTGCCTCCTTCCCGTCCCTCACAACTCTCCCAGGCCTGTTCTCTAGCATTTGTTTCATCAGGCTCAGGTCAGCAGCAGAAACAAGAGACAGAGAGAAGCTCCTCACAGTAAGTGGGTCTGCTGAGGGCTGGGGGGATGAGAAGGAACTCAGGGGGACCTGATTAAAAAAAAGGAAGAGAGCTGCCATAGTGGCACACATCTATAATTCCAGTACATAAGGCCAGCTTGAACTACATGATAATCCGGGCACTTGGGAGGCTGAGGCAGGAGGATTGCTGGGAGTTTGAGGGCATCAGGGACTACATAGCAAAACCCTGTCTCAAAGAAGGAAAAAAGAACCACATAATAGTGAGACTCTGTCTTTTTTTTTTTTTTTTTTTTTTGGCAGTACTGGGGATTGAACTCAGGCCCTTGAACTTGCCAGGCAAGTGCTTTTTCTACGGAGCTATCTCCCCAGCCCTGTGAGACTGACTTAAGAAACAAAATACAAACAAACAAAAAAGCAAGAGAAACCTAGACACTGTAAATAAAATACATCAGTGAGACTAAACAATCCTCAGGGAAAAAATGGGGAAGAGAAAAAGATAAACCATAGCCAATTCAGGGGACAGATAAAACCAGGATGTATTATACAGGAAGGGCAGTCAGTGGACACAGGGAAAAAGACAAAGGCTCCAGTCAGGCTCTTTTCAGTTCTGTCTCCAACACTTAATTTGTGCCTCAGACAAAGTTCTCCGGGCTTCATTTTACTCATCTATAAAGTGGGGGCAATGCCTGTCTCAGGAGAAGCAAAGTCAAAGCGGCAGAAACTGCCTGGTGCATAGTAGACAGATACAGATTTGCTATTCAATAGGTGATGGGACAGAAATGATGTGACAGAAAAATGAGAACGCACTGGAGAAAAAATGGCTGTGGGTAAATGGGGAGGAAATAGCACAAGGGAGGGAGAACCTCAAAATGAACACTTGTTTTTGAGACAGGGTCTCACTTCGTAGTTCAGGCTAGTGTGGACCTTGCAGAATCCTCCTGCCGCAGGCTGAGTGCTGGGACTATAGGCATGCGCTGCCACACCCAGTCTCAACTCATTTGTTGAAAACTTTTTCTTTACAAAAGGGAAGACATAGCCAGGCATGGTGGTGCACATCATAATCCCAGCACTTGGGAGGCTGAGGCAGGAGGCCAGCCTGGGCTATGGAATGAGATCAAAGCTAGCCTGACTAGTGAGAACCTGTTTCAAAAAAACAAAACAAAAAGGATGATGTAACTTTTAATTGACATGGAAAATGCCTACCTGATGATAATCTTGTAAATGCCAAGTTAAAACAGCAACAAGTTACTGTCTATCAAATCAGCAAAAATTAAAAAATTTCTATCATCAGTTACGGTGGGATCCTAGCACTTGGGAGGAGGCAAAAGTATTGCTTCGAGTTTGAGGTCAGCCTGGGCTACACTGTGAGTTCAAAGACAGTCTGAATTATAGAGTGAACCCTTGTCTCACCAAAAAAACATACCAAACCAAACCAAAATAAAAATTTGCTATCACCCCCTGCTGGCTTACAAGAGTTCACACAGGACTGTAATTTAGTACTCTTTGTGGGAAAGTAATACTGTAATATTTATGCTTATAAACTCTTTACCAGAAACTCCATATATAAAAGTCTACTATAGGGCTCAGAGTTTTTCTGAGTAAAATAGGAATATGATAGTATGCAGCAGTGGAGTGAGATAATACAGTTTTTTATCACCTAGCGAAGAAGTCCTATGAGGAAGTCAGGGAAAGGTGCTGGGGACAGTGTGTACAGGGGACTGTAGAAGGCCTGGTGTCTCACTGCTCTAAGGGGGAGTGGCATTTGGCTCAGCAGCGCTGTGCCTGTTAGTAAGTATGAAGTCCTGAGTTTGGCTCCAGTATCCAAAAATAAATAGAAATAAATAAATAAAAGAGTAGCTGGGGATATAGCCCAGTGGCATAAATGCTTGCCTGGCAAGTGCAAGATCCTGAGTTCAATTCCTGGTGAAAAAAAAAAGAAAGAAAAAAGATAAACTCAATAAAAAATTGAGTTAGGAGGAAGCCAGGAACAATGCTACAGAAGCAGTCCTGTAAGAGTATGGTATAATGCAGGATATGGTGGTTTTTTTTTTTTTTTATGTATTTAGTAAAGGTTCTACAGGTCTATAGGGTCTCACTATGCAGATAGGACTCACAATGATCCTCCTGTTTACAGCCTCCCAAACGCTGGGATTACAGGTGCGCACCACCACGTCCAGTCTCAATCACTGTCTCAGCATGCCACGAGGGTAGGGCTGGCACTCCGGAGATCAAATCCCTGGCCCCTGACTGCCTAAGAAGGCACTTTAATCCGCTGAGCTGTCTAGCTGGCCCTATGGTGCTTTGTTTGTTTGCTTTTGGGTGGTACCAGGGATTAGAACTCAGGATCTTGTGCTTGCCAGGCAAACACTTATTCCACTGAGCTATCTCCCTAGCCCTGGTTTACAGAACCAGGAATTGAACTCAGGCCCTTGTGCTTGCTAGGCAAGCCCTTATTCTACTTAGCTGAGCCATCTCCCTGGCCCCTGGTGCTTATTTTTGACCCTAGGGACTTCAGAGAACCTTGCTAGAACTTAATAGAAGGGAGCTAACCCAGAGTGACTTGGCCAGATTTAGAGACACCATAGGGTAGCAACATGAAGGCAGATCTGAAGGTGAGCCTGATAGATCTCTTACTTCCCTCCTTCCTGACAGACTGGTATTCTGAAAGACCCAAGATTCAGGGTAGCTGGCTCCTTTCCAGCATCAGAGGGTGAGGACTCATTAGTCTAAGAAGCCCATCACATAATTCCAGTGTCTTTGCCCAGTGAAGGATTTAGGCACAGGATATATATATATATATATATATATATATATATATATATATTTCTTATCAAAGGGACCAACTGGGAAATCATCTGAGAGGTTTCTGGTGAATTTTTCCTCACTTATTATTTATTTATTTGGTGGACCCAGGGATTGAACTCAGGCCCTTGTGCTTGCCAGGGAATCCCTTATTCTACTGAGCCATCTCCCGGGCTGCCTTTCCTCACTTTATAGAAGAATGTAAGACAGAAATGACTTCAAGTCCAACATGCTAAAGATGACAGAGGAGAGACAGAAAGAAGAAGCTGGCACTGCTGATGTTCAAGGGCTGCTGGATTAACTACACTAGAACATGCCAATTGGCAGACACCCTGTTACAGAGAATAGTACATCAGTCTTTTCCTTCCTTCCTTTCTCTTACACTCCTTCCTTTTTTATTTTTGTTTTTAATTTCTTGAGACATGGTCTCATTTGAGCATGATGGCACATGCCGATAATCCCAGCATGTGGGAGGCCAAAGCAGGAGGATCTCCATGAAGTTGAGGTCAGCCTGAACTTCAGAGTGAGAACCTGTCTCAAAACAAAAGCAAAAAACAGGGTCTCAATATGTCATTCAGCCTGGCATTCATGTCATTATGGAGCCCAGGCTGACCTCGAATTTGTGGCAGTCTTCTTACCTCAGCTTCCCAAGTGCTAGGATTACAGGCACGCACCACCATGCCTAGCCTTCCTTCTTTCTCTCTCTTGTGGCTAAAACGATTCTAAGTGAAAAAATCAGGAGTGCTTTAGTTGGATGCGTTTGTTGTGAAACAGGTTAAGAAGGAAGAAGTTACTAGTTTGGTAACCAATTAGGTGAGAACTGAGGCTGCTGCCCAAGGATTTAGGGTCAGGTATGTGGGGATGTGGTCATTTTGCCTTCTAAACAGAGGGCTCCACTTTTTTTTTTTTTGACGGAACCGGGGATTGAACTCAGGCCCTTGCGCTTGTCAGGCAAGCACTTATTCTACTGAGCCATCTCCCCGGCCCCTGAAGGCTCCACTTTCAACCCATCTCCCTCCCAGCCCCAGGAAGTAGATATTGGACTGCATGCTGTGATTTTTACTTTAGAGGACTTTAGGTTTAAAGTTGATGAGGCTGGGAGTGTAGCTCAGGAACAGTGCTTGCCTAGCACGCTCAAAGCCCTGGTTTGATTAGCAGCGTGGGGAAGAACAGTAAGACCCTTCAGCCTCACCTCGATCAGCTCCTCACTGACCAGGGCACTGGAGGACAAGACTCAGGCACAGATCTACAGAGAAAAGGTCACCTTAAAATCACTAATTTTAGCTTTTGCAAATAACGAGGGGAAGAAGGGTTGAAAGAAGGGTAGGGGAATGGGAGAAAAAGAAAGAAAAAAAAAGAATTAAGTTATATACCATGTACAGGTACAAATTCCTTATAATAAATGTGATCAATGGGGCCGGGGAGATGGCTCAGTAGAATAAGTGCTTCCCTGGCAAG
>NW_004524683.1:9230909-9244272 GCF_000260255.1 Octodon degus | reverse complement strand
CTATCTCTTTCTGGATTAGAGTGCAGGACAGAGGCTGCAGAATCTCAGAAGTCCAAACACTGTTTAGAGGGGGAAGATCTGGGGAATGGAGAACAGAAGGGAAGGGAGATGGCCTTTTTTGTGGCAGGAAATTCAAAATCCTGGGACCACCCAGGAGCAGCGGTGTGGGTGGGGGGTGCTGTCTGCATGTATGCACGTGTGTGTCCTGGGGCTGTGAGTAGGCAGGCAGGCAGGGAAACATCTGCTCTGGACTCTGGGGCTTGCCCAGAGTGTGAACACAGGAGCGGCTGCAGAGGGCTGGGGGCGGGTGGGGATGGCACATGGGAGCCCAACAGGCAGGCCGGCTCCCAGGCACATCTGTTCTGGATCCTAGTACTCGCCAGGATTTGAAACAACTAAGTGTGTGGGACTCCAACCTGGGCCCTGCCTCTGGGTATGGGCCAGATCTGGGGGAGGTCTGGGGAGCCTACAAATGTAAATTTCCCAGGGACAGAACAGAACCGAGTTTGACTCTGTCAAAGAGCTGCCATATGAAACCAAACCTCAGGAAAGAAGCCAGCTGCACTGAAATTATTGATAAAAAATAATTTTGAACTAATGCTTCCATTAGGAAGTAAGGATTTAATCCCACCCAACCCTGGGTGCCCCACAAGTGCACAGTTCGTAGTACTTCTATGCTAAATGGTGCAGGGGTTTAGGTATATGAGTTCCCTTCCTGAGACCTGGCCAGATTAGTCAGTTTTCCTAGCTTTCTAGTCCTAACTTTCTTTCTTTTAGAGGCAGGGTCTCCTTTCTTCCTTAGGCTGGCCTTCAGTTCTTGGGCCTAAGTGATCCTCCTGCCTCAGACTCATGAGTTGGAAGCATGAGCCAACTTTTTAATTCTCTAGGTCAGAGATGATCTCGCTCTGCATTTCCCCTCTTTCTTTTTTAAAAAAATTTATTTATTTATTTGTGTGTGTGTGTGTGTGTGTGTGTGGCCAGCTCAGCGGGGCGGGGCTGGCTGGCATGTGGTGCTGGGGGATTGAACCGCAGTCCCTCTGCTTTGCTAAGCTTGTTCTAAGTAGGTGCTTTAGACCACTGAGCCATCTCACCAGCCCTCCCCCCTTTCTTTGAGGCAGGGTCTCACTATGTAGTTCAGGCTATCCTTGAATTTACTGTGTATCTGGGGTTGGCCTCCAACTTTCAACAAAACTCCTGCCCCAGTCTCCTAAGTGAGTGCTAGGATTATAGGTGTGCACTCCCACACGTGGCTATCACCTTGTCCTCTTATAGAACATAATCATATTGTTTTTCTTTTTTTATGTATTGGATACAGGCTCTCTCAGTCTCCCCAGTGCTGGAATTACAGGCATGCACTACCATGCCAGGATCAGTAGGTTCAGAGTGTCTGGGGGCGGGGCTGGCATGGCTTGTGCTGCTGGGGATCGAACTCTGGACCCTGCACTTGCCTAAGCAGGTGCTTAGTCCGCTGAGCTATCTCACTGGCCTTTAGATATTTATTTATTTATTTATTTATTTATTTATTTATTTATTTAGTGTGTGGCCAGCTCAGCCCACCAGGGGGCGGGCAGGCCAGCATGTGGTGCTGGGGGATTGAACCGTGGTCTCTGTGCTTTGCTTGAGCTTAGCTTGTTCTAAGTAGGTGCTTTAGACCACTGAGCCATCTCACCAGCCCTCGCCGGCCTTTAGAACATAATCATGGCTGGGGAGATAGCTCAGAAAAGTAAGCTCTTGCCTGGCAAGCACAAGGCCCTGAGTTCAATCTCCTGTATCACACACACACACAAAAAGAACACAATCATATTGTTTTGTATTATATTATACCTATCCTAGCACATATTTACGTTCCTTACTACTAAAACATGGGTCTTGCCTTTGTAACCCTATTGCATTGTAAAAGGTACACACAGAAGGTTGGCAAGGGTACTAAATAAACATACACATAATGAGATAAATATATATATATATATATATATATATATTTGCAGGGTGCTACCACCTTAGGCACCTATTTATGGGAGTGGCAGGGTGGGTGCTTCTGCCCAAGAGTACAAGCTTTAGCCAGCAAACACGTGGCCAAGCCTGCTGGGGCTCAGTGGACAGCTGCTCATGCTGGTCTCCTCTTGGTCTTAACATACCCGAGTAGCTGTGGGCAATGCTGGTAACTCACCTTCTACCCAGAGGTGTTCCAGGTCTGTCTCAATAACGGCCACACGGAGACCCAGCGCCAGAGCCCCAAAGGCCAACAGTCCCAGGAAGAGTACTTTGCCACAGTGTTTCTGGATGCTACAGCCCAGAGAGAAGAGCAGACCCTGGAAGTAAGCACGAAGCCAGAGCGGAGCCTTCAGGTTCCCGGTTGGGATCTGGGGTGGAAAAAGAATGGTCAGCCAGGGGTCACTGGAACAGTGCGCAGAAACTGTCACTCTTCTTTTCCCCAGCTTCCTCTCTGCTCACCTGAGACGCTGTGGTTGGAGCTGGGTGGACGTACTCGGGTGGAAGCTCTCTGAGGGGCAGCGGCCCGGCCATGCTGGCGGGATAGGGGGCGCGAGTACCCACAACCTGCGTTATCTGGGCTCTCTCATAGGCTAGCCTGGTCTCCTCGGTGCCCCAAAGACGGTGCGCTTCGCCGGGCTCCTCAGGTTTTGGGCGATGGGCTGCGGCCACGGCGGGCTCTGCGTGCAAGCAAAGCGGCCACCGGCGAGGAACCTCGCAGCTCCAGGTGTGACTGCAGGGTCGAGGAAGGCGGCCGGAGCCCCAGAAAAAGCGAGCAGGCTGGGGAGTCGCCCTCCCATTGGCTGCGCCGCTGAACCCACTGCTAAGTAACGGCGCCGCAGGGGGCGGGGCCGGAGACCACCCAGGCAGAGCCGCCTCCCGCCGGGGAGGCGAGGGAGGGGACCCGAGCTCAGCGCTGGCCCAGCACCGAGACTGTGCTGGGAACGGGCGTCGGCCGGCCCTGATAGGATACGCTCTCTTCGAGACCCAGCCCAGAGCCAGACTACTTTTCACTTTTCCTGAGCACTATTCTTTTTATTTAGAAACAATTCCATGAGCGCCACTTTTGCCCCCTTCACTTCACTCTCTAGGGAGGCCTGGTCATCTCCCTAAAATGCAAATCTGATGACAGCTTCGAAGCACAAACTACGGCCCTCAATGGTCTGATTAAAGGTTTCTCTCCCAGAGGCTCCCCACACCCACCCAGGGTTCTTCCAGCCTGAAAAGCCACCTACATTTTCTTTTCTTTTCTTTTTTTTTTTTTTTTCCAAAATTTTATTGGTAAACAGATAGCAATGAGACAGTTTCAAATCAAATCGGAAGTACAGATTCAACAAATAACACACTGCATTTATTCTTCTTAGTGGTTGATTGCTGTACAAGATGCGGACATGATTTACAAACACCATTAGAACAAATCATTCTATTCATTAAGAGAATGTAACTATATATCTATCCTAACCACTTTGAATACACAGATACAAAATGTACATTTTCTAAACATACCATCTTGTCCCACGTGTCCCTGTCTGTTGTCTTTGCATGTACCCTTCAAATCTGAACTTAAATTAATCACCTTCTCTTTGAAGGCTTCCATGATTTACACTGCCTTCCTGATCATTGTTTCTTTTTTGTGGTCCTTATACTCAATTTATATATGCATTATTGCATTTATGATGAAATAACTTTTGTACAGTACTTGAAAATCTGATTTCTTTAATGGACAGTAAGCAGGTACTCAATGATTATTTAGAGTTGACATCAGCTACAAAGCACTAGAAACAGGAAGAAGAGAGAGGGAGTAGTTCCTCTATGACGCTAACTTCATTCCCCCCTCCTCCATTTGCCTTTTATGTCTTCTACTGGGAATTTAACCCAAGGCTTTCACACTGAGCTCTCTCTCTCTCTCTCTCTCTCTCTCTCTCTCTCTCTCTCTCTCTCTCTCTCTCTCCTCTCTTTCTGTCTTTCTCTCTCTCTCTCAATAAGAAAAGTGGCACTAATTTGATAAATTGCCAGGCTGGGTATAAACTTTCCATCCTTGGGCCTCAGCTTCCAGGGATTACTGTGTGTGTCACTAGATCTGGCTCCTCCATGAAACTATCCCATTTGGGTTGTGTTGTGTCTGTCAGGTTCTTGATTGATAAATCTTTTTTGTGTGTGTTTTTAGGGAAGGATCTACAGGGTGTTCAGGGTCTCACTACTAGATCAGACTCATGATTCTCCTGCTTACAGCCTCCCAAGTCCTAGGTGATTGATAAACCTTGAGGTGCCTGAGAAGGATAAAAAAAAATCAGTGTTCCTGTATGTGATTTTTTTTTTTTTTTTTTTTTTTTTGGTGGAACTGGGGATTTAACTCAGTCCCTTGCGCTTGCCAGGCAAGTGCTTATTCCACTGAGCCATCTCCCCGCCCCTCCCCTTTTTTTGAGACAAGGTCTTGCTATATAGTTCAGACTGGCCTTGAACTCACTATGTAGCCCATGTTAGCCTTGAACTTGTGACCTCCCAAGTAAAGTTTATGAAAGAGACAAAGAATCTGCAATAAAATCATTATTCTAACACAGCTACTATTATCTCTGGCCAGCTTCTTGGTCAGTTCTTCCAGACTTATCACTGCATTATAAATATTTTGTGTTTCTTTATAGTCTATCAATCATTTGCAGAATGTTCTTAGGATGGATTCCCAGAAATGGGGTTATTTGGGTCAAAAAACATGAACTTTCAATGGTCTTGTTCCACACTGCTCCTATACCACTCTTTGAAAACATGTGTGAATTCACCTCATCTTTAGGGTCCTGGAAAGCGAACCTGCAGGCTAAGGTGGGGAACACTGAGCAGCTTTGCCCCCCTTCACTTGCCCACTCATCCTGCAAGGTGCCGTGGATTAGCATGGCACCCGCACTGCTGGCCAAGCGGTAACTACAGTCTATGTGCTGTCTTCCTCCCTGACAGAGGTGTGCTTGCACTTTGGATAAAGAAAGTGTACCCCTGACACATCTCTGGAAATCTAAACAGGTTCTCTCTAACCTAGGTTGTACGGCCCCCTGCACTGTTCTTGGGGCTACAATGAAAGGCAGAGAAAAGCCTACTATCAGCACTAGGTATTATAACTCAGAATAGAGTTGCTTTGCCTTATGCAGCTCTTGAGATGATCTTTTGTTTCTTTTTTTGGAGACAGGGTCTCTATTTGTAGCTCAGGCTGGCCTGGCGATCCTGAGTGCTGGGATCCTGGGCTTGCTCCACCACACCCAGCCAAGTCCTGCCTACTGGGAGAACCTATTGCCAATTAGACCATGTGGGAGAAATGGAGTTCCCAGCCTTCCTAACTTAGTGCTTAGTGCTTTCTGGCTACTTAAAGTCCCCAGTGACCTTTCTTTCCCTCAACAAAATGATTTCCTGAGTGCAGCTGAGGTCAGCCAGAGCTAAAGCCACTGACTCCGTGGAATTAAAAGGAAGGGGAAAAGAGGCTCCTCTTTTTCTTCCTGCAAGCTGCCTGCTTCCTGCTGAATGACTTGTTTCATTAATCGCTTGCACTGGATGAGGGGATGTATTTGGGTTCAAATTAGAGATATTTTCCAAAGAATAAGAAAGGAGAAAGGCAATCTAATTAAATTTACTACTGTCAAGGATTAATTTACTGATTTATAAGTCAAACAAGTCTTGGGGTCTTTTATGTCCTTGCTGAGCTGTGGTTGTAGGGTATGTTCTTTTAGAAGCTCATAGCCTTAGGGAAGCATAGAGAACACGAGAAATTGTCAGGTTTTATTGGCAGCAGCGATGTCAGTGTGGCAGAGCAGAAATGGGGGGTGGCTATTAACTCTGGAGACATAGAGAGGATCAAGGGCAGGGAGATGGGCAGATCTTCTGACCTGAAACAGGGAGGACAAGAGTTTATGGGCTTTCGCTAGGGGAATTTTTTTTTTTTTTTTTTTTTTTTTTTTTTTTTTTTTTTTTTTTTTTTGCGGAACCGGGGATTGAACTCAGGCCCTTGCGCTTGCCAGGCAAGCGCTTATTCTACTGAGCCATTTCCCTGGCCCAAAGGGGAGGAGTTTGAGGGGCACATTCAGTGACACACAAGGAGCTGACTGGAGGTTCCCTTGTGTGGGCAGGAAAGGTGAAAGGAACTTGTATCCAGGGCTGAAGTGAAGAAGAAGGAGGAGGTCATTGGGAAGATAAGCTGTTGTTTTGGGGATTCAGGCATGTTGGATCAAGGCCATAAGTTAGTAGTTTGTACTTGGGACATAACCTATTAGGAACAACTACTGGGGGTACTCAGGGAGATTTCCAGAAGAGGAGAAATGGATTGGGAAGTTGAGAGGAGAGTCTAAAAGAAGGTGGTCTAGAAGAAGCATATGGCAAGCACATCCCAAGATTTGGAAGGCAGGAAGATAGCCTGGGCTACACTGTGAGTTGAACACCAGCCAAATCTAAATGGTGCATCAGACATGGTGGTATACACCTGTACTCTCAGCAGTCAGGAGACTGAGGCTGGAGGATCAATGTGAGTTTGAAGCCAGCCTAGGTTACATAGTGAGTTCAAGACCAGCCTACACCACATAGTGAAACCTTGTCTCAAAAACAAAACAAAACAGGGCTGGGAAGATATTTCGGTGGTCTAAGCGCCTGCCTGGCAAGCACAAGAGCCTGGGTTTGATCCCCAGTACTGAATGCCATCCTGGCACCTCGATGAGCCGGCCATTGGAATCAGGCATAGAGATGCGCCCCTGTAATCTCAGCGATGGGGAGGCTGAAACAGGAGAATCACTGCCAAGTCTGAGCTACATATGAGACCCCGTACAAAATAAAAAAATTAAAAATAAATAAACCCAAGTCAAACAACAACAAAAAAAGGCATGTTTCGAGGTCTGTGTCTTTCACTTACTGGTTGTGTGAGATTGTGAGATCTTGGGCAAGTCATAATTTCACAGTGTTAGGGAAAGTGGAGGGTCCCTAGTATTGAGGACCTGGCCAAGATCCCCAACTACCTGTATGAAGGATAGAGCAAAAGGATAAAATAAAAAGCAAATTTAACAATGCATAAAGGGCGACTAGAAGGTCAATGATTCAGGTCAGGCAGAGACCAAGAAACTTCAAGCCAGCCAGTATTTATTGGCGGATACAATTAAGAGTTCCACGACTCAAGGGATAAGTCATCTTGGGATGACTCATGAGGGCGGAGGTGATCCCATGCTAAGGAGGATTTTGCCTTGGAGAGTTTTTTAAATCTTAGTGATTTTGGTTAGTCTTAGTGGGTGGGAGAAGGATTAATGGGAAGGGCTGGGGATACGGCTCAGTGGCATAGCATCTGCCTGGCAAGCAGGAGGCCCTGAGTTTGATTCCTGGTACCAAAAATATGTAAATAAAAATGTCAAAAGGTGATACCAATAATCCCAAACCTCCACTTATCCTTTAGGGGAGTACGTAAAATTAGTCATTTTGCATTTGTGGTCCCCAACACCCAGGGGGTTAGAGGGAGCAGGGTGGCCTATTTCTGGCATGCTCTCAGGCTCCTCATGAACTGCTTTGGGCGGGCTCCTGTTTCTGGGCCAGCAATACGTGGTGGAGGAAAGCAGCAGCTCTAAGCAGCCTCAACTCCAGCCATTAGTTAGGATCCAGCCTGAGAATTTATCTCCTCTGCAGGAAGCTTTAGGTGAACAATATCTACGAAGTCCCAGTGCTACAGGCTGCAGACAGAGATTAGCAAATGGTCCTTCACCTTGAGTGTGAGGAAGAAGCAAGCAGAGGAACCAAAACACCTGCCATTTTCTATAGCAGAAAGAACACTGCAACATGAGGCTGGGCTACATAGTGAGTTCAAAGCCAGCCTACAGGGGCCAGCTAAATAGCTCAGCGGATTAAAGCGCCTGCAAGCAGGCCTGCTGTGCCGGCCCCGCCCCCAGGGGCACACTGAGACAGCAACTGAGACTGGGCTTGGTGGCCCGCACCTGTAATCCCAGCTTTTG
The DNA here is from genome assembly GCF_000260255.1 of Octodon degus. NCBI lineage: Eukaryota > Metazoa > Chordata > Mammalia > Rodentia > Octodontidae > Octodon > Octodon degus. The sequence continues at coordinate 9,236,320 of NW_004524683.1, read as the reverse complement.
GGAGGCTGTAAACAGGTGGAGCACTATGAGTCTGATCTAGTAGTGAGACCCTAAACACCTGTAGATCCTTCCCTAAAATACAAAAGAAAAAAAGCCAACCTAGAACTACCGAGTAAAGCCCTGTCAAAAAAATCAACCAACCAACCAACCAAACAAAAAAAACTCCCCCCCAAAAACCAAAACACTGATGCAATCACCCTGGAAGACAGCTCAGGCCAAGGATAGATCTTCCTGGTCTCCAAAATAATTTTGTTCTCCCCTAGCCTCTTTTTCTCCAGGTCAACTCCTTAATAGCTAAGCTTTTAAACCTTTAGGTAGTTCTTCCCATTTTCCCTCCCCTTCTCTCAGTTATTTTAACTATTTAGCTTTTGTTTTCTCTTTTTAACATAGGGGCTTTGCTATGTTGCCTAGGCTGTTCTGGAACGTCTAAGCTCAAGTAATGCTCCTGTTTCAGCTTTCCGATTGCTGTAATCATGGGGCAGTGGCTCACATCTGTTTTAGAAAACAACGTGCAAGCTAGGTGTGATGGTGCATTCCTGTAATTCTAGTACTTGGGAGGCTGGAGTGTCCTAAGTTTGAGGCCAGCCTGGGCTACATGCTACCCTGAACTACACAGAGACCCTGCCTCGAAAAGCAAGCAAGTAAGCAAGCAGGCAGCCTACAAAGGCCTGGCTTATGTACCTCCATAGTGGTAAGGATAGTTGTGGATAGATAAAAATACACCTCCTGCAATCTCTGGAAACAGAAACTGCTCATAAACTAGGCTAGCAGCACCTCACGCTGCAGCTCTTGGAGCTACACTAAACAGTTTCCCTCCCTCCCCAAAGATGGAGTACAGTGAAGGCCTGGAAAGAAGTTCAGCTCGTGGCCCTAGGACAAAGCTGGCAGGGCAGTCCTGGCAGCCAGCCCTCTTACTGAGGGAGTTTCTGCCAGCAGGCAGGGCTTAGCTGCTGAGGGGTTCCTGGAGGAACAGCCATCAGATTTTATCTAACTTGGCCAACTTTCAACTCCCTGTTCCTCAGAACCTTCTCAATCCTCCGATTCAGTGATGAAGGCCTCCTTGATTCTTCCTTCACTAAGCAGTGCTGAGCGGGAGGGCAGATTGACATCCACTCTTCTGCCTGCTGAGCTGGCCAGAGAACATTCAGTTGCCCACTACATTTTAGACATACGCTTTCTGTAGCTGCTACTGGCAGACAAATGGAATAAAAAGAAAAATCAAAGCATCTTGGGCACCCAGCCAATCCTAGCATTGTTAGAATGGAAGCAGTGTCTTGCACCCAGCTGGAACTCAGGTCAGTAAGGCCTTCTGGGGAGGCCTTACCTTTGCTGTGCAGGGCTGACTAATGCACTTGTGCAGTGGGAAGGCATCCTTCTACTTCACTGTCAGCGTTGGGAGGGCTCAGTGGAGGACAGGAAGGGTTGGGGACAGCTCTGGGGCAGTTCCATCAATCCATATTCCCCTCTATCCCACTTTCCCTCCAGGCTGCCCAGCTCCACCTGCCTTCTGAAGTTAAGGAGCAATCTTTATAGACTTTCCAGGCCACTCAGACCTTAATGGCCAGAAAGCTGTGTAAGAAAGGGTCTAAAACCTGAGAATGGAAAGAGCCTCTGAAGGTCACCCAGCTGGAGGTGGGTGATGCTTGTGATTCTAACACTTGGGAGGCTGAGGTGGGAGGATTGTGGACAGTTTGAGGCCAGCCTGGGCTACACAGTGAGTTGAAGACTGAACTACACAGAGAATCCCTGTCTCAAAACCTAACCCAGCTGAACTGAACTGTAACAAAACAAGAACAACAAAAACCACCAACCCGCCAAACAACAAAAAACCTAAATGCCAGCAGACCTGTGAGGAAAAAGGAACCCTATTCTACTTTTGGTGGGAATAAATTTTCTTTCCTTTTTTTTTTTTATATATATCAGGCATTAAATTCAGGACTTTGTGCTTACCAGGCAGGCACCTATGCCACTGAGCTATCTCCCCAGCTTGGTGGGAGTATAGACTGATACAACCACTGTGGAAATCAGTGTTGGGATTTCTCAAAAAAACTAAATCTAGAGGCTCCATTTGACCCAGCTATTCCCCTTCTGGATATCTTCCCCAAAGAATTAAAAAATGTTAGGGGCTGGAGAGATAGCTCAGTAGAATAAGCACTTGCCTGGCAAGCGCAGGGCCTGAGTTCAATCCCTAGTCCTGCAAAAATAAATAAATAAATAAAATAAATTAAAAAATGTCATAAGACAGCCAAATATGTATACCCATGTTTACAGCAGCACAGTTTGTAATATGGATAAATCTTGGAAGCAGCCCAAATGCCCATCAGCTGATGAATGCATATAGAAGATGTGATTTTTTTAATACAATGGAGTACAACTGAGTCATAAAGAAGGATAATTTGAGACATTTCAAGATAAATGGATGCTCCTTGAGACCATACTCTTAGGTGAAATTAATCAGACACACACGTGTAAATATCACATTTTTACTCTGGTGTGATAAACTGAAAGTGTAAATAAGGGTCAAAATGTATAATAGATACATTTTTTTTTTTTTTTTTCGATACTGAGGATTGAACTCAAGACCCTGTATCTGCCAGGTAGGCACTTATTCTACTGAGCTATCTCCCCAGGCCAGATAATTGGCAATGGGAAGAAAATGTTCAAACAAGAAAGGAAGGGGTGAGGGAAGGTGAAAAAAAAAAAAAAAAAAAAAAAAAAAAGGAAAAAATGTAAACAAAGCTTTGTAAATAAGGAGAGGAAGAGTGGTTGAATGGAGAGGAGGGGAAATGGGAAAAAAAGAGGAATCAAGACATACTGTATCGCAGAGTGTGTTGGTGCATGCCTATAATCCCAGCACTGGGGAGGCTGAGGAAAGAGGATCTTTGCGAGTTCAAGATCACTCTGGGCTACAAAGCAAGCTCAAGGTTCACCTGAAATGCATAGTCAGACCCTGTCTCAAAAAGGCCAAAAACAAATCAAAACAAAAAACAAAAAACAAAACACAACGGCATGGGAGAGCAACCTGGAGAGACTCTGATAGCTCAGGTCAGCCCAATACCTGTGGCTGCCACTCACTTTTCCTATACAAGAAAGGAAAAGAAAAAAAAAAAAATCAACAAAAACAAAACAACTAAACAACCAAAGAACCAAGACATACCATGTACAGGTACAAATTCCCAATGATGAATGTGGTCTTTATGCATATCTAAAATATACCAATAAAATTAATTAATTAAAAAAGTCACTGAGGGCCGGGGAGATGGCTCAGTAGAATAAGCACTTGGCTGGTAAGTACAAGCGCCTGAGTTCAATCCTTGGTTCCACCAAAAGAAAAAAAAAAAAAAAAAAAAAGTAAAAGAAAAAAAGTCACACAACCTAACTCATTTTGCAGATGAGGAGACTCAGAGTCAGAGAGATTTGGTCAGAACTATAAAACATTACAAAGGCCAGGTCTTCTACTCATGCTGGAACTAATTTCCAGCACCAACTGGTTCCCACAAACTTGTTTTCAATTTCACAGGGGATCATCCTGGGCACTCTGCAGTTCTATATCCTCACATGCCTTGGTTCTACTTATTTCTTTTCATGTCTTTCTTTTTTTGTTCTGTTTCAAATACTTTTCTGGACCATTTCAGCTCCTGGGTGACTAGGGCACACTTTTAGGAACCTTGTCCTCATCAGTAGGAAGAATGAGGAGCTCTGGAGCTGTCCGGAAGGCTGGTGGAGGCTCTCCCAGGGGAGGAATCTTCTTTGACTCTCACTCTCACACAAGGGCAGTGAGAACACTGAGATCAGGCAAGACTGCTCAGGAGAACTTGAGAGCCTTGAGAGTTTTGAACCAGCACAGAAACCAGTATTTCAAACCATTCCTTATAATTATTGCCACCTACAGTGAGGACATCAAGGGAAACCTTCACTTTGATAATTCCAGGTGAAATCTCACCCCCGGAGCCACTTTTATCTTCCACCAAACACCTGCAGGTCATAAAGGCAGGGAAGGGAGAGAAGAGAGCAGAGTACTTAAGTTTAGGAGCAGGGGTGGTAGACAGAAAGTGGATAGGACTCCAAAGAGCTGTGAATATAGAAATCTCATTTTTTAATTATTTGAAGCAGCAGTGTCTGTATAATTAGGACATAAAAATACAGCAGAGGGGCTGGGGAGATAACTCAGTAGAATAAGCACTTGCCTGGCAAGCACAGGGTCCTGAGTTTAATCTTTGGTACCACCCCCCCCCAAAAAAAAAAAAAGATTTGGGTGGTAAAAATATAGCAGAGAAGAATCAGAAACAATTTCAAAAATGACACTGGTTCCTGGGTCTTCTTCACCTGGCTGAACGTCCTGATCAAGAGGAAGCAGAGAAGGGCATGGTGTGGCTTAGATCATGGCTCTCAATGTGCTACCCCATGAAAATCTGTGGGGACAGGCATGCTGGCTGGACAGATCTCCCCTCTTGATCACTCTCAGAGGCTGCAAGGATCAGGAGTTGAGTTAGGCTGGAAAGATGACAGTGAATGGTAGGGTAGAGGCAGGTGCTGGGTGTCTGTGTGACAGGTACTGGAGCAGTAAGTCCCAGGCTGATGCTTGGGGTGGCATTACCAGCAGCTAAGGGTATGGGTATAGAAAACATGATTAGTGTCAGGGATTGAAGTACTTCTAGGTCATTTTTAGGTGGAAAATGCCTTATGGACTAGACTCAGTCAGCCAGTCAGAACGTAGCTTCCTACCACTGCAAAGCTGCTTCCCTACCTGGTAACGTTGGTGAACAAGAGGCAGGCCACTGTGTTATCCTGTTCCACATTATTTGCTCAGAATGGTCTTTATCATACTATGTGTGAACAGACACTGTGTATATCTGGAGCCTACAGAGGCAGAGCCTGGAACTGATCCACAAATGGCACGTGTGGAAGTCCTTTATTGGAAAATAAATACAGAGTCAAACAGGTGGGCCAGCCAACATCTGCAGTTGTGGATGACAAAAGGAAGGAGTTTGTCTTGCTCAGAATTCAGATTTCCATGAGCTGGTCATTTCCCACAATCACCTCATTTGTTCGTTTAGCTACAAAAGAAAAGGAAAAGGTTTTCTGAGAAATGGCAGGAAAACATGTCATTGTAAATCCAAATGCTTTTAATTCAGTGTTTTGGGTTTTCTTTTGCCTTATTCCTGGTTTTATTTATTTATTTTTAAATTTTTTTCCCCATAATTTTATTGAGAAACAAATAGCAATGAGACAGTTTCAAACCAAATTGGTAGGACAGTTTCAATAATTAACACATTGCATTCATTCTTCCCAGTGGCTAATTGCTGTACAAGATGTGGACATGATATCCTATTTACAAACACTATTAGAACAAATCCCTCTATTCATTTAGAGAATGTAACTATATATCTATTCTTTTTTTAAAAAAATTT
>NW_004524683.1:9224336-9230144 GCF_000260255.1 Octodon degus | reverse complement strand
AAAAAAAAAAGATCTTGAGCTTGCCAGGAAGGTGCTGTGCCCCTGGGTTATATCCCAGCTCTGTGGCTCTGCTCCTGAGAAGCTCTTGGGACTATGATGTGGTGAAGGGGCTGTGAGAGGGATAGCATCCTTCTACATAGAAGAGGGGAACTGATTCTCTAAACACCAGTTTTGTGGAAGCTTCCAGTGGAGGAATTCTGGAGCTGGGTCTCCAGTACAAAGGATGAACAGAGTTCTTCCAGGCAGGGATCACAGGAAAGGCGTTTTAGATGTTGGACTAGCACAGGCAAGACACAGGGCTGTGGGAAGGGGGAACAGGAAATACTCTGATGTGATCAGAGGACAGGAAACAAGGAGAGAAGAAATGAGGTTAATGGATAACTGGAGATACTCAAAGGAGAAAGCAAGAAAGCTCAGATACATTATGGAAACACAGAACTCTTCCCTTACTTGTGAGGGATAGTTTCACGATCAATTCAGGCAAATGCCTGAATTCACAGACAATGTATGTTTCCTCCTCTGTATTTTTTTTTAACACACCCTCGTGATAATTTATAGAGTAGGCACAGTAAGAGGTTAATCAGAACTAATAACAAAATAAGACAATAGTAATGGTAACACTGTAAAAAGAAGTTATGTGAAAGTAGCTGTCTCTTTGTATCAAAACAGCTTTTTACTATATTCACTTTTTTTTTTTAAAACAACTTTTTTTTTAATTTTTTATTTATTTGAGAGTGAGAGAGAGAGAGAGAGAGAGAGAGAGAGAGAGAAAGAGAGTGGTGTGTGTGTGTGGCCAGCTCAGCCCACCAGGGGGCAGGGCTGGCTGGCATGTGGTGCTGGGGGATTGAACCGCGGTCCCTGATGCCTTGCCAAGCTTGTTCCAAGTAGGTGCTTTAGACCACTGAGCCATCTCTCCAGCCCCTATATTCACTTTTTTCTCTTTTCTTTTCTTTCTTTTTCTTTTGGTAGTCTTTTTGAAACAGGATCTCACTAGGCAGTTCAGACTGGTCTTGAACTCATATTTGTAGCCCATGCTGGTCTAGAACTCACAATGATCCTCTTACCTCAGCCTACAGAAGTGCTGGGGGGATTACTGGTGTGAGACACCACCCTGGGTTGTATACATCCTTTTCTGAGATGATCTAAGGTGATACAGTTCTTTTATTTTTTTTTTGCAGAACCGGGATGATACAGTTCTTAAAGGATGAGATGAAGCTGAACAGATGTTGGCTGGTGTGGTGGCACATGCCTGTCATCTCAGCACTTGGGAAATTACAGCAGGGGGATCAATAGGAGTTTGAGGCACCCTGGGCTACACAGTTCAAGGTCAGCCTGAAATACACAGGCAGGCCTTGTCGCAAAAAAACCAAACTAAAACCCACCCCCACCCCATCCTCTCCACAAAAGGTGTTATGACAAACTTAGACTACTAAGAAAGGGTTCCCTGAACACAAGCACCAAGACACCATCAAGGTGGATCTGATAACCAAGATGGCTCCTAAGGACTGCTGTGGGGGGTGTGTACAGCGTGGATACAGCTGACAAAAGGATAATTCTCATCTTGGGTGTGATGGGGTGGGACAGCATGAGGGTTTTTTTTTTTTTAATGTATTTAGTACAGGGTTTACAGGGTCTCACTACACAGATTAGACTCCTAGCAATCTTCCTGTTTTCAGCCTCGCAAGAGTTGGGATTACAAGCCCGTGCCACCACGCCCAGTCTCAGTTGCCATCTCAGCACACGCTGGGTTGGGGCCAGGGACTGAACCCTGGTCCCTGTGCCTGCCTAAGCAGGTGCTTTAGTCTGCTGAGCTATCTGGGTGGCCCTAGCATGAGTATTTATCATGCTACTCAGAACAAAAGGCAATTAAAACTTATAATTTGCTTAACTTTTTTTCTTTTTCTTTTCCTTTTATTTTTTATTTTTATTTTTTGGCAGTACTGGGTATTGAACTGTGCTGAACTATAATCCTAGTTCTTTTTCTTTCTTTAAAAAAATTTTATTTATTTAGTGTGTGTGTGTGTGTATGTGTGTGGCCAGCTCAGCCCTCCAGGGGGCTGGCTGGCATGTGGTGCTGGGGGATTGAACCGCGGTCCCTGCACTTTGCTAAGTTTGTTCCAAGTAGGTGCTTCAGACCACTGAGCCATCTCACCAGCCCTCTTTTTATTTCTGAGATATAAAAGAACTATAATCCTAGTTCTTTTTATTTCATTGCTAAACTGCCTGGCTAAACTTAAATTTGCCATACTCCATCCAGCTCAGCTTCCACTGGTGCTAAGATTACATGACTGTACCACTACAACTAGTACACTGTTTATTTGTGGAACTTTTCATGTAATATTTTTGGTTTTGTTTATTTTGGAACTGGAGATCAAACTCAGGACCTTGTACTTGCCAGGCAGGAGCTTATGCCACTAAGCAATATCACTGGCCCTCCATTTAATATTTTTGGTCTATGATTGACTAAGAACTGAAACAATGGAAAGCAAAACCATAAATGTAAACTACTGTAAACTGCCTACTGTCATAAGTTAATGAGTTAAAGGATAAGTGAGAACTCAATAAACATTGGCCATTATTATTTTTGTGAAGTCTGAACTCATAAGGTCCCTCCATGACCTGACTCTTGCCTACCTTGCAAGTTTCATCTCCTAGGACTTTTCACTTATACCAATAAAACGAGGGTTTTTTTTTTTTTTTTTTTTTTTTGAGACAGGGTCTCGCTACATAGTTTAGGCTGGCCTTGAACTTACTATGTAGCTCAAGCTAGCCTTGAACTGTCAGTGATCCTCCTACTTCAGCTTTCTGAGTGTTGGGATTACAGGCATGTTCTAATTTGCTCAGCTTCCCCCTTCATACTCTTACCCTAATCCAGTAACTCTACTATGTGATATCTTCCATTACTATTCTGGGCTGTGTCTAGATGTCCCCCCAAAGTCTCATGTGGTCTAGGGTGTGTGATGATGGAATTAAGGACATGATGCTGAGATCAATGGTGGGATGCCAGTATTAAGGGCACCTGGGAACAGATGTGGTGGGCGCCCAGGTGATGACACCTGTAATCCTAGTACTCAGGAAGCTGAGGCAGGGGCATCATTTTGAATTCAAGACCAGCCTGGACTACAAAGACCAAAAAAAAAAAAAAAAAAAAGGTGCTCTACCCTAAGTGTAAGTGCTACTTGGCCTAAGGGTGTTTAGCCTGGAGAATACAAGGAAGAGAAAGGGCTGCTTCCATAGCTTGCTGCTTCAGGCTTCTTTGCTACTTCCCTGCTTTGCTGCCTTCTGCCCTCCAGTTTCTCCTCTGTGATGCCCCTTTGCAATGCCACCCTGCCTTGGACTCTGAACTGAAACCTCTACAAAACGGGAGCTATAGAATAAGGTTTTTCTCCTTTAATTTTGGGTGCCGGGTATTTTGTCTCAGCAACAAGAAAAGTAACTAAGATAATAATTGTTATATGTACCTTCTCTTATGAACTACCCATGTTCTGCTTTGTAAAACTACAGTATTTGATACATACCTTTAACTCTACACCATATTTTCTCTATTTCACCAAAAGAACCTTCCAGGCAGTAAAGAGACAGTGTTTTTTTTTTTTTTTTGTCTTTTTGATACAGGGTCTTACTATGCTGTTCAGGCTGGCTTTCAGCAGCAACAACCCTCCTACCCCAGCCTCCTGAGTGCTGGGGTTATGGGCATGCACCCACTATGCCCAGCAAGAGACACTGTAGTTATGATTATATCCATAGTGTCTAACATACTGACACATGAGTGATTTCAGAGGTGTGGTATAATGACAAGACAGGTTCTGGTTATGTAAGTGCAGAGCTGAAGCTGAAAGGAAGCGAAGGTTAGTAAAGAAGTTAAGAGTTGGTGATGTAGCTCAGGTGTAGCGTGCTTGCCTAGCATGCACAAAGCTCTGGGTTTAGTCTTAATATGCACACGTATGCGCATGCGCGCGCACACACGCACACACACACACACACACACACAGAGTTCAGGGAATTATAAACTGGGCTGGTGGTGCATGTACACTTCTAATTTCAGTACTTCAGAGGCTAAGACAGGAGGATTGCAAGTTCAAGCCCAGTCTGAGCAACTTAGTGAGACTGTGACTCAAAAAGAGAAACAGAAAGCAAAAGAACTGCAGACGCACTCAGTTTAACTCACTGTACTGGGGCATGTAGTTCAGGGAATCATAAAACTGAGGAGGTGGATAACTATCATTCACAGGTAAGTATGATTACATTATCTCAGACATTGGGAAAAATGAGGGATGGCAGAGGAAAACTGAGGAAGTGCTCAAATTTTTGGGGAATATTCTGGAATCCGGCCAATAATGGGCTATAAGGGCTGGGGAGATGGCTCAGTAGAATAAGTGCTTGCCTGGCAAGTGCAGGGCCTGAGTTCAATCCCTGGTTCCACCAAAAAAAAAAAAAAAAAAAAAAAAAAAAAAAAGGCTATAAGATATAATAAAAAGAGCTATAGAAAACTTTCAAGGAGGGCTGGTGGGATGGCTCAGTGGTCTAGAGCACCTACTTGGAGCGGGCTTAGCGAAGCACAGGGACCGCGGTTCAGTCCCCCAGCGCCACATGCCAGCCGGCCCGCCCCCTGGTGGGCTGGGCTGGCCACACATACACACACACAAATAAATAATTAAAAAAAAAAAAAACTTTCAAGGAAAAACGGTACAGTGTAGCAAGGATGCAGTGGGCTATGGATGTAGCTCAGGGATAGAGCAGAATGCCTGCCGCCTGGGTGAGGGCCTAGGTTCTACTCCCAAGTCATGCAAACAAAACAAAACAAGGAACTAAAAAAGGCAACCTGGTGTGGTGCTGCACACCTACAGTCCCAGCCCTTGGATGGCTGAGGCAGGAGGGTTTCTGTGAGTTGGAGGCTAGCCTGGGCTACCTAGAGAAGGAGAAACTAAAAAAGGCAGTAAATGACAGGAAACTGCAAGTGTGGTGCCTGGAGGCATGGCACAGATGCAAAGGGTAGAGAGTTTTGGAGTCTTCGGTTGGTTCAGACAGAAGAAAGCTGACCAATAGGCTGAAAACGGATTCTTCCTGGGCTAACTTCTCATGGCCTATTTATTAAGGTCCAATACTTTTCTTGCTATACTTGGGGACTTGCCTTGTACCCCTGATAGATGTGGCAGAAATTGTGCATTCATGAAGTTCCATTTCAGTCACAGAAGGTTTTGGTATAACAAAATGAAGATTCTTAATGATGGGGGCCAATCCCTCCCTGTACTGGGGACTGAGCTCCAGGCATCATGCATATAGGAAAGTACTCTATCACAGAGCTACCCTTAGCCTTATTTATTTATTTATTTGGTGGAACCAGGGATTGAATTCAGGCCCGGTGGCAAGCGCTTATTCTACTGAGCTATCTCCCCAGCCCCTAGTCATTTATATTTTATAAGGCAGGGTACTGCTAAGTTGCCCAGGATGGCCTAAAATTTGCCATCCTCCTGCCTTAGCCTCAGAGTAGATAAGGTTACAGGTGTGCATCTCTATACTTTGGTAGTGGCCAAGTTATATGGATTAGCTGGTGACTTTCTTTGGCTCTGTCATTAGAAAGAGGTTTTGGAAATGGTAAGCTTTCAGATATGTTCTTTGATTTGTCCATCATTCTAGCTTTGTTTTTTGCCTTATCTCCCCTGCATACTATACACTAGATCTCCCCTCCCCTCCCCTCCCCTCCCCTTCTTTCCTTTTTCCTTTCCTTTCCTTTCCTTTCCTTTCCTTTCCTTTCCTTTCTCCTCTCCTCTCCTCTCCTCTCCTCTCCTCTCCTCTCCTCTCCTCTCC
>NW_004524683.1:9198416-9223986 GCF_000260255.1 Octodon degus | reverse complement strand
AGAACCAGGGATTGAACTCAGGCCCTTGCGCTTGCCAGGGAAGCGCTTATTCCACTGAGCCATCTTCCCGACCCTGCTTTTAGTCTTTATGTTTTCTTATACCACTGCTTTCCTGAGAGGTTCTAGCTTGATACATACATACATATTTATTATTTTTTATATTTGCAATTGAACCCAAGACCTTTGCACAGAGCTCCATCCCCAGCCCTTTTTAAAATTTTGTCACAAGCTGGACTCAAACTTGTGATCTTCTTGCTTCAGCCTTGAGTTTGAGACCAACCTGAATGATACAGGGAGATGCTGGCTCAAGCCCCCGAGTCAACCTCATCACCTCATACCTAGACCCCGACATGTGCTCTTTCTTTATTCAGTCCCTTCAAGCTTCTAGAATACTGGACTGTTCTGAAAGCAGTTCCAGTTCCCATGAACATACTCAGAGTCACACATCCATAATGGATTTCATGCTCTGGCCAAGGGGGTGAACAAAGTGCTCAGTGGGGCAGGCAGCCCTTTTTTCTGCTCTGCCAGGCTCCAAATGAACACCTGAGCTTTTTTGGCCTGCCCTCCCTAACGGTCAGCAGCCTTGGGGGAGAGAAAAGCAAGCTCACTGGGACTTGGGACAGTGTCTCCAGCATGCTGGGGGCAGAGGTAACTTCATGGTGTAAGTTGGAGGAAACCTGCTTGGGAACAAGTGGATCTAGTTCTTCTGCTTGGCCAGAGTTGGGCATAAAACTAAGAGAAGATACTGGATAAGCTCTTGGCTTTGACCATGATGGGAAATAGCCTAAAAGTAAGACTACAAGGGAGGATAGTAAATTGGAAAAAAAACCAGTGGAATAAGAGGAAACAACATCACATATGAAAATGACACTGTTGGGAGACTAGAAAGGACTCCTGCTGTACCAGGAGGATCTGACTGAAGTATACGCTAAGGCCCTGTTTGTACCACGTGTACTTTCATGGACAAGGGACTGATCGCTGTGGTCAATAGTGAAAAGATCAAAGTTCTGTTCTTGGCAGATGAATCATCCAATTGAAAGAGTCTCCCAGCTTTTTACTCTTAGGTGCTTTTTTTTTTTTTTTTTTTTTTTTTGTGGTACCAGGGATCACACTCAGGACCTTGCACTCGTCAGGCAGACACTTATGCTGCTGAACTATATCCTTGGTCCCTTCTCTTAGCTTTTGATTGTTGGCTGTGACCTGTCTATTGCTTGAACAGGTCAAACTTGGCTCTAAGATTTTTGCTAGAGATAATCACTGAAAAGTTCTGGATAGAGTAAGAAAAGCCAGAGATATTATAAAAAGGCTTTACAGGCTGGGAGGTAATCAGTGGCAGAGTTCTGGTTTAGCATGTGTGAGGCCCTGGACTGGATCCCCAGCACTGCCAAGTCCCCCCCAAAACCTCAAAAGACAAACAGAGGGACTTATTCTCTTGTTGTAGTAGAAGTTGGCAGTAAGGTATACAATGGGTTGTAAGTCACATTTTCTGGAAAGAAACATTATGGATGTGTGACTCTGAGTATGAAGATGATTGACTTTAGAGCCAGGTGTGGTAGTGCACACCTATGTACTGTGCTTGGGAGGAGGAGGCCAGAGGACTGCTACCAGTTCAAGGCTAGCATGAGGTAACATAGTGAGCTGAAGGTCAGCCTGAACTGCATAGAGACCCTGTCAAAAAAAACTAAAGCCAAATAAAAGACTGAATATGGAGAGGAGATAGCAGTACTTCCACGAATGACCACTCTTTCCTGAAATTTTTCCATGTGAGGGACTTTTGTTATCTACTGAGCTCTTTGCCAGTAGGGGCTGGTGGGCATTCTGTTATTTTGTTGTTGTTGTTGTTTTTTAGCGGAAACTCAGGCCCTTGCGCTTGCCAGGGAAGCGCTTATTCTACTGAGCTATTTCCCTGGCCCAAAGTGGGCATTCTGTCTGGGTCATCCCTGTCAGGTCTTGGGTGCTGCACTGATGGTAAGAATTTGTTTTTCTACCTGTAGGTGGTAGCCTGCATCTATAGTCCCTAGACAGTTGGGAGGCTGAGGCAGGAGAACTGTTTGAGCCCAGGAGTTTGAAACCAGCCTAGGTAGGAGATGCTATCTTAAAAAACCCCAAAAAGCTAGTGTGGTGGTAGCATATGTCTGTCATCAGTGCTCAGGAGGCTGAGACAGGAGGATTAATCTAAGTTCAAGGCTAGCCTGGTCTATATAGGGAGACCCTATCTCAAAAATCACCTCCCCTAGTCTCCCTCTTAAACCAAGCAAACAATAAATAATCCCTCTTCCAAAAAAAGGTGACTAACTAATTTGAAGACAACGCTGCAATACAACAACAGCAACAAAAAGGTGACTGGCTAGGCAGTACCTCTGGCAGCAAGGCACTGACCTCTGGGCTGGATACACTGGTCAACTCAGCAGAGGACAGAGTGGTAGAGTGTTCGTGTAGCACGTGTGGGGCTCTGAATTTGGTTCTCAGCAACACACACACATACCCAGAAACAAATTAAGAATTACAATTTTCCCTGCCCACCTGATTTTCATTTGGCTGTCAACAACTATGCGGTTTTTCTACAGGTTTTGTAGCTAACAGCACAGTGCCTAGTACCACCTCTTAAACAGTTGAAAATGGGGGCCAGGGATATAGTTCAGTGGCATAAGCACCTGCCAAGGGCAAGGTCCGGAGTTTGATCCCCTGTACCCCCCCCCCGCCAAAGTTGAACTGCATAGTGAGTTTAAGGCCAGTCTGAAGTACATAGCAATACCCTGTCTTTAAAAAAAAAAAAAAAAGCCAAATGAAGCACTCACAACCTATAGGAAGCCAATTAGTTCTGAGTTTTTTTTTTTTTTTTTTTTTTTTTAAGTTCTGAGCTTTGACTGCATTTATAAGCACTCTGTCTTGTGTCTAAAAGCCAGAAGCACTGGTGACAATCCAGGCTATTAAGTCTGTCTGAATATTCTTAATTTTTTTCTTTTTAGTTTTTTTTTTTTTTTTAATTATTTATTTATTTTTATTACATTTATTTATTGTGTGTGTGGCCAGCTCAGCCCACCAGGGGGCGGGGGCTGGCTGGCATGTGGTGCTGGGGGATCGAACCGCGGTCCCTGTGCTTTGCCAAGCTTGTTTCAAGTAGGTGCTTTAGACCACTGAGCCATCTCTCCAGCCCCCCTTTTTTTTTTTTTTGAGACAGTCTCACTGTATAGTTCAGGCTGGCCTTGAACTCATTCTGTAGCCCAGGTCAGCCTCGAACTTACAGCAGTTCAACTGCGTTGGCCTCACAAGTGCGAGGATTACAGGCATAAGCCACCATGTCCAACTCAACTTTTTGATAGTATGGCTGCATGAGAGTTAATGTATAAGTTCCTAGAAGTGGAACTGTTACATCGAAGTTTAAAAATTTGATAATGGGGGCCAGGGAGATGGCTCAGTAGAATAACTGCTTGCCTGGCAATCGCAAGGGCCTGAGTTCAATCCCTGGTTCCGCTAAAAAAAAAAAAAAGAATAAAAAAATTGATAATGATATCCAGGCACAGTGACACAAGTCTATAATCCCAGCAGTTAGGAAGATGAGGCAAGGATCACGACTTCCAGGCCAGCCTAGGCAACACAGTTCAAAGCCAGCCCGGACTGTCTCAGAAAACCAATTAAAAACACACCCAGTCAACTGTTCTTCAAAGATGGCTTCATAAATTTATGTTCACCTGCAGTGCATGTACATGCTTGTTTCCCCCATCTTTTCTATTGAGCATTATCCATGTTAGGGAGATAGGTAAAAGATGACATCAGTGATTATAACCTGTTTACCTTTGGCTTCGATCCTCTGGCCACATCCAATCAAACAGTCTTTAATGTCTGCTCCCTTCTCAATCACAGCATTGTTGCAGATGACGCTGCCCTGGATGCTGCTTCTGTAACATAGCATACAAATAAGTTGAGGAGTGCAGGGCTCTTATCACCACCCTCACAACTACTGGACGTGGTTCAGGTTTCTCTCTACGTCAAAAGCTGCTGGTCAATATTCTTAAGTGAAATAAACTGGACACACATGTGTAAATACCACAACAAAATTATAAATAAGGACCAAACTGTATAATAGTATTGTGAAAAAGGAAGAAAATGTTCAAATGGGGAGGGGAATAAGGGAAAGAGCAGGGAGAAAGCAAAAAAAGGAAAACTTTAAAAAAAGAGAGAAAAGAAGGAAAAAGTGGAAATAAGACTTTTGCAAATGGTGGAGGTGGGGTGTTGAAGGGAGTGTAGGGGAACAGGAAAAACAGAAACTACCAGACAGTTCAAGCCATGGCTACATGCTTCAAGAAAACTAGAAAACATAAATAAAGCCACTAGAAAACAATGGTAGATAAAAGGAGCAATGGGCTTCAGAGGATTCCAAAGTTGAGATAATGTCCTTTCTGTAAGGCCTGAAAAGAATAGATATTTTGGCCAGGCATGATAATGCATGTCTATAATGCCAGCACTCAGGAGGCTGAGGCAGGAGATCACCATGAATTTGAAGACAGACTGGGCTGAACAGTGAGTTCACAAAAACCAAAACAAACAAACAAAAAATCAACGAAAAGATGCATAGCACAGAACTGACATTTAAGCCTGGATAATAAAGTTTCTGTTAGAATTTTTTTTTTGTATCAGTTATTTAATTAGGTTCTTAGAAATTTAGAACACTAATTTATGAGGCAAAATTCCACTTGTCAGAGCAAAAATGGATTGCAGGTAGCCCAGCCCAGAGCTTAGAAACAGCTTTGATTTTTGCTAAAATCTGAGTCCATCGCTTTCTGATCCACCTTGTCCTGCTCTGAAATCTGGTATCTCTCTTTCTTGGGGTCAAAGATCTCACCACCCTCATCAGTAAAGTGTTTGGAGATTTTCACTTTGCTGATATCAATTTTTGTAGAGGTGACAATGACAAATTTCTGGTGTGTTCTTCATAGAGGAACATGATTAAGGCTAAGAGGCCCAGTCACAAGTAGCAAGCCACTGGCCAACTGTGTCAGGAAGACCACTCTTTTGCCTCTGTGACACCCAGTGAGGATGAGCAAGACGAATTTGGGAGTAATGCTAGCTCGAAGTTTCCTCACGTGCTGACTGAAGGGTTTCTTGCCATGGCTCAAGAGCTTTCAGGCACATCTTCAGTAGGGTAGTATCTAGACATTTTTTGAAGCTTAACCACCTGGGTAAGACAAGAACCTCCATTCTTATCCCCACTGACCAGGTTTTGTGATCATAGCAAGAACTTTCTCCTTCTTTTCTTCTCAGTCTTTGATTTAGCAGCTGTGTGCTTTCTCTTGTACAAAGGATTTCTGGAATACACAGCAGATTGGGAGTATCTACCAATTCCTCTAACCAGGACAGGATTTTGGCTGCAGTGGGGCTGCCCCTTCTTGGAGTTTTTTGCCTTCACCTTACCCTTTCTACCAGTACCACTGGCAGAAGGTTTCTTGGCTTTGGGTTTCTTCTCTTTAGTGTCTGGCTTCTCAGTTTTTTCACCTGCCATCTTGCAAGATGGAAAAGAGAACTAAGTTTCCGATTTCTGATCTATCAGAATTTTTTTTTAAGTTAAAATTTCCTTAATTATTTTACTGAGAAACAAATATCAATGAGACATTTTCAAAATTGATTAATAGGACAGTTTCAATAATTAATACATTGCACATTGTTATCTTCTTAGTGGTTATTCATAGTACTACAAATCTTTCTTCTCATTGAATTAAGTGAAAGTAGCTGTATATCTATTCTAACTATTCTGCATATACAGATACAAAATGATCCCTCCTTTGTATCGCCTTTTTTTGTTTAGTCCTGTCAGAGATGGGTATTCCATTGGCATCTAAATACTATAGGTGCATGAATTTAGCAAAACAATTCAACACAGTCCAGCAGTCCACAATAGTAGAGGGTTATACATAGAAGTCGTTGACTTGAGCCTTTCACAGCTCAGCATATTAATATGGCTTTACTTTATATACCTCGTTTTTATACTTTCCTGCTGGATGGTTAAGGCCAAGATAAAGCAAGACCTGTATAACAAGAAATGTAACTTTTGTATCTGCTAAGGTCAGTCAAGTCCCCTCAGGATTTATCCTGTAACCCTGTACCGCAGTTTGCAGATCCTTTGTCAGTGTCAGACATATGGATGAGTCATGGCCATTGCTTGACCAATTTGCTTTCTGTGAAAGCCTGAGAGAATATTTTCTTTCCAGGTGACTCTCCTTAGGTACACTCTACGTCATCGATTACGATGCTTTGTGGCCCCATAATCTCCTTGATCAGAAAATTTGGGACACAACTGAGTTACATGATGTTACAGTATAGGTTCTCCTATGTCCTGAGTCTTCACTGACCTTGAAAGGCTATGGTCAAAATATTGGCTGTCCTTGCAGTCCTTCTATTTCTCTAATTTTTGGTCTGCAAACTTAGGTTGTTAACCCTCCAGAAGAGAAGCTCATTATTACCCTACATCTTATGCAGTTGGGTTTAACTTCACTATCTGTCTGAATAGCAAACATCTTAGGCATAACATGGAACAGATATTTTCCATCAAGTATTGATATGTTAAACATTAAGTCCCTACAGAATATGGAGATAAAAATTTAAAAAATGAAAAATATTTAAAGAATATGAATAAACAATTACATATTTTTACACAGATATTTAGAAATCTAACCATATACAGCATTGTAGCAGGACAGTCCTGTGACTTTTTTTTTCTTTTTCTTGTGTCTTTTTTTCATTTATTACCCATAAAAATTTTTTTTTTTTACTTGTGAGACAGTATGGTAATAACTGGTATGTCAAAATTTCCTAAATTTTTATTCCTAGTATGACTATTAAAATTTACAGGGCAATATACATGATGTAATGAAAAGAAAAAGAGTGCCAGACATTATGGTGCACACCTGTGGTGCACTTGGGAGTCTAAGACAGGAGGATCACCATGAGTTCAAGGCCAGCCTGAAGTATATAATGAGACCCTGTCTCAAAAGACAAAGCTACAACAGATAAAAGACCTCGGAAATGTGTACCTGATTCACATTACACTGCTTTGATCAATAGCTGCACTCTTTGCAAACTGTGGCTATGACAGTCCTGAACCAGTATTTCCTGTTTAAGCTGCAGTAACTTTTCTGGCTATGCATCACTGTTTCTTCTGTGGCACATCTGTACAGTTCCTCTAAGCATTTGGGATGACTGTCTGAAGCTTTCTTGACAACTTGCTTTCTCTCTTGCTAAGAACTGTAGCCCTCTTCTGTTTCTTTTTTTGGCAGAACCGGAGACTGAACTCACTTACTTTACTGAGCCATCTCCCCGGCCCTCCTCTTCTGTTTCAAAAACCTATTACCATGTCCACCACTTCTACCACCAGATCCATAACCTCCAGCATAGGAACTGCCAGAACTTCTTTCACCAAACCTGCACACTTTGTGGGTCCATAATTTGATTGTTGTTATCCACATGATTTTCAAAATCATAATTCTCACCACCAACACTTTCTCCACTGTAACCATCATATTCTTCACCACCACCTCTACCACCTCAGTTTCCATATCATGTTCCACCACCAAGCATAGCCTCCTCTATTAGATTTTTGTTTTGTTATCAGAAATTGAACTCAGGACCTCAAGCTATATCCCTGGCTCTCTCTTGAATACTGCCATAGTCCCCACCATCACCTCCAAGTCCATTATTATAGCCACCATCACCTCTAAGGGGCTTTGCTGCCACCTCCTCCACCACACTAGCCTCCTCTCCCACCAGTTTCCACCACAGCCAAAATTCTCTCCACCACTTCCTGAGTTTCCTCCATGACCCATAAAGTTTTCAGACCCACCTCCACTTCTTTGTGATCCAGCAGACTGCATCTCTTATTTACAAAGGGCCCTTTCAACTTCACAATTATACCCATTAATTGTGTGTATTTTTTTCTTTTTAATTGTAGCAAAGCTCTATTAAAGGTAGGGAAAAAAGGGCTCTGGAGCACAAGTTTGGGCCAAGTAAAAATAGGAAGTGTACTCTACAGTGCGAGAGTGGGTCACCATGCAGAAGAGAACATAGTGGTCTTATAGTGCATTATTTCTGAACAACAATTTTATCAACTGTATCATGATCATCAAAAGTTACAAAAGCAAATCCTCTTTTTTCTACTCTGCCTGCTTTTTTTTTTCCTTTGAGACAGGGTCTCACTATGTAGTTCAGGCTGGCCTTCAGCTCTCTTTGTGGCCCAGGCTGGTCTCAAACTTGCAATGACCCTCTTGCCTCAGCCTCTGAGTGCTGGGATTATAGGCATGTACCACCATACCCAGCTACTCTGCCTATCTTCCATAACTTCCATGGTTTCAATCCTGCCATATCTTTCAAAGTAGTCTCTCAAATTAAATTTTTTTGGTTCTTTGTTTTGCAGAACTGGGGACTGAACTCAGACCCTTGTGCTTGCTAGGAAAGCACTTATTCTACTGAGCTACCTCCCCAGCCCCTCAAATTAAATTCTTTTGTATGTTCTTTAATACGACCAATAAAACTTTTCTTCACTGTTAGATGGGCACGAGGCTTTAGTGAATTCTGTGTAGAAACAGCTCTCTTTGGCTCCAATACAGTCAACTTTGTGCAATCATTACACATTGCAGCATGTACCACTTCAATACAAGAGTAAGTTACAAAACCAAAGCCCCTGGAGCATTTCACTTGAGGATTTCTTATTACTGTACTATCTGTGTGCATGTTCCATTTTTCAAATGTTATCTTCAAAAGTGAATTTCAAAGCTCAGACCACCAATAAACAGCTCAACTACTCTGGTTCCTTTGGATCATGGCCTTTAAATTATATGAACTGCCACTTAATTCATGCATTAAGGTTTTGATCATCTAAAGTTCTTCCATGGGCTCATATTCTTTTTTTTTTTTTTTTTTTTTTTAATACCAGGGCTTGAACTCAGGACCTTGCACTTGCCAGGAAGGCTCTTATACCACTAAGATATCTCCCTGGGCTTTTTATTTTATTATTTTATGTATTAAGTACAGGGTCTACAGGGTCTCAATACACAGATCGGACTTGTAGTGATCCTTCCCATTTTTCAGCCTCCCAAGCACTGGGATTACAGGCATATGCCACCATGTCCAGTCTCAATTGCCATCTCAGCATACCCTGGGGGTAGGGCCAGCACAGTAGGCCAGGGATTGAACCTCTGGCCCCTACTTTTATGTGTGTGTGTGTGTGTGTGTGTGTGTGTGTGTGTATGTATTTAGTATAGGGTCTACAGGGTCTCACTACACAGATTGGACTCGTAGTGACTCTCCTGTTTTCAGCCTCTTAAACGCTGGGATTACAGGGGTACACCACCATGCCTCAATCACCATCTCAGTGCACTCTATGCGTGGGGCTGGTGTGACGGGCCAGGAATCAAACCCTGGCCCCTGCATCTGCCTAAGCAGGAGCTTTATCCACTGAGCTATCTGGCCAGCCTTTTTTTGTTCTGTTTTGTAGGATATACCAAAGATTGAACTCAGGACCTTGTGTTTCCAGGCAGGTGCTTATGCCTCTGAGCTATCTCTAACCCTCACATTTATATTCTAATACATTCCTGTCTTCTCTGTTTTAATACTGCACTTGTGTCTGCCAACTCAAGTTCAATATCATTAGACTTTTTTATTTTTATATTTATTTATTTGATACAGGGTCTCACTATGCAGCTCAGACTCACAGTGATCTTCCTGTCTCAGCCTCCCCAGTACTGGGATTGCAGGCACTCCAGGGCCGCTGTGGCATGCGATACCAGGGATGGATCCTTGGTCCTTAGGCTTGCCAGGTAGGTGCTTAGACTGCCGAGCTATCTCCCCAGCCCCTCATTAGACTTCTGATTCTGAACATCAGCTGTCACAAACAATGGGAGAAAAGGAAAAATACAGGAAGAAGCTTTCTCTGCATAGTCTCATCTACACTTTCTCCAAGGAGGTTCTATTAGGATCTCTCAAACCCTGAGGGCCTTGGGCAGGTATCCAGTCCACTGTCCAGAAAGCCTCAGCACCTTACCACTGGTAACAAATACATTGAGAATATGAGAAACCTCCTTCTATACAAACATATTCTCTTACCACACTCAGTCCACACCTAATAACAGCAGGGTAGTAAGATTCACATGATTACAATTTAATTACCTTTCTGAAAATTTACCATAAGTAATTAAAACTAAATGATCCCTAAATAATGGGTAAGGTTCATATGGGATATAGAATATAGGATATCTGATCTTTTTTTTTTTTTTTTTTCCAGAATGGGGGATTGAACTCAGGCCCTTGCACTTGCCAAGGAAGCACTTATTCTACTGAGCCATCTCCCCGGCCCCATGATACCTGATCTTATCATCAGAGCTAATTTGCAGGATTGGGTAATCTCTAACGGTCTTCCTACTCATTAGCCTGAGGTGGGCTGTCTAGTTTTACATCAACCTTTCTAGTGGAAAAGTAGCAGTTATATAGCCCTCTTAACCTTTTACTTCTTTTCCTAGCTAGAAACCTCAATAGATAAGCTATACACTTCCTTCAAAAGAGCAAATGACTCTGGGATATGCTAGACCATCCCTCTCAGCTTCTCTTATCTAAGCAAGCCGTAGTTTCTTAGGGAGCCATAGTTTCTTGTCCAAGTTTCTTTAGGTCATTGAGAACACTAACACTGGACTTTAACTGGTGCTAGGGAGCTGCTGCTTTGTCTGTCCTCTCACAGAAGAGGATGAAGGGGTGGTTAATTAGAGCAAATGGAGGAAAGTTATGGTACTGCCTTCTTTGGAAGGTCTGAGGCAAGACGAGAGAAAAGAGTGAGAGCTCCAAAGCCTCATGAGTAATTCTGGAACTAGATGATCAAATGGATAAAGGTAAGTGTAGCTCCAGTTTCTAACAGAATGGGGATATGTACTAGTCTCATGTAGGAGTCTGGAAGAGGGCATGGAGTAGCAGGGATGCAATAAGAGAAATGTCTGGATGCCACAATGTATTCATCTGTGAAAACGCAAGGAGCTGAGCTAGATGAAATCTAAGGGCTCAAAGCTCTCTAAATGGTCAATAAGGTTTATGTGAAACCTTGCAGTTCCAATTTTATTCTAAATGTCATGGGTGGGAGGGCTTTGAAAGTTTAGAACAGGGATGAAATCAGACATCTGTTGTTCTGTATTGCTTTGTGAGACAAGGAATCTCTAAATTGCCCAGGCTGGCCTCGAACTTGTGAGCTACAAACCAATGTGAATCCTAACTTAATGATCTCAATTTAGAAGTACAACAGTTCTTATTAAGACTGATAAAGTAAAATTATTATTATTTTTTTAAATTCTTTTCTTTTTTTGAGACAGACTCTTGTTCTGTAATTCAGACTGGTCTTAACTGGCCTCTAACTTGTGGCACTCCTCTACCCTCAGCCTTCTGAGTACTGTGCTACCATGACCAGCTAAAATTACTTTTTTGAAATTTTTTGGCATGCATCTATTTTGTCTTCAGGATATGGGTAAAATTACAACAATGTACTTCTATTAACAATGTTAGCTGTATGTGGTGGTGCACAACTATAACCCCAGCATTGGGGAAACTGAGGCAGAAGGATTGCTACATGTTCGAGGCCAGCCTGGGCTACACTGTGAGTTGAAGGTCAGTATGACCACTATGCAGTGAGACCCTGTCTCAAAAAACTGTTATCATATAGTGTACCATGCACACAATTATTTTATCAAAATGAAAAAAAATCCTAGATTCACAACACCTAAACTGAACAAAGTATCAGGAAGACATGTATTTTTCTCAGTGGAATAAGTGCTTCTCTGGCAAGCGCAAGGACCTGAGTTCAATACCCGGTTCCGAAAAAAAAAAAAATCGATATATAAAGTGTAACAAGACCCAATGCTATTATGGGCTACTGGACTCTTTTAGAATATTTTGCTGAGTTTACACACCTATAATATTCAATAATGGAACTTAGAAAAAATGGGGTATACAGATGAATGTCCATTTTGTATCTGTGTATTCAAAGTGGTTGGGATAGATATATAGTTACATTCTGTTAATGAATAGAATGATTTGTTCTAATGGTGTTTGTAAATAGGATCACAAGTCCGCATCTTGTACAGCAATTAACCACTAAGAAGAACATATGCAGTGTATTTGTTGAAAAATAAAAAATAAATTAAAAAAAAAAAAAAGAAAAAAAAAAGTGTAACAAGCTGGGCATGGTGGTGCACGCCTGTAATCCTAGCACTCAGGTAGCTGAGCTAGGAGGATCATTGTGAATTCAAGACCAGCCAGTGCTACAAAGTGAGCTCAAGGCCAGCCAGAGCTGCACAGCAAGACCCCATCTTAAAAAAAAAAGTATAACAATTGTACATATTAATGGGGTACCCTTTAATTTTTTTTTTTTTTTTTTTCTTCAGTACTGGAGATTAAACTCAGTATTTGCCCTGAACTAAATCCCTAGCACTGTTAGGGCTGGCGGTACAGCTCAGTAGACTAAGCACTTGCTTAGGTAAGTGCTGGGGCCAGGGTTTGATCCCTGGCACTGCATGCCACGCTGGCCCCACCCCGGGTACACTGAGTCAGTGATGGAGTGCAGGTGTGGTGGTGCATGCCTGTAATTCCAGTGCTTGGGAGGCAGAAATCAGGAGGATCACTACGAGTCCGAGCTGCATAATGAGACCCTGCACAAAAACAAAAACAAAACAAAAAACCCGAAAAAACTCCTCTTAAATTCCTAGCACTTTTTATACTTTTTATTTTTGAGATAGGATCCTGCTAAATTGCTAAATTTCCCAGGCTGGTCTCAAACTTGGGTCCTCTTGCCTCAGCCTCCCAGAACTGGGGGTTTACAGGTATGTGCCACCACACCATGTACACATGTGCAATGATCAAATCAGTCAATGTATCTATGTTCTCAAACTTTCTTTTGGTGGTATGGGGGATTGAACCCTAGACATTCATACTGAGCTACATTCTCAGTCTTTAACTTTTTGTATTTTGAAATAGTGTCTTACTAAATTGCCTACACTGGGCTTGCATTTATAGTCCTCCTGCCTCATCTTCCCAAAGTACTGGGACTACAGACATGCCTGGCCTATATTTTGTTCTTACATTTTTTCCTTTGTTATATTTTTATTGCTCAGAGGTTTTTTTTTTTTTAATTCTTTTAAATGATAGAGCTTTTTGGTTTTATGTTCTTGTAGTGCTGGAGATCAAATCCTATGTCTTGTGCATGGTAGGCAAGAGCTATATACCTAATACTAACAGGCTGTTTAAAAGTTCTTTCCTTTCCCTACAGAGTTGATTGCTCCTAAATTGCTTTTCCTACTAATGCTTCTTGACTTATAATGGGAGTATGTAAACCGATAAGCTCGTGGTAAATTAACAATATCCTAAGCTGGGCATGGTGGCATATGACTATAATTCCAGGAAGCTGAGGCAGGACGATTGCTGAGAGTTCAAGGCCAGCCTGAACTATGTATTAGGACCTTGTCTCAAAGAACAAAACAGGGCCAGGGAGAAAGCTCAGCAGCATAAGCGACTGCCTGTTAGGTACAAAGTCCTGAATCCAATTTCTGGTACAGCAAAAAACAACAAACAAAACCCAAACCAATCAACAAACAAAAAACGTATCCTAAAAAAAAAAAAAAAAAATAGCCTAAGTGAAAAAAAAAACATTTAATAAACCTTCCCTACCAAACATCACAGCTTGGCAGGCCAGTACACTACAAAGTAAGGGTTGTTTACACTGGTGATCACATGGCTGACTGGCAACTGCAGCTTGCTGCCAATGCCAGCATCAAAAAAGAACATTATCATTTTACTGCATATTGCTAGCCTGAGAAAAGATGAAGATTTAAAAGATTTGAACTTCAAAGTTCAGTGTATTTTGTACTCAGTAGGTATTACTTTATTTATTTTTTTGGTGCTAGGAATCAAACTTAGGACTTTGTGCTTGCCAGGTAGGCGGTGTGCTGCTGAGTTATATCCCTAGCCCCCAGGGGTACTGCTTTTATACTATCATAAAGTAAAACAATCCCAAGTTGAACTATGTAAATTTGGGACCACCTGTACTTGATTTGATTTCTACTTTCCATGACAGAGACTTTTCTTTAGATTTCTGGCAATCCTTAGTTATATCTTCATATTTAGGAGTGAAATTTAAAAGAACTGAGTAGAAGATCTAAGCACAAGAATGGAATATGTCACTCATAAACTTTGGTACAGCATGATCCAACTGTAGTCAGTTATACAGATTTTTTTTTTTTTTTTTCCAGAACTGGGATTGAACTCAGGCTCTTGCGCTTGCCAGGCAAGCGTTTATTCTACTGAGCTATCTTCCCAGCTCTGAGAAATTTTTAATGTAAATAAATTTGGTTTTTCTTTCTGGGTGGTCAGATATCAGAAAAGGCTTTTTTTGTTTTGTCTTTTTTGAAACAGGGTCTCTATACAGCTCAGGCTGGCCTTGAGCTTACTTTGTAGCCCAGGCTTGTCTTGAACTCCCAACAATCCTCCTGCCTCCGCTTCCTGAGTGCTGAGATCATAAGGTGCGCACACCCTATGCGCTGCCACACCACACCTGGCCAAGAAGGCTTTTCTCTTTTTCGGGGGCAGGGGGTGTGGTACTGGGAAATTAACTCAGGACCTTGCACCTGCCAGGCAGGCGCTTGTGCTGCTGAGCTATATCCCTGGCTTGAGAAAGCTTTTCTAAACTCAAGAAGATTATGCCAGGTCAGTAAAGTGGGCTGAGGTGAGGACAGAGTGCAGTGGCCAATATCCATTTATTCATCAACTTTCCTGGTTTCTATTATGATACTTCCTTTCTTCAATTGTCTGTTGTCTTCTACTACTCACTCTTCATAAACAGTAAAGGTAGCTCCTCTCTAAAGTTTCTCCCTTAGGTAGGTGCAGTGGCCAGGGTTTGATCCTCAGCCTGCCATCCCTGCCCAGTCCAGGAGGCATGCTGAGATGGTGACTGAGACTGGACATGGTGGTGTGTACCTGTAATCCCAGCTCTTTGGAAGGCTGAACACAAGTAGATCACTATGAGTCCGATCTTCATAGTGAGACCCTGTAGACCCTTACTAAAAAATATAACTAAATAAATAAATAGTTTCTCCCATAGCTGGATGTGGAGCTCACAATAGTAGTTGGCTATTGGGAGGGGCTAAAGAACTGTCTGGGCAACATACCGAAGCCTTCATCTCAAAAAAAAAGGGAAGACTCTACAACTTGTAGAGAAGCTTGCCCTCAAAAGCAGAGTGTAGCTCATATACCCACCCTTCCTAGGCCCTCTGCCTTGTTTGGGGCTGCTCTGGGGTACTGAAACAGGAGAAGATAACACTTAGGCATTGGTATAGTGTCATTCCAGCACTGCAAAAGGCTCCCTACCTTGGCCATCCTCATCAAGTAGGATGCTGAGGGAAGAGGGCAGCTTCTCCTAGGACTATGAGTATCATAAGTATGAGGAGAGTGCTAGAAATGCTTTGAAAGAACATGTTATTATGGGGGCAAAACTACAACCTCAAGGGGCCTAGGCACTACTCCTTTTTTCCCTTTCTCTCTCTCTTCTCCTCCCCAAGGTGAACATTTTCTTGAGCTGGACTGGCCTCCAAACCTCCTAGGGAGTAGCATGAAGAGAGAGCATGAGGAGGGGAGCCGGGGAGATGGCTTAGTAGAATAAGTGCTTCCCTGGCAAGCGCAAGGATCTGCGTTCAATCCCTGGTTCTGAAAACAAAACAAAACAAAACAAAAAAAAAACCCCGAAGACAGCATGAGGAGGGAGAAACATACCCTTCTTCCACAGTGACTGAGTTCATGAGAAGGCAGTTGGTAACAGTCACCCTATCTCCTATGAGACAAGAGGAACCAATGACCGAGTGCTTAACTGATGACTTTTCTCCAACCTGTGTATCTGGTCCAATGAGACTGTCAATTCCAACCTGCAAAAGGCAAGTAGAAAACCTTGTCTATACATCCCCAAAAACTGTAAATGTTCTCCAGATTCTTTTGAGCTGGGGTCTGATGGAATCTTTCCATAAAGACATTTCACCAGAAAGGACCATCATTAACACTTCTTAGGCTAAAATTTCACACCACCCCTGAGATCAACTCAAACCTACAGTAAAGCATGGGTTTCCCTGGCCAAGAAAACAAGGAAAATAAAACAAAATGGACACATGTTATCAGTTATGCACTACGTTGTACAGATATATTCTTTTGAAGATAGTCCTCAAATCAGGGTGGAAGGACAGAGACTGAACACTCCTGTGCCTCAGCCCAAAATTATATGAATCCTTTCTTATAGGAGCAGTGTCTTCCCAGAAAGTCTTACGTGAGATTTTATTACTAGACCCAGAAGGGATTTCTCTAGGGCTAAGGAGGTACAGTGCTCGAGGATAAATCTCAGTGTTCTCCAGAAAGTGTACTATGATAGCCCTGCTCAGGCTAACACTTACCAGGTGTTTGCTGGAAATCTGTGCTGATGAATGGATTAGTGATTCTTCAGGACAGAGAACAGGCAGCAATTTGGGCACCTTAAAGAAAAAGATTCAGTCACTAAAGACCAGGACAATACCTAAAAACACCTTAGGTAGAGCTGTGGGAAGCTCTCAGGCACAGCTTTCTGTGAGGGAGAGTGGGCTGCTGCATGTTGTCTGCCAGGACCTGGATTGTTCATTAACAGTTTCTAGCTGGCCTTATCATCAACTTCTTAGCTGACAGCACACTTCTGTGAGAGTTATGTCTGATACCTCAGGTAGGGAGACAAGCCTTTGAGGTACACATGCACCATTTTTTTTTTTGGAAAGCAGGCTTGATGGGGACAAGGAAGGAATACCATGTGTACTGGGCACAGTCATCCTAGGCTCCTGCTTAGTTTCTGAACTACATTGGCTATTCATGAAATGAGGATAGAGCAGTGTTAGACAAATTCCCCATTAGGACTGATCTTGGTAAGAAATACATGTTTTTCACCAACCAAAAGAAAATATGAAGGGAAAGTCATACTAACACTGACAAGATTGGGGGGGGGTTGGCTACTGATCCATTAAAAAGGCACAAGTAGTGTGCCCTGTGATTCTCCAGCACAGGTAGAACGCTGGTCAGAGCATTATATGGTAACACATGGAGATTAAACTGGCGTATGAAAGCTAATTCTTGGGCCTGGGAGATGGCTCAGTAGAAAAAGTGCTTGCCTGGCAAGCACAATGGCCTGAGTTCAATCCCCGGTTCTGCCAAAAAAAAAAAAAAAAAAAAAAAAACACCAAAAAAACCCAAACTAATTCTGAAGGCTCTGTTGATAGGATCTCTTCTGATATACTCTAACTATTGTAGCTTATATTTAGATGTCCCCCTAAGTTCTGTGTGTGGCTGAACAGATTTACTGAAGACACATGCCCCATGCTGAGTGTAGATGGCACCAACCCAAAAGGCTTGTAGCCTGGATGGAATAAAAGGGAAAGGAAGGCCTGCTGCTTTCTTGCTGCCTTCTGCTTGCCACACTATGGGCTGTTTCTCCTCTCTGATGCCTCTCTGCCATCCTGCCTTGGAACCAGGTGACTATGGACTGAAACCTACAAACTGTAAATAAACCTCTCCTCTTTGACCTTGTGTGTATCAAGTACTCTCAGTGATGAGCAAAGTAACTAAGACACAAACCATAGCCCTTCAGTGTTATCTGCTGCCACAGACCCTGCTGGCACTTCAGAGGACACTTTTCCAGTCTTGGGCTATCTATAAGGATTTTTTTTGCTCCGAATGCCTTGAGGGCAGGTTTGGCTGGCTTCAGTTGTGGGGATCGAGCCACAGCAACCTGAGCCTGACTGCTTTGTTGAAGCAGCCACTTAAAGAACTGAGTTAAAGGGCGGGTCCCCTTGGGCTATCTATAAACCTGCTTCCAGACCAGCCTGACACACTCTAGTCCTGAGTAAACATAACTGTATTTCTCATAGCTCTCTGGCTTGAGAGATTCCCTTGAATTTATAACTAATTCAGGTTCAGGCCCACTTGAAGTCTGGAGCTGAGGCTATATGCACTCCTGTGAGGCTCCTGAAGATTGCAGAGCCAGGTTTTTTTCAGGGACATCTCAATTTCACTCCATCCCAAGACACTGTCTACCTCAGTCTGCACCTGCCATGTCAATTTTTAGAGTTCAACAAAGAACAATGCTTTTAGTTGATGTTTTAATCATCTCATTCCTATCATCCTTGAATGGAACCCAATGTAGTTCCCTAAATTATCTTTTTCTAATCTTACCTACTTCTCTATATTGTTTCCTGGTCTTAGTATTCCTCCATCCATAAACCCTCCTCCTATACTCATTACATAATAAAGAGTTCACCTACACCCTCCATCTCTTCACTGTTCCTCATTTTACCCCCTCCCTTTACTGCCTGCTTGACTTGGAGGGTACTTCTCTGAATGGAAGCTACTAACTCTATCTCAGAAATTGCAGGGATAGAATGATGGGCAAGACCCCCTTACTAGTATGATTCCTGACAGTCTCATGAAAATTCCTTGCTTGAGGCATTGCCATCTAGCCACTCTCCCTCTGTCTCTGTCTGCTCCCATCACTTTTTTTTTTTGTGGAACTGGAGATTGAAGTCGGGCCCTTGCACTTGCCAGGCAAGTGCTTATTCTACTGAGCTATCTCCCAGGCCCCTTCCCTTTTGTTTTTTTTTTTAAACATTTATTTATTTATTTATTTATTTAGTGTGTCTGTGTGTTTTTTTTATTTAGTGTGTCTGTGTGTGGCCAGCTCAGCCCACCAGGGGGCGGGGCTGGCTGGCATGTGGTGCTGGGGGATCGAACCACGGTCCCTGTGTTTTGCCAAGCTTGTTTCAAGTAGGTGCTTTAGACCACTGAGCCATCTCACCAGCCCCCTTTTGTTTTTTGAATTGGGGACTCACTATGTAGTCTAGGTTGTACTTGAACTCTATGTGGCCCAGGCTGGTCTCAAACTCAGCCCCATAGGATGCTGGGAATAAAGGTATATAGCCCCCACCTCTCAATTCTTCTTTTTTTTTTAATTTTTTTTTAGATAGCAATCCTCCTGTCTTAGCTTCCTGAATGCTGAGATTAAAGTGCTACAATACCTGGTTTCCTTTCCTTTCTTTCTTTTTTTTGGTGGTACCGGGGATTGAACTCAGGATGCTATATTTGCCAGGCAAGTGCTTATTCCACTGAGCTACTTCCCCAGCCCCCCCCCCCCCTTTTACATTATGTATTTGGTACAGGGCTACACAGCTTGGACTCCTGTTTCAGCCTCCCCAGTGCTAGGATTACAGGCATGTGCCACTGCTCCTGGTCTTGGTGGCTGGCTCAGTGTACTTGGGGCAGGGCCGGCATGGCATATGGTACTAGGTACCAGGGATAGAACCTGGATCCTTGTGCTTGCCTAGGCAGGCACTCAGACCACTGATCTATCTCAGTGGACCTCCTTTACTTTCTTAAGGAAGCCTTCTATGTCTGTGTTTCCCTCAACAAAGTAATGATTACACTGTATTTATCTGCTTGTTGATTTAGTAGTAGATACAGCATTCCCATGCTGAACAGGAGACAGCTGCTGAGGCCAGAGGTGGGAAGTTAGCCTTTCTGGAGATCTAAGCCTTTCCTTGGAACCTCAAAAGCTCTGATTTCTGACCAGGCCCTCTACTTCCCCTTTTTCCGCAGGAGGATACTTCAGGGACCACCCCTGACATTCCAAGTCATGCTCCGCCTTGGGAATGAGAGAGATTCTAAATACACTAATATGTACCTCAGGAAGAAATAATACAAAAGGCTTAGTCCATTTCTAGGGCAGGAGTTTCTTGATTTCTTTTCCAAACCTATCTTCTCACCTGTCTGTTTGCTTCCATGTAGAGTCCCAGTGTGCTCACTCTAGAGCAGAGGCCTTCTTTCATGATGTGCACGTAGCAGCGTACCCGTGACGTGGACAAGTCGTCCCATCTATCTCTGCGACAGGCATTCCAACAGGTGTCATAGGGGGCCGAGGTCAGAGTATTGCCTTCTTTTATAAAACTGTAAATATCTTTAGAACAAACACCCAAACTAAGTAAGTAAGTGAAAGAAAGAGAGAGAGAGAGAGAGAGAGAGAGAGACAGACAGACAGACACAGACAGACATGATAGAGAAGATAGAGACTCAGGCAAGTTTTCCAAAAGGATACAGTTAACACTTCACCCTGAAACTCATCTGTGAAGCATCCACCCTGGGGCCATCCCATTATAATTGGGAACACTAAGTCAAATGCAGTCAGTGTATTTTCCTGTATTACACAAAATGCTTAATTAGAGGTCTTGAAAGCAGGTTTGGTGGATAAATAACGCTAAGGAAAATAAAATAAATGATGCTTGCAAATCATGAAAAAATACAAGCAGGTGCCCAGGTGTTACTGACCAGCCATGCTTGCTCTGTGCAGTTTGTCTCTGTTACTGCAGTAGGCAGCTGTGCCGTGACAGACAGAGCACACAGCCCGCAGCCAGAGTACCTGGCCTCCAGTTTTGAAACATTTTCAACAACCCTTTAGATCTTTTATTTTATGACAAGAAAATTGAAAAGTCTTGAGTAACCCGCCTTAGGTCACAGAACTAGCACAAGGCAGAATCAAACCTAGGTTATGTGAGGCCAAATCCTATAGTTGTTTTTTTTAAACACAGTTTATTTGAAAAAGTAAAAGTAAAGAGAGAGAAACTGGCTCTGCAGAGTCAGGAAAAAGCAAGAACACCCTGGAGGATGCAAGTTGGGCTATAACAAGCAAAGGCACAACAGCCCAAGTGCTATCATTTTAACCATTATTCTATACTGTCTCACTTTACTCTTTTTTTTTTTTGCGGAACCGGGGATTGAACTCAGGCCCTTGCGCTTGCCAGGGAAGCACTTATTCCACTGAGCCATCTCCCTGGCCCATCACTTTACTCATTTGGTAAATACTTTTTTCAGAGCATATGCAAACACAGTACTGGGCCATAGACTAGGAATATGACAGCAAGCAAGATCAATCTCATTTCTAGATCCTGGAATGGAGACAGCTTAGCTGGTCTCTGGCTGGACTATGATACACTTCTTCACCTGCCTTCCCTTGAAAGAAGAGGCTGAGTTTAATCAGAAGTTGGCCTGCCCAGAGCCTGCAAGTACCAGGGATCAGAGACAGAGCTATGAACAAGATAGTGGGGTTGGAAGCATGCCTAGCCTGTCCCTGAAGAGCACAGCGATGGAATCTGCCTGAGTAAGCTTACCCAGAACTCAGGAGTAGGCTCAACCAGCTTGTCTTGTCCCATAGACTAGAAAAAAGGCCACTGCCTTAAGACAGGCATTCTGTGATACCAAAACCAGACAAGGACACAATAAAATAAGGAAACCACAGAAGAGCCTAATATCCTTGATGAACATAGATGCAAAAATCCTTTAAAAATGCTTTGTAACTGAATTCCACAAAACATTAGAAGGATTAAAGATTACATTCCATAGGGAAACAAAATGGCAGGCCTCTTGGGCTGGGCTAAACTGCCCACTCAGTCTTTCCAAAGCTGTTCCTATCCCTGCCCCTCTTAGCACACCAACCCTTAGTACTGACCTAAGGATTTCGGTTCCTTTTTCTTTACATCCTCCTCTTTTTCTTCTTGTCCCTGTTGTGAAGAAGCTGAGGAAAACTGTTTTCTTACTAGGTATGGAATCAGCTCACTCCGGATAGAAGTGAATGAACTAGGAAGAAAGAGTTACCAAATATGAGACACCTAACTAGAACATATTGGGCCACAAAACCCTGTGCAAGCAAGCATAAGCCAAATCCTGGCCTCCCACCTTGACCTGAAAGAAATCAACTGAGAAATGATCTGGCATTTCTGGAGAAAATGAAATGCCAGCTTCAGCCTGGGAGTAGTGCATTGAATCTGCGAATTTCTCCCTCTAGTAAGGTTCTTTATCATTTGCAAAACAATATTCGCTCTAAGTTTATTAAAGATTCCCCTTATTAGGTTAAGGAAGTTCTATTTATTATTTATTTATTTATTTAGGTTAAGGAAGTTCTTTTATTTTAACCTGTTAAAAATTCTTTCATCTAGAAATGAGTATCTTTTTTTTTTTTTTTTTTTTTTTGGTCTTTTGAGACAGGATTTTACTCTGCTGCTCAAGCTGGTCTTGAGTTTACTTTATAGCCCAGGCTGGTCTCGAACTCGCACTGATCCTCCTGCCTCAGCCTCCTGAGTCCTGGGTTATAGGTGTGTGCCACCATGCTCAGCTCAATTTTTTTTTTAAGTGACACAATGAGTTTTATTTCTTAGAAAGGTACTTCTGAGTAGCAAGGTGGAAGAAGGCCTGAGATAAGCAAGGCTAGAAAAATTAGGCCTCATCCTCTGAGAGGTTAGATAATTAATAAGCCTATAAACTTGACTTTTACTGTGCTCTCAGAAACAGGTTGGCCCTGAGAGCTGCCTAGCTACTGACTCATGACCACACAGACTGCATAGGCAGCAGCAGAGACTGAGGGAAAAATTATGAATCTTGGACTACACCAATCATGGTTTCTACTATCTATCTATCTATCTATCTATCTATCTATCTATCTGGTATGGGAATTAAACTCAGGACCTT
Organism: Octodon degus; assembly: GCF_000260255.1. Taxonomy (NCBI): domain Eukaryota; kingdom Metazoa; phylum Chordata; class Mammalia; order Rodentia; family Octodontidae; genus Octodon; species Octodon degus. The sequence goes on along the minus strand of NW_004524683.1, from coordinate 9,201,405 downwards.
GTACCTGCCAGGAAGGTATTGTGCTGCTGAGCTATATCTCCTGCCCAGTTTCTGTTAGCTTTAAAGGATTATTTTTGAAAAATTCTATGTAAGCTGGGAGTTCTTTTTTTTTTCTGGTACTAGAAATCACACTCAGGACCTTGTGCTTGCCAGGCTGGTACTGTCCTGCTGAGCTATCTCCCCAGCCCTCTTGTATTGTATTTTGAGGTGATTTTTCCACTGATCCTTTTTTTTGTTTTAAAGTTCTTTTTTTTTTTATTTGGTTATTTATTTTATTTAGTGTGTGTGGCCAGCTCAGCCCACCAGTGGGCAGGGCTGGCTGGCATGTGGTGCTGGGGGATTGAACCGCGGTCCCTGTGCTTTGCTTAGCTCAGCTTGTTCTAAGTAGGTGCTTTAGACTACTGAGCCATCTTACCAGCCCTCTACTGATCCTTTTATGGAAATTAAAAATTTCTACATGAATACAAACAATGAAGCAATGCTTTTAAAAAAAAAAAAAAAAAAAAAAAAAAGCTCTTTTTCTCCTCTTATAATGCTCTAAGTCAGTGTGGACAGCAAATGTTCCTTGTCCCCCTCCACTGAAAAACAAGTCAGTTAGTTCCTTTTGAAGAAGGGACAGAGAATGGGAAGCTGGAGGATTTCAGGACAATGTTATTTACATTGTGGACCAAAACAGTGTGAACCACCCCTGCAAGAGGCAAGTAAACAAGCCTTGGCACACAGACCAGTCAATAGAAATGCAGGAGCTGGCGAGATGGCTCAGTGGTCTGAAGCACCTACTTGGAACAAGCTTGGCAAAGCACAGAGACTGCGGTTCGATCCCCCAGCACCACATGCCAGCCAGCCCCGCCCCCTGGTGGGCTGAGCTGGCCATATACACACACACGCACACAATAAATAAATAAATGTTAAAATAAATAAATAAATAAATAAATAAAATGTTTCAATAGAAATGCAAAGACATTGGTGATTTAGAAAGAGGATATGAAACCATCCTGCCAAGTCCCATGCACTTCTGCTAAAGCTCAGCATTTGGTCAATTTCCATAATGCAGACGGCTTAGCAGCACAATAAATGACAGAATTACCCTTCCTCCTCTCTCATCACAGTGAAGGCAGCTCAAGGCTGTGCCAAGAAGTCATACAGGGGCTGGAGAGATGGCTCAGTGGTCTAAAGCACCTACTTGAAACAAGCTTGGCAAAGCACAGGGACCGCGGTTCGATCCCCCAGCACCACATGCCAGCCAGCCCCGCCCCCTGGTGGGCTGAGCTGGCCACACACACACACAATAAATAAATGTAATAAATAAAAATAAATAAATAATTAAAAAAATTATTAAAAAAAAAAAAAGAAGTCATACAAAGCTGCTGTAAAGTTGGGCTTAGTGAAGAACAACTGTAATCCCAGTACTTGGGAGGCTGAGGCGGGACAAATGCCATGAGTTCAAAGCTAGCCTGAGGTACACAGTGAGTCCAGGGGAATTACAGAGTGAGACCCTGACTTAAAACAAAATGAAATAAAATACACAAAAAACAAAGCAAACCAACAGCTATAACTCAAAAGGCTCTGGACTTAATTTCTAGTATTGTACCCAACCCCAAAAAGCAAGCTACTGTGAGCCTTTGTGAACATCCTGACCTTGGGCCTGAAAGCTACTAGCTGTGCACAGTGCCCTGGCTAGGCTTCTCCACTTTTATCCTGTCTCTGTCTCTGCAGGGCTGGTTTGGAACCCAAAGGCTTCACAAAGGTGAGGCAATCTCCCCTGTTCTATAGCATTCTCAGAAACATCTCATCTCATGAGATTACTTTAAGTTTCTCTCAAGAAATCACAAAGGAGCACAAATCTGCCAAAATAAAACCCATTATTTCTATAACCAAAATGTACTAATAAAAAAGATGTGAATAAAAGATAAAAAAATCACAAAAGAGAGTAACGGTTTTGCCTACTGGCTATAAACAATAATTCCACCAAGTAAAAAGACAGAATAACTGCTACAGGACAAATATTTATATATTCCTATATTTATATATTCCTAAAACATGTACAATATTTTCTTTTCTTTTTTCACAATAGTGTCAAAGAAATAAAAATGAAACTAAGATGTAATTTCCCTTCCAATTAAATGAGCAAATTTAACGTACACTGCCTTTCTGATAAAAGTACTTTTAGAATAGTGACTCACATATAGTGGGAGTCAGGAGAGTAAGATTGTTTCTAAAGAGTAATTAGGGAGCTGGGTGTTGTGGTATATGCTTGTAATCCCAGCACTCAGGAGGTTGAGGCAGGAGAATCCCCCAAAATTTGAGGCAAACCTGTGCTATATAGTGAGTTCCAGGGCAGCCTGGACTACAGAGCGAGACCCTGTCTCAAAAACAAAGAAATAAACAGGCAATAGAAACAAGAGTAGCCAGGTGTGGTGCACACCTATAATCCTAGCACTCCGGAGGGAAGATGAGGCAGGAGGGTCACTGGGAGTTCTAGACCTGCCTGGGCTACAAAGTGAGCTCAAGACCAGCTTGAACTTCAGGCGACACCCTGTCTCAGATAAAACAAGCAAACAATTACAAGAGTAATAGGCAATACACAGCAAAAGCCCTGACAATATTTGTATTACTTTATTATTATTTTTTCTTCTTGTATCTAGGACAGGGTCTACAGGGTCTCACTACATAGATCGGACTTGTAGTGATTCTCCTGTTGTCAGCCTCCCAAATGCTGGGATTACAGGTGCGCACTACCATGCCCAGTCTCAACTGCCACCTCAGTGTGCCCCAGAGGGCAGGCCCTTACGCATGCCGGGTGAGGCGCTCTGCTGAAGCAGGCGCTTAGTCCGCTTAGCTATCAGGCCGGCCAATGAATTAGTTTATTCTGTAATTTCATTTCTGTAAATCTATTTCAAGGAAAATCCATAAAGAAATTTAAAGGAATCTTTTTTTTTTTTTTTTTTTTTTTTTGTGGAACAGGGTATTGAACTCAGGTGCTTATGCT
>NW_004524683.1:9195980-9197406 GCF_000260255.1 Octodon degus | reverse complement strand
CACACACACACACACACACACACACACACGCAAATAAATAAATAAAAAAAAAATTAAAAAAAACCCAAAAAACAATAAATAATGTGAGGAAATTTGTAAGTCATGCTCTCTTGGCTTAATTTTGCTATCTGAAGGCCCATCACACTACCTCTGAGGACTAAGGACAGGAAGCCAGGTACAGCCAAGTCATATGGATGCCAGAAATAAACAGTAAAACACTAAAGTAACAACTGCCTACCTCATGGCACTACACGGTCCTTCATCTCTGCTTCTTGTTTATATTCTGCTGTCCCGTGCCATTCACGGCCTTCTAGCTCTTCCATGATGTCAGTTTGCAGGGCTTTAATCATCACCACGACTCTGACGTTGGTGCATGGCTGCCTACCCTCTACCCGACTTGACCATGAGGGGCTCGTCCTTCTCCTCTGCTTTTTTTTTTTTTTTTTTTTTTTGGTGGAACCGGGGACTGAACTCAGGCCCTTGCACTTGCCAGGGAAGTGCTTATTCCACTGAGCCATCTCCCCGGCCCCCTCCTCTGCATTCCTATGTGGCCGAGGCTTGCACACTGCCTGCTCACCTGCCTCAGAGATGTGCATGTTCAGATATACAGTATCTGTGGTGGGTACTGCTGGAAATCAATTCATCCACAGTGACTGATGCTGAGATGCTGGCAGTATGATGTTGAGCATGTGACTTCTCTGTCTTTTTTTGTGGGGCTGGGGCTGAAATTCAGGGCCTGTTCTACCACTCAACTATACTCTTAAATGAACAAATAACTTTTGTTTTTTTAAACAAAAAAACCCTGTATTTAGTACAGAGTCTACAGGGTCTCACTACAAGGACTCGTGATTCTCCTGTTTTCAGCCTCCCAAGAGCTAGGATACAGGTATGTGCCACCACACCCAGTCTCAACTGCTGTCTCAGTGTGCCCTGGGGGCGGGGGCGGCACGGCATGCCTGCTGGGCATCAAACCCCAGTCCCTGTGCCTGCCTAAGCAGGTGCTTTCGTCTGCTGAGCTATCTGGCCAGCCCTTGAACAAATAACTTTTGAGCCTCATTTATTCCTTCTTAATATAAGGATAATACCTAATAGAGTAACCTTTTTTTTTCTTTTTCTTTTGGCACTGGGGATTGGATTTAGGACTGTACACTGAATATATATATCCCCAATCTTTTTTTATTTTGAGACAGACTTTCACTAAGTTGTCTAAGCTGGCCTTGAACTTGTGATCCTCCTGTCTCAGCCTTCCAAGTATGCAGGATTACAGATGTCCACCACCATGCCTGGTTGAGAGAACTTTTTTTTTCTCACTGAGGATAAAATCTAGGGCCTTCATTCTGAACTATATCCTCCAGCATTTCTCTCTCTGTCTCTCTCTCTCTCTGTCTCTGTCTCTGTCTCTCTCTGTCTCTCTCTGTCTCTCTCT
>NW_004524683.1:9161500-9194155 GCF_000260255.1 Octodon degus | reverse complement strand
CAGCTATGTGACAATGCTGGCTTTGATGCTACAAACATCCTGAAGAAACTACGGGCTCGGCATGCCCAGGGCGGCATGTGGTATGGGGTGGACATCAACAATGAGGACATTACTGACAACTTCGAGGCTTTTGTGTGGGAGCCAGCTATGGTGCGGATCAATGCCCTCACAGCAGCCTCTGAGGCTGCGTGCCTGATCGTGTCTGTTGATGAGACCATCAAGAACCCTCGCTCCACCGTGGATACTCCTCCAGCAGCGGGCCGGGGCCGGGGCCACCTTCCTTGAGATCCCACCCGTCACACTGGCTGGCAGCTGGCTGCAGGTGTGCTTGCCCTCCCTGGCTTGGCTCATTGGTATTATGAAGAAGTGGTAATAATTGGTCTGTTCTGTTCTCACTGGAGGTTATTTAAATAAAACGTAAGACTTAGAAAAAAAAAAAAAAGATAAATCTTTTTGTTTTGTTTTGACACAGGGTCTTGCTATGTAGTTCAGGCTGGCTTGAACTTACTATGTCACCCAGGCTGGCCTCACACTTGAGGTGACTGTACTGGTTCAGCCTCCTGAGTGCTGGTATTACAGGTGTGCGCCACCACACCTGATTTTTTCTATTTTCTTTATTAGTACATGTCTGTAGTAATGATTACAACCATCTTGGGGACTTGGTAAGTGTTCATGACATATTTTTATTCTTTTTTTTTAATCTCTTCCCTTTGTCCTTCCTCCAGTTCTCTTAAAAGCATTAGCAGGTCTAGCAGGTTAGGAAAAGGAAACAAAAGACAGGAATTTTTCCAGGAAAAAAGAAGCATATATGATAGTTAAGACAGTTACACTACTATTAAAAAGAAGGATTTGTGCTAATATTGTTTGGACAACTAAATGCCTATCGCTTGTATTCTGATAACTAATTTAAAGATAATAATATGCAATGTATTTTCATTGCTACCCTCCTATTACTTTGTTTTGATTTTTTTTTCCTTTTAAAAAAATGTAGCATTTCCCAATTTTTTTTAAGATTCTAGTTGTTTTCTTATCAAAAATCCTTGAGACCAAGTTTGAAAGTTTTCTTATGCACCTGGTCTCATCTGATCTTGGAAGCTAAGCAGGGTCAGGTCTGTTTAGTACCTGGATGGGAGATATTTTTTCTTTAGAAATCCAAGATCTGTGATCTACCAGTCTGTCCCTGGAAAGTATTTCAGGCTCACAAGTCTATTCTCAGAGCAAAATAAGCAAAAGTATGAATTTTGTTTCTCTGCATTCACAACAGTACACTTAAGCTTTTGTTTCAAAGCTGGAGGCAGACTTGCTCTTCTTTTCTCTTTCCTCTTTGGTAGTCTGCCTCTGACACTTTGCTAAGTGGGCCCATGTAAAGGATACCTGCACAGTAGAGACAGATACTGTAACATAACAGCAGGGGAGTTCAGCCTTGTAAAAAGAGGGAAGAAAACCCTGGAACTGTGCAGAAAGAGGCACTGTGTGTTACTGCAAGCTTTAAACATACTTTGCTGATTTATAGCACAGGTCCCAAAAATACAAGGAGGAGACTGGTACAAGCGAAATAACAGCACATAGATAACACCATTTTGGGGCCGGGGAGATGGCTCATTAGAATACGCACTTGCCTGGCAAGTGCAAGGGCCTGAGTTCAATCCCCGGTTCTGCCAAAAAAAAAAAAAAAGATAACACCATTTCACTTCTAAAACAAAACTGAGGACCCACTGTACTATTTATATAAACTGGCATCTTGGGGCTGGAGAGATGGCTCAGTGGTCTAAAGCACCTACTTGGAACAAGCTTGGCAAAGCACAGGGACCGCGGTTCAATCCCCCAGCACCACATGCCAGCCAGCTGCGCCCCCTGGTGGGCTGAGCTGGCCACACACACACACACACACACACACACACACACACACACACACACTAAATGTTAAAATTAAAAAAAAAAAAAATAAACTGGCATCTAGCATTAAGAAGGTTGGGGTGGTGGTGCTGGGGATGTAGCTCAGCGGTGGAGTGCCTAACCAGCAAGCAGGAGATCCTGAGTTTGATTCCTAGTATCTTAAAAGAAAGGGAGTGGGGAGCCCTTCCAAACTCCAAAACAACCTTAGCTGGGCATGGTGGCGCACACCAGTAATCCTAGCACTTAGGAGGCTGAGGGAGGAGGATCCTCACAAGTTCAAGACCAGCCTGGGATACACAGTAATTTTAAAGGCACCTGAACTGCATAGTGATACCCTATCTCAAAACAACAATAACAAAAGAAGCCTGGGGTGGTGGTGTAGGTAAAAGTGCTTGCTTAGTGTGTGTAAGATTCTGAGTTCAATCCTCAGTGAGTCCCTCTTACCTCCATTTAAAACTGTTACAGTTTGTTAAGAACTATACAACTCATTTGGGCTCAGTGGTACAGTGCTTGTCTAGCGTATATGAGACCCTAGGTTCAATCCTCAGCAATGCAAAAACAAACAAATAAAACCTTGTATGTCTGACTTTCTCACCTCTGTCTTTCTTACCTATTTTCCATTAGGAAATCTACAACGTATTTTTTCAAGCAGTAGAGATGGGCATCCACGAGGCCTGTATGGAAGTGTATTCTGGGGTACCTGCAAAAAGAATAGGACAGGAAGGGCTCACAATGGGCAACATGCAGTCTATTTTGCCAGCAGTAGTAGGCATCTGGAATTTGATAAGGCCAGACCAATGCTGCCTACATTGTAGCCTGGGAGACTTTGCCAGTGAACATTAGCTTTGATCCAACCATGTAAAAGCATAAAAGGTCTTCTTTGTAGAAACCTTATCTCATGTTCCACAATGCTTTTGTTCTTCTAAAGAGGGCTGGCCAAATAGCTCGCAGATTAAAATGCCTGCAAGCAGGCGCAGGGGCCGAGTCCAATCCCTGGGCCTGCCACGCAGGCCCCACCCCCGGGGTGCACGGAGATGGCAATTGAGACTGGGTGTGGTGGTGCATGCCTGTAATTCCAGCTCCTGGGAGGCTGTAAACAAGGGGATCACTATGAGTCTGATCTAGTAGTGAGACACTGAACACCCTGTAGACCCCTCCCTAAAAATATAATAAAAAAAAAAAAAGAAAAATTTACAGAGATGTCAAAAATAAAAATAAAATAATCATCAATCCAGGGCCAGTCAAATAGTTTATTGGATTAAAGCACCTGCTTAGGCAGAATGCAGGGGATGGGAGTTTGATCTCTGGGCCTGCCATGCTGGCCCCGCCCCCAGGGCATAAAGTGCTGAGAGCTGATTGAGATTGGGTGTGGTGGCACGTACCTGTAATCCCTGTAATCCAAGCATTTGGGAGGCTGCAAACAGGAGGATCACTAGGAGTCCAATCTATATAGTGAGACCCCACCCTCTACTAAATACATTAAAAAAGAAATCCCCAATCTATCTTCTATTTTCTCACAAACTCTTATCACATTTTTTTTTTTTTTTTTAAATGTATGTGGTACAGGGTCTCACTATGCAGCTCTGACTTGTAGTGATCCTCCTGTTTTCAGCCTCCCCACTGCTGGGATTATAGGTGTGTACCACCATGCCCAGACTCAGTGGCCAGTTCAGCATGCCTGGGGGCAGGACTGGAGCAGCATGTAATACTGGGGATGGAACCCTGGTCCCTATGCTTGCCTAACCAGGTGCTTAGTCTGCTGCTGTCTCCCTGGTACTTCTTACCACAATTCTTTTTTTTTTTTGGCGGTACTGGGGATTGAACTCATGACCTTGAACTTGCCAGGCAAGCACTTATTCTATTGAGCTATCTCCCCAGCCCCCTTACAATTCTTATAACTAACATTGTCCTGCCTCTCCTCTGTCTCACTTACTGAAGGTCATACCTCAACTTTCTCTTATTGAGAAGATTTCACATTATTATTCCATACTTGTGGACAATGAAGCAAAATTCTATGAAAACTCCTAACTTTCTATTCTTATTAAACAGGACTCAACTATGATATACATCCCCCAAGAAACTGTCACTAACAAGCTAAGTTTGTACTCCCACAATACTTGGTGTCTACTTCTATCAGATAATTTACCAAACAAAAATGAAAGAACCTATTTACTGGTTTCTCTTTCACTATAGTGAAAGGCAGCAGACAGTAGATTCACTTTCATAACCTTAGTATTCAGCACCATACTTAACACAGAATGTACAATAAACAGTTTTGACCAAACAAATAAATGAATGAACTAGATCATATTAAGGCACTTTTTTAGTTTCTGATTATTTTAGTTTTCCATCTTTGATTTCAGCTTTTAAAAATGTCATGCTTTTAATATCGCAGGATATATATATATATATATATATATAATTATTATTATTATTATTTTAAATTTTTCTGAGACAGGGTCTCTCTATGTAGTCCAGGCTAAAATCTTCATGTAGCCTAGGCTTGCCTTGAACTCACTGTGTATCTCCTGCCTCAGGATCCCTACTGCTGAGATTTTATTAAATAGCAAGACATGTGGCTTGCTAATTAATATAAATAAACAGTCAAGGAGAAAGGGAAAGAATAAGGTGTAAAAAATGGACATTCCAAGTATACATCTGTCTGGTTATCTTTCTACCCTGTGTTGCTCTGCCTTGACTCGCTTATAGGAAATACATTCTCATAGAATGCAGACAATTTGGAAGTAGTCAAATAAACTAAGGAATATCACCTAGGGCTTAGACTCCTTTGGGATAGGAGAAATACTTCCAAAAAAGGAATCAGAGACCTGGGAACACATATTCATAACACAAACGCGTGTGTGCCAATTAATATATATAATGAAGATGAAGAAAAGTAGAGGTACTTCCCTATCCTAACTTTCTGATATTCTCAAATTCTAAGAAATTCTTCAGGAAATATATTTTAATAAATGAGTATGGCTATTTGTTATCAAAATTTGATTTGAGGGGCAACCCACTTTCCAGGCCTCTTTCTGTCTCTCTCAGATAGAAGCTTTTTTTCTCTCAAATAAATTCTTTTTTTTTTTCTCTTTTTTTTAATTTAATTTGTGTGTGTGTGTGTATGTGTGTGTGTGTGTGTGTGTGTGTGTGTGGCCAGCTCAGCCCACCAGGGGGCGGGGCTGGCTGGCATGTGGTGCTGGAGGATTGAACCATGGTCCCTGTGCTTTGTTAAGCTTGTTCTAAGTAGGTGCTTTAGACCACTGAACCATCTCACCAGCCCCAATAAATTCTTTCTACTCTAAAAAAATTCATTTGAGTTCTATCTGCTGATAATTCTCTCCTTTGATGTGAACATTTTTTTTTTTTTTTTTTCAGTAGTGGGGATGGAACTCAGGATCTTGCGCTTGCCAGGCAGGCACTTATTCTACTGAGCTATCTCCCCAGCCTGACCTGAACAATTTAGAAAGTTGCATTCTTCTATTCACTTCCTATTTCACAAATTTAATCATCAATATACTCTCTAATCTTTAATCCTTATAATTAGCTTATGAGACAGATATATTATTTTCATTTTTATTATTGAGGTTAACTTGTACAGCCAGGATAGGAAAATTTTAAACTTCAGATAATCACATTTTGAACTGTTACCAAACCCTAGTTATATAGGGCACTAGCATTCATATTGGTTTCTTTCTTTCTTTCCTTTTTTTTTTTTTTGGGAGACAAGGTAGCCCAGGCTGGCCTTGAATTCATGGTGATCCTCCTGTCTCAACCACCCACGTACTAGAACTATAGACAATACAGAAGCTTGGACTTGTAGTGATTCTCCTGTTTTTAGCCTCCCCAGTGCCAGGATTACAGGTATGTGCCACCACGCCCAGTCTTGGTGGCCAGCTCCGTGTGCCTGGGAGGATGGGGCGCGTACGACATGTGGTGCTGGGGATCAAACCCAGGTCCTTGCGCTTGCCTAAGCAGATGCTTGGTCTGCTGAGCTATCTGGTTGGCCCTAGCATTTTATAGTTTATACAAGCCTTTTTAACACCCTCCACCCCCTTTTCTTAAAAAAAAAAAAAAAAAATAAAAAAAAAATCCAAAAATCTAACTGGTACCCAAGGTAGAGGTTTAACTGGCTACAAATTTGGAATACGGTGAAGGCACAAAGATAGGCAATTTAGAGATGACTTTGCTTTTTGGGGGGCGGGGGCAGTGGCTGGCACAATATGTCATAATCGAATCCTTGTGTTTGCCTAAGCTTGCCTAAGCAGACGCTTTAGACCACTGAGCTATTTGGCTGGCCCAACTTTGTTTCTTTCAGATTAAATGTGTAGTGAATATAAATGTTGGAACGGGGTCACTCAATAATGACATTATTTATTTATTTATTTTTGTATTTTAGTACAGGGTCTACATGGTCTACAGGGTCTCATTACGTAGCTTGGACTTGAAGTGATCTACCTGTGTTCAGCCTCCCAAGAGCTGTGATTACAGGCACATGCCATCATATCCAGTCTTCAATAATGGCTTATCTTGCTAAAAACAACTTTTGCTGCCAGGCATGGTGGCACATGCCTATAATCTTAGCACTCAGGAGGCTGACGCAGGAGGATTGCTGCAAGTTCGAGACCAGCTTGGGCTACCAAGTGAGCTCGAGGCCAGCATGAACTACATAGCGAGACCAGGCCTCAAGAAGAAAAACAAAGCAAAAACAAAAAGAATCCTTTGCTATGCCCCTGTGCCATGCTGCTTCTTTATGCTTTACAGCCAGCTGACTCTGAACTAAAACTTCCATAAATTGTGAGCTGTGGAGGACCACCTGAGCAGCTGTTTTTGAAAGAAGAGTGACTGTCTCTGTTTTGACTGAGCCTGAGCCTGACCCTATTTCCTCATATTGATATGTACAGAATTGGCTAGGACTTCTATTTATCCTTTCAGCTGGCCTTAAGCAATGTATATTGGTCTAGCTAAGGTGCTGGTGACAGTCTTTGAAGGTGGCACGCGTGTTTCCCTGGTAACCTACACCTGCTGCTCTTTAACACGAGCTGGGTTGAGACAGGATGAAGAGCAAATGGTCTGCGCTGCCAGCTGGGATCGATCCTTAAGACAGAGACTATAATTTCCTGGGGCTTGAAAGACTACATCAAAGCTGAAGCAGCAGACCCTCCAAAACATTAGATACTATCTATATAGCATAAAGCAGATTACTTTCTCTGCATATCTTCTCTGCATATGGCAGAGGTAAATGTAGGCTACCCACCCAGCTTAGCTCAGAGTTGCTTACTTCCCACAATTCTGGGCCATTCCTCCTCAAGCCACTCCTCCACTGAATAAAACCAGGTGAGGCTCTGAGTCAGCCTCTTGGTTCTGGAAAGCCATCTTTGTGGCTGGACTTAGGGGCCCTGGTTCCTCAATAATTATAAATATGTTTTAGTGTCTTTACTTTTGCTGTGGGTTGCACTGGGAGTGGTAGATTGGAATTAACTTGATGGGATTCCAAAAATGTAACTTTGGGATTACAAGTATTGGCTTCTTGGACTAAGACGAGGACCTGGAAGTGATTCCTATAGTGAGCCAAATAAATTTCTCTTCATTAAAAAAAAAAAAGTCATTAAAAGGTTTCTTTATCTCATTTGAACTGCATTGAAATAAAGATCAGTATTCCAAACAAGATAAACAAAATTAAGCGCAATGTGGTGGCAGATGCCTGTAATTCCAAGCACCCTGGAAGGCTGAAGCAGAAAGATCACAAATTTAGATTCAGCCCAGGCAATTAAAGTGAGTTAGCAAAAACCATGTCTCAAAATATTAGTTTTTTTTTTTTTTTTTTTTTGAGACAAGGTGGCCTTGGACTCATGATGACCCTCCTTCTCAACCTCCCTAATGTTGGGATTACAGGCATGCATCACCACGCCTGGCAATACTAGCTAATTTTGAAAGGGCCAGTGATGTAGCTCTCATTATAAAGCCCCTGGCTTCAGTCCTTATTACCAAGGAACACGATCAACCACACATGATAAAACAAAATCCTGAAAAAGCATCAGTGAAATCTGGATATTTGGCTTACTGCTAGAATGATGTTTGGTTTTGCATATAATAAAGAAATCAGCAAATGGAAATGAGACATTTAGAAACAGTGTTTAGCTCATTTTAAAAATGAAACTTAAGGGGCCAGAGAGATGGCTCAGTGGAATAAGTGCTTCCCTGGCAAGTGCAAGGGCCTGAGTTCAATCCCTGGTTCCACCAAAAAAAAAAAAAAAAAAAAAAAAAAGAAAGAAAGAAAGAAAGAAAGAAAAGTAAGCAAAAATGAAACTTAAGGTGTAAACTAGAGAAACTCCTTTGCAATAAAAAATAATGTATATTCAAAAAAAATCTATGGAGGATTAAAAATGGTAAAGACTGCGAACAAAACAGTCTATTTTGGACTTTAAATAGAGACATTTGGAAAACACCTTAATGTGGAGGGGTAGATCTTCTGGAATTAAGAGCCAACAACAGGAAAACTACAAACCACAGTGAAATTGGAGGACTAGAACACAATTCAGAAAAATACACAAAGTAGCCTGGAAGGCTAACCCTGCCTACTGGGAAGAAGAACCTGCATCCACTACAAGTAAGCCCAGAGAGGGTCAGCAGTTCCACAGAGAAGCAACAGATCAGGCCATCAGCTTAGGCCCAGGGAAAGCCTGCAGCTATTGTAAACTGCAAAAATTGTGGGATTTTACTCTGATGTGACTCCTTCCACACAGCAGGCTAAGGCTGGAGAAGTAATCTACTGCAGTGTCCATCATATCTCAGTGTTTAATCAGGAGCCACTTTGAATAGTGACTAGATGGGAGTTAGTCACAAGAAATAGCTGTGAGGAGTGAAGGATAGGTGTAGCCCTCTCCCCCAAGTTTAAGCTCAGGACAGGAAAGCCATGGGGGTCCTGGCACCTGTGGTGAGATGCTAAGCCAGTCATGTATGGTTTTTGAAGGATGGGCCTGAAAGTGCTGGTATTAAATCCAGCAGGCTGCATGATCACCTGCCCACTCCAGTCCCTGTGCCACTGCCAGAACAGAGCTCAGTAGTCAATCTCCTTTTCTATCTGCCAGTGTGATCAGGGATACAACTTGTCTGGGATGGCTGCCACAACCTTGGGTGTGTGAACAGAGGGGTCACTGGGAGGGGACCACACAAACCCACAGGCAGCAAAGCTAGATGGAGAATGCAGTAACTTGGGGTCCACAGAAGGATGGAAACTAGGACCAGCTAGAATGAATACAGCCCTATGATGAATTTGGCCACCTTTGGCAGGAAAAGTGCACAAAGATTCAGCATACATACACAAAAAAGCATAGAAACAAAATAGATCTTAGTAGTGAGTCACTTCCACTTTCCCATATCTGGAGGATTCCAATACTATAGACATTCAAAAAATCATGCATTTCTCCTTTTCTTAATTTGTTCTTTGGCTTTTGGTCTTTTCTTTTTGGGGGGCAGTCTTGCTATGCAGAGCAGGCTGGCCTTGAATTTGTGGCAATTCTCATGGCTCAGCCTCCCAAGCACTAGGACTATAGGTGTGCACCAGCACACCACCAGCTTCCTTCGTTTTTTTCCTTCTTTTTCTTGGTTGTTCTTAATATTCTGTCCACCTAGCTCTAATTAATTTTCTTTTATTGATTAATTTTCTTATGTTTATCTAATTCTAATTAATTTTCTTTTACTTTTTTTGCCATAATTTTATTGATAAACAAATAACAATGAGACAGTTTCAAATCAAATCAGTAGGACAGTTTCGATAATTAACACACTGCATACATTCTTCTTAGTGGTTAACTGCTGTCCAATTCTTTTACTTATAAATCTGATTCATCTCACTTTTCTCCTTTCTCCCCCCCCCCCCATCTCTCGACCTGGCCCCTCCTCATCTTTTTTTTATTTTTCAAATTTTATTTCTTTTTTCTTTTTAGTCATTTTCTTTTTTTAAAAATTAATAATTAATTTTTGTGTGTGTGTGTGTGTGTGTGCGTGTGTGTGTGGCCAGCTCAGCCCACCAGGGGGCAGGGCTGGCTGGCATGTGGTGCTGGGGAATTGAACCGCGGTCCCTGTGCTTTGCTTAGCTTAGCGTATTCTAAGTAGGTGCTTTAGACCACTGAGCCATCTCACCAGCCCAATCCATGGGATATTAATAAAGGAAAAGGAAATCAAAAGTTAAAAGCTGAATTATACCAACTAATAAGAGACAAAAAGCAAACAAAAATAAACCAGATCAATAAAGTGTTGTGAGCCCAAAGATAATATAACTAAACATGTAATGATCAGTGAGCTTACAGAAAACACATATTCAAAAGCTATCTAAACAAAATGACACAAATATGTCATTTTGTGCCTAAAGAATTAGAGCCCATAAAAAGGTACCTAACAAAAACCCAGATGATAAAAATTTTTATTGAAAGTAAGGGCGTTGAAGTGACTGATTTGAGAAAGCATCAGAACAGGGCTGATGTAAGTGGCCATAAACTTAGAGATACCTGAAAACATGAGATGATGCAGGAAAATTAATATAAGATTAACTGGAATTACTAAAACAGAAGAAGTTGGTAGAAATGACCTAAAAATCTGTTAACAGAGATAACAGAAAGCTTTCAAAATATAGGGAAAGAATTAAGACAAGTGAGGCATATAGAACACCAGGGGCCAGGGAGATGGCTCAGTAGGATGAGTGCTTGACTGGCAAATACAAGGATCTGAGTTCAATCCCCAGTTCCGCAAAAAAAAAAAAAAGAACACCAAATAGGGATGATCAGAAAAGGATTTCTCCATGACACATCATAGTAAAAATTCCAAAATCCACAGCAAGAAAAGAATCCTTTTTTTTTTTTTTTTTTTTTTTTTTTAAAGTAAGAAAAGAGGGCTGGAGAGATGGCTCAGTGGTCTAAAGCACCTACTTGGAACAAGCTTGGCAAAGCACAGGGACTGCGGTTCGATCCCCCAGCACCACATGCCAGCCAGCCCCGCCCCCTGGTGGGCTGAGCTGGCCACACACACACACTAAATAAATGTTAAAAAAAAAATAAAGTAAGAAAAGAATCTTAAAATCTGTTAGAGAAAAGCAATGAATAACTTATGAAGGTAAATCCATTAAAATTACAGCAAACTTCCTTGGCATGGTGGTGCCTGCCTGAAATCCCAACCCTCAGGAGGCTGAGGCAGGAGGATGGCATGAGTTCAAGGCCAGCCTACACTACATAATGAGCTTTTTTTTTGGTTGGAACCAGGGATTGAACTCAGGCCCTTGCGCTTGCCAGGGAAACACTTATTCTACTGAGTGATCTCCCCGGCCCCTTACATAATGAGTTTAAGGCCAGCCTGAACTACATAGTGAGATTCTATCTAAACAAGTTACAAACAATTTCATGACCACCAAACTAGTATTTCAAAAAATTCCTAAAAATATCCTAGAAAGATACAACAAAGCCAAAGTTTAGTGGAATGAATCAGGTATCAGGTATGGTGAACAGTTAAGCAAAAAGGGAGGAAAATGAAATAGTGACAGGAAAATAATGAGATAACAGAAATAAGTAAGTACTTTTCAGTACTAACTCTTAACATGATCAGTCTCAGCCTCACAAGTGCCAGGATTACCGATGTAGGCCACCATGCCCGGCAGCTGATTAAGGGCTTTTAAAGCATCTTCAAACAATTATCTAGCCTTGGGCTGGTGAGATGGCTCAGTAGTCTAAAGCACCTACTTAGAACAAGCTTAGCAAAGCAGAGGGACCGCGGTTCAATCCCCCAGCACCATATGCCAGCCAGCCTCGCCCCCTGGTGGGCTGAGCTGGCCACACACATACACACACACACACACACACACACACGCACACACGCACACACGCACAAACATAAATAAATAAAACATTTAAAAAAAATTATCTAGCCTGTATGCGGTGCCTACATTTGTCCTCAGGGTGCCACACAAAGTCTTGGCTCTGAAAGTCTCATAACCAACTGCACATGAGCACCCATGTCTGTACTCAGTGTTTCCAGATATATAGTGAAGATTTCATTCATTCAGTTGGGGTCTGATTTTTCAGGCACAGCAATATTTCTTCTTGAGCCAATGGCCCTGCAATCCCATTGCCCTCTTTGGTTTGAATACTGTCATCATTTCACCTCATCCAAAGTCCATAAATTATTTTTTGAGACGGTTCTTTGCTATGTTGTCCAGGGTTGACTTGGACTTGCTAAACTCCTGCTTTATTATAATGGCTCACAGGCGCTGGGTTTCATTAATCTACCTCCTCTCTGAAGCAGGCATTTTACAGTGAAGCCCTTGGACCAGGGAGATGGCTTAGTAGAATAAGCGCTTGCCTGGCAAGTGCAAGGCCCTGAGTTCAATACCTGGTACCTCAAAAACAAAACAAACAAGACAGTGAAGCCCACCAAGCTTTGACTATGGGTGAGGTAGGATGGTACATGGCCATCAACCTCAGTGGGCCCTTCTTTGCTCTTGCAAGGCAACTATCTTACTTTCTCACCTCTCTCATTTTGGTCTGTAGTTCTTTTATCCATTCTTTTACCTGGCCTCCCTATATCCTCAGTATTCTTTTAGGATCAGCTTGAGTTTATCTCCTTCAAGAATCCTTCCTTCTTTACATTTTTTTTTTCCAGGGGGGACTGAAGCTGAGCCCCTGTACATAGTAGGCAAGCACTCCTTCACTGGGCTATATATCTAGCCTTTATTCATGTTATTTTTTGAGACAATGTCTCACAAAATTGCTCAGGATGGTCTCTATCCTTGCCTCAGCTTCCTTAGTGACTGGAATTACATACAGGTGTACACCACTACATCTGGCTCACATATACTTGTTTTATCTTTTTGTAAGAAAATTTTACACATATACAAAATTAGATAAATTCTCTCATACTCATCAATAAAGTTCAACATTTATTAACATTTTTCCCAGGTTTTTAATTTTTTTGCTATAATATTTACTATGGGCTGAATTATACTCCCTCTAAAGAGGCACTGAAATCTTACCTAGTACCTATGAATGTGACCTTATTTTGAAATAGGGTCATTGAAGATGGTCAAGTCATTTATTTATTTATTATTATTTTGGTGGTACCAGGGATTGAACTCAGGACCTGGCGCTTGCCAGGCAAACACTTATTCCACTGAGCTATCTCCCCAGCTCCTAAGACGGTCAAGTCTTAAAGGAATACTAATCCAATATAACCGGTGTCCTTGTGAAAGGGGAAATCTGTACACAGAGCCAGACACCCTATGGGACGACAATGTGAAGATACAATGGTGTTATGGTTTGTGTCTCATTGTGCCCCCAAAGCCTCATGCAGTCATGGGGCAGGGACTTCTAGAGTTTGAGATTAACTCATGATCCACTGGGATTACAGGTTTTAGTACTGCTCGGATTATGGATGTGAGTGCTACACCCAGCTTGGGGTGGACAGCCTGAATATAACATAAGTGAGACAGACAGACTTCTCTCTGTTGCCACTGTTGCTGCTACTCCTCCATTTTGCTTTTGCTCTTTGCTGCCTCCAAGAACTTCTTCCCTCCATATTGGAGCCAGCTGAGTAAGTACTGAAACTTCAAGTAACTGTGAGCTAAATAAATCTTTCCTTCCTTTATTTTGGGTATCGAGTATTTGTCCCAGCAATGAGAGAAGAATAACTGAGACAAATGGGAATAACATATTTAAGTCAAGGATACCTAAGGCTACCAGAAGCTTGCAGAGGCATGGTACAGATTCTCCCTCACAGCACTGAGAAGGAACCAGCTCTGCTATTTTGGATTTCTACTTCCATAAATATAAATATAAGACAATACTTTTTTGTTCTAAACCTCAGTTTGTGGTCTTTTATTATGGACATCTTGGCAAACTAATACAGAATTTTATTTCATCAACTTATTTTTGTGGACCTGGAGGATAAAGCCTTGTACATACTAGTGCTTTAGTAATGAGCTACACTACCAGCCCCTAAAGCAGTATTTTATTTTTAATCTTTTATTTATTTGGTACAGGGTCTTGCTATGCAGCTCAGATTCACAGTGATCTTGTCTCAGCCTCCTTAGTGCTGGGATTACAGGCATGCACCACCATGACTGGTTTTGGTGGCCAGAATGGCACATTCTGGGTTCTGGGGCCAGTATGGCATGTGGTAGGGGAGACTGAACTTGGGTCCTTGTGCTTACCAGGCAGGCGCTTAGTCTGCTATCTCCCCAGTCATAAAGCAGTATTTTAAAGCAAACTCTAGACATCATTTTTACCTATAATAACTTCAGCATATGTGAGGACTTTAAACCATAATCATAGTCAGGCATGACAGCACATTCCAGTAATCCCAATACTATGGCAGGCTGAGGTAGGAGGATCACAAGTTTATTTTATTTTGTTTTTTATTTTTTTTCCATAATTTCACCGAGAAACAAATAGCAATGAGACAGCCTCAAACCAAATTGGTAGGACAGTTTCAACAATCAACACACCACACACTCTCTTTCCAGTGGTCACCCGCTGCACAAGATGCAGACATAACATCCCACCCACAAACACCATCAGAACAAATCCCTCCATTCATTAAGAGAATGTAACTATACATGTATCCTAACCATTTTGAATACACAGATACAAAATGGACATTCATCTGTATCCCCTTTTCTGGTTAAGTTCCATTACTTGAATATTATAGGTGTGTAAACACAGCAAAATATTCTAAAAGAGTCCAGTAGCCCAGAATAGTACTGGGTCTTCTGCTACACTGGCAGTGTCAGAAATTGTTGCCCTGAGTCCCCTACAGCTCAACATAACAGCATGGCTTTACTTCTTATACTTCATTTTTATACTTTTCTGTTGGATGGTTAAGACCAAGATAAAGCAAGACCTATTCAACAAGGGTTGTAGCTTTTGGGTCTGATAAGATCAGTGAAATCCCCTCAGGATTTATCCTGAGATCCTGTACCTCAGATTGTAGATCCTTTGTTAGTGTCAGCCATGTGGATGAGTCATGGCCATTGCCTGGCCAATGTGCTCTCTGTGAAAGCCTGAGAGAATGTTTTCTCTCCATGTGACTCTCCTTAGGCACACATCATCGATCACTTTCCTTTTTGACCCCACAATCTCCCTGATCAGAAAATTTGGGACACTACTGAGCCACATGACGTTACAGTACAAATTCTCATATGTCCTGAGTCTCAACAGCCCTTGGAAGGCTAGGGCCAAAATGCTGGCTTTCTCCTTCTATCACTATGTCATTACCAAACCTTTAAACAATTTCATGTCATCTAATACCCAACTGATATTTCAGATTTGTGCTGTTATAATTAGTTTGGCTACATCAGGATTCATTAAAGGTCTCACACTGCATTTGGTTATTTCATTTTTATACATTCTGTAAAATTTCTTTTTCTTATTAACCCAACAAGCTGATCTATTATTAGTTTGGTCACATATTTTATAGGCTATCTATGTTCTAAATATGGTTGATAACATCATTATAGTATCTTTGTTTTAGCTATAAAATTCAGTGATTTCTAGAAAATATGTTGAGTGTGGTGGTACACAGTTGGAACCCTAGCACTAGGGAGGATAAGGTAAGAGGACTGGTGCAAGTTCAAAGCCAGCCTGAAATGCATAGTAAGAACCTGTCTCAAAAGAAAGTAAGTAAACAAGCAAGAAAGAGAGAAAGAAAGACAGCTATACAACTATTACCACAATTCAATTACACAACATTTTTATTGGACCAGAGATATAGCTCAGTGGCATAAGTCCCTGCTTGGTAAACACAAGGTCCTGAGTTCGAGCCCCAATACCAAAAAGAAAAAAGAAACACAGAAAGACTATTTTTGTTACTCAAGTAAGATCTCTCGTGTCCCTTTGCAATCAATTTTCTTTCCTACCTCAGTCTTAGGTAATCATCAGTCTTTTTCCTCTCCCTTCCTGGCCTTCCTTCCTTTTTCTTTTCTTAGCTTCATCTTTTGTTTTTCTTTATGGAGATTTTTTTTCGGGGGAGATTTTTTTTGAGCCATTGAGCTATATCTCCACCCCCATGTTCAGTTTTTGCCTACCCTGAGGGCAGGGCTGGTGTGGCGTGTGGTGGCCAGGATCAAACTGTGGCCCCTGTGCCTGCCTATGCTTGCCTAAGCAGGCACTTTAGACTACTGAGCTATCTCATTGGCCCTCATCATCTGTTGTTTTTCTTTGAAAACTTTTAGTTTTAGCTCTTCTAATAGATCTGGAACCACTGTCAGTTTTGTGTATAGAGTGACATAAGGCTCTAAATTAATCTTTCTGTATGTACCACATTGTTGCAGCACAAATAGTGTAAAAGACTATCTTCTACCAACTGGTTGCCTTGACATCACAATTAAAAAAGAAAAAAAAATCAATGCAGCATAAATGTAAGAATTCACCAGGTATGGTAGCATACACCTGTAATCCCAGCAATGGAAGGCTAAGGCAGGAGGATTGCTGCGAGTTGAAGGCCAGCCTGGCTACAAAGTGCGTTCAAGGCCAGCCTGAACTGGATAGAGAGACCCTGTCTCAAAAAGACAACCCCCCCCAAAACAAACAAACAACAACAATAACAAAAACCTACCAAAAACTGAACATGGGGGTAGAGATGTAGCTCAATGGCTCAAGTGCCTGCCTGGTACGGACAAGGTCCTGAGTTTGATTCCTGGTAAAAAAACAACAAAAACCCGAAACTAATACAGATATATATATATATACTACTAACATTATACAAAACAAAGTATCTGCAGGACTGTAGAACTAAAGAATAATAATAATAATAATAATAATAATAATAATAAAAGATACCAGCTCAGGAAAGTACTCCAGAAAGAAGGAAATATATACAAAAGACAACATTAACACCTTTTTTTTTTGGTACTGGAGATCTAACTCAGGACCTTGCAATTGCCTGGCAGGTGCTTATGCTGCTGAGCTAGGCTGAAGCAGGAGGACTGCAAGTTGGAGCCCAACCTGAGCAACTTATTGAATTAGGAAGACCCTGTCTCAAAAGATAAAGGGCTAGAGATATAGTTCAGCACAAAGGCTCTGGGTTCAATAGTCAATACTGTGAAAAACAAACACTGAAAGTAAAAGGGCAGGGGCTGGGGAGATAGCTCAGTGGAATAAGCACGTGCCTGGCAAGCTCAAAGACCTGAGTTCAATCCCCGGTTCCGCAAAAAAAAAAAAAAGAAAGTAAAAGGGCAGAGGCACTAAAAGGAATGCAAGAGTCAGAGAACTAGAATCAGCTCTCCATAGCTACACAATAGGATGTATGAGCAGAAGGATGGAGGAATAAGGATGACTACTTGACTGAAGCCCTTAGAAATTTTTATTGGTTTAGGGGGAAAAAAGAAAACATGGATTAAAATGCTGAGTTTTGGAAAAATTAATACAGCAAGGCTATGGAGTAAAAGGCATAAATGAAGGGGATGATCTCAAACTTCTTCCTCTAAAGCTAGATGAAAGAAAATGAAAGTGGAGTCTGAGTAAAGACAAAGCTATAGGTAAGAGCAGTATGTGGTGAAATCAGTATCAGTTGGAAAGAGGAAGCAGGAGTGTAAGGCTGGCCCAGGACAGCTAAGACTAGAGTGGCTCTGGGAGTTCAACCAAGACTGGAAATACAAATTTATAGTAGTACCATCATTGTATAATATTCCTCTTGGAAACTAATGGAACCAATAATATAAGGTTGAGGTTTACGAAGCTAGAGTAAAAAGATAAATGAGGACATGGAGGGAAAAGCCTGAAGGCATAGGTTCTAGATTGAATGGAGAAGGAAGGAAAGGAAGAGTGGAGAGACAGAGAGAGGGAATGAAGAACAGAGGAAGGACAAGAAAGACATGAGATTGCAATGAAGGAAACAGAATTTTAGGTAAAGATGGTAGACTAAACACAGTCATTAATCTATATCCTTTCTGAAAACATTAAAAATGAAGGTTTTTGGGTTTTTTTGTTAAACACATAAACTCACAAAGACCAAGAGAAGAAATAACAACAAAATTTTGGAAACTGGAAAATAAGAGTAACAGATTTAGCACATTCAAGAGAGTAGAATCAGACATAAAAAAAGCTATGAATAACCTGATTTGTACTATCAAAAATCTGAAATGTCAGGCATGTGTAGTTTAACTTTTACCCACCCAGGCAGACAACTGCAAGATTTTCTTTACAGTCTGTGCCAGGCCCAAAGAAAAGGCTTTAAAATATCAACAGATGTGTGGTGGTGCATGCCTGTAATCCAAGTACCTGGGAGGCTAAGGCAGGGGAGGATTACTGTGAGTTTGAGGCCAGCCTGACCTACATAGTGAGGTCTTATCTCAAAAACCTAAAAACTAAGAAAACAAACAAAACTTCCCCAAGTTATTGACATGGGGGTTCTCTTATAGTCATATCACTTTATAGGAGAGTAAAAATATAGAAGAGTAAGAATAAAAATGTCTTAGTGTCTATATCCGACAAGACTTCGAGAAAAGATTGTGATCATGGCTTCCAAAGTCCTTGTGCACTTTCGAATCCTTTCTCAACTGCAATTAGAGAAGTATTTTAAAAATTAGGGTTGGTTAGTACCAATGGGGGTACTAATTTAGGTAAATAATATTTTAAGACTTTCCATACCACCAAGAATATCATCAACAGCTTAGACCATTTTTATCATCTGTATTCCCAAAACCAGACACTGGCCATGATTTTTGAGGTTTTTACTGAAGCCCTTATTTCCCCAGATGTAAATGTCTAAGCCTTCCACAATGAAACTGTGAAACATTATATTCCATTAAAAAAACACCCTCCATTAAGAGCTTGTTTTAAAATTTCCCTTCCAATAAAAAATCTTGACTAGAACTCACAAGAAAACAGCACTGGGGAAAAGCTACATGCTTTTCTTATTAAGTACTTGGCATAAATACCTTTTTCTTATGAACTATTAAAAACACATGTCTGAAAAAAACCACATGTCTGTCAGAAATACAACAGAATTATTTTAGAGTAGGATAGCTTGCCCCTTTTCTCTGTCTCTGTCTCTGTTTTTTGAGACAAGGTCTCACTATATAATCCAGCCTGGCCTTGAACTCAGCAATAGAGTGGGTATCTTTAAAAAACAACTAAGTGACTTTCAGTTGCAAAAAAAATGAGGCTTAGAAAAACAAAGTGATTTTGTTTAAGGCCACACAGATGGTTTTTCTCACGACTAGATTCCAAATTTTCTAGACTTGAATTTTCAGTGCAATACTTTTTCTACCAGTGACATTCCCCCCCCCTACATATAATGTCTCTATAATTAATGAAAAGCATCAATTAGATATGAGACAAAGGTATGTTTTGTTCAAGTCTAGTGAGATCCTAAGAATCTGGGTTCTTTGGAGTAAAGTTCTCAGCACTGCCTGACAGAGAGATTAGGGGGTGGCAAAACTGGGGAAGTAGATGTGATCTGTTAATTAGAAAATTTCAGGACATGAGGCTGGACAAGGTGAGGTATGCCTGCAATCCCAGCAATGGCCAGGAGGGCCTATTTAAGCCAGCTTTAGCTGATCTGTTTCCTGTCTGTCTTGAATTTCACCTGAGACTATAGGTTCCTGGCTGGATTTCTTCCTTAAGTGCATATAATTAAAAACCCTATGCTTGATGACCTTAGTAGAACAAATAATGTTTAAAATTTAATTACTGTGAAGATACAAAAACAGAGCCATCCTTAGTGTTTTTTGTTTGTTTGTTGTTTAACTATTGGAGTAAATGCAAGGGGCAATTTTCCTAACTGGCTCTATTCTGGTTAAGAAGAGTCACCAAAGGACTTGAAATACAAGTTGGAGTATCAAAGAGTTCAACTGAGTAGCTAAGAGAACTTTGCTTAAGGAAGTTCTGTCCTTACTTCATGGGACAATCAAGGAAAAGGTTCCTGTTTCAAGTATAAGAGAACTGGACACTGGGTATGAGATTGCACCAAGCCTTCACCTGAGTCCAGCTCTGGTTTTTTTTGGCAGAACAGAGGATTGAACTCAGGCCCCTGTGCTTTCAAGGCAAGCACTTATTCCACTGAGCCATCTCCCCGGCCCATTAAGGTTTTTTTTTTTTTTAATTATTTATTTTTATTTATTACATTTATTTATTGTGTGTGTGTGTGGCCAGCTCAGCCCACCAGGGGGTGGGGCTCGCTGGCATGTGGTGCTGGGGGATCGAACCGCGGTCCCTGTGCTTTGCCAAGCTTGTTCCAAGTAGGTGCTTTAGACCACTGAGCCATCTCTCCAGCCCCCCATTAAGGTTTGATAAGGGTTTTTTTTGTTTTTTGTGGGTCCAGCTCTGTATGTGACACAGCTATCTCATCTCCTATGAGGAACCCTGGCTAATCTTGGATTATCATAGGGGAGCCAATGCAATTACTTCATTCTGTTTTGACTTACTTTCTAGAAAAACTTCCACTCTCTCAGCACCACATAAAGAATTATGGGGATTTGCGTCTCTGGGGGAGGGTGGGGGAGAATGAGACAGGAGATTAATATGGCAAAGCTGGCTGGGGAAACAGGTGTGACCTTATAATGATAAGATCTTAGAACACATGCAGAACAGTTCCCAAAGCCCTGTATGTGGACTTCTCATGAGACCCCCAACCAGGTTTCAATAGGATAGCCTGGACCCACCATTAGCCTGAGTTGGTTGGTGGATCCCAGCACTGCCTCTCAGAACCCACATGTAGAAGTTGTTATGGGTTTCCTCAAATTTTAGACAGCATAAAAGGATGCAGATGCCAAAAAGAGCTTGCTATAGAGACTTTCTTCATGATAGCCCACACAGTATCCTCTAGGGTGTACTTTTATCTTGCTTTTTCCTCTTTTACTTTGTCCAAGCTTGCTCTGTGGGGTCAGTTTCTCCCTCACTCTTATTTATTTTTTGCTTGATTCATCCAATTCTTTGTTTAAGATGAGAAGAACCTGGAAACCAATTCCAGAAGAAAAAGCGAGCAACCCAAAATTATTTGGCAAGCCACTTTTAGAAGGAGCTACTTGAGGCCTGACATCATATTTGGAATAAAGCTTTATTTTGATGGCACTCAGATTGCTAGTATAAGAATACATGGAATGCTCTTTTGACATGCAATAGCAGTTGCATAGTCCATGGTCCTCACACTAGATATAATCACAAGTCATTACCTTTTCTGAAGTTATCATGAAAACTAATATGATTTGAATTTATGACCACTTCCTCTGACAATTTAGCAAGTCCTAAACTCAAATAACATTAAAAACAATATGAAAAAATATTACTGGAGGGGCCGGGGAGATGGCTCAGTGGAATAAGCACTTCCCTGACAAGTGCAAGGGCCTGAGTTCAATCTCCAGTTCTGGAAAAAAAAAAAAAAAAAAAATTACTGGACATAGAAAAAAATGTGAAATTAAATTACTTCCTTGCGTTTTTCTTTCTTTCTTTCCTTCTTTTTTTTTTTTTTTTTGGTACTGTGGATCAAACTCAGGACCTCGTGCTTGCCTGTTAGGTCCTTAAGCCACTGAGCTATCTCTCTGGCTCATTTCGTTGACTTTTTATCTCCCAAATCAACTATCTACCAAATTTGGTAGCAAACAAAACTGCCCGCTTATTATAAGAACCATGTTTTTACCTCAAATTTTTTGTTTTTTGGGACAGAACTGGAGATTGAACTCAGGCCCATGTGCTTGCCAGGCAAGCGCTTATATACTGAGACATCACCCCTGTCCCTAGAACTATGCTTTTTAAACAGCTTAATAATCTGAAATATTTATATGTTTTTTTATAGCTTAACAGTAAGCAAATGTTGTGTATCTAATTTTCTCTTGAGCACTGTTGGTCCTGTCTCTCTAATATGTATTGATGTTTTCTCAGGAAAGAAGTATGCTTTATCCTCTTTCTGGGAATCCTTAAAAATTCTGCATAATGAAATCTTATATGATTCCCTGATAGAAAAAAAGATGATTTAAAATCAAGTGCCTATGTTAACTCACTGGATAACTCCAATGTGATGCATCTATAACATGAGGCAATATTAGCAATAAAGAGAAATGAAGTATTAATGTGGTACATGGATGAACTTTTAAAACATTATGCCACATGAAAGCAGTACAAAAGGACACATATTGTGTGATTGCATTTGTATTAAATGTCCAAAATATGAAATCTACAGACACAAAAGTAGATTAGTGTTTGAGTAGGGTGGGGAAAAACATTAAACGACAATGAATACCCAACTCCTTTTCTTTTCTTTTTTGCAGAACTGGGGATTGAACCCAGGACATTGCTAGCAAGCACTTATTCTACTGAGCTATCTCCTCAGTCCCCTGGCTCCTTTTCAGAGTAATAAAAGTATCCTAAAAATGAACTGTGATGGGGCTGGGGAGATGGCTCAGTAGAATAAGCACTTCCCTGGCAAGTGCAAGGGCCTGAAGGGCCTGAGTTCAATCCCTAGTTCCATTAAAAATAAATAAATAAATAAATAAAATTATAAATGAACTGTGGTGATTGTTATATAGCTCTGCTATACTAAAACCCCCAAACTACAAACTTCTTTTTTGGGGGGATACTGGGAATCAACTCAGGATCTTGCGCTTGACAGGCAGGCATGTGCTACTGAGTTATATTCCTGGCCCATGTACACTTTATTTATTTATTTATTTATTTATTTATTTTTTAAATGTGCATTTCTTGAATGACCAATGATGTTGAATATTTATTCATATATTTATTTGTTCTTTGTACTTCATTTGAAAGTGTCTATTCATTTCAGACATCCAGTTTTGTTTTTTTTTTTTTAACATTTATTTATTTATTTATTTTGTGTGTGTGTGTGGCCAGCTCAGCCCACCAGGGGGCGGGGCTGACTGGCATGTGGTGCTGGGGTATTGAACCGAGGTCCCTGTGCTTTGCCAACCTTGTTTCAAGTAGGTGCTTTAGACCACTGAGCCATCTCACCAGCCCCCCATGCACACTTTAAAAGGATAAATTGTATTATGTGAACCTCAAATTATTATATATATAAAAAGAAAAAAAACCCTAGGACATCTGTCTTCCACATAGAATGCAGAAAACTGGAAAACAGTTACATCAATCTAAACAAGAAAAAACTGAATAATTTATAAGATCAAGATAACTTTTCTTGAACTCACATGGCAACCACATATCCAGAAATCTAAGCAAAAACCACAGCTTCTGATGACAGATAAGACAAACACTGAATTAGCAGTTGTACAGCACCAAGAGGCCATCATATAAATGGGTAAGAACTATTCAGCTAAAACTTTTAACAAATTTCTAAAGGTCAAGGGTGAAATAACATGAGACGACATCACTCTTGGGAACTGCACCCACTTTTCTCAAATATACAGAACTGTATACTACAAAAAGAAATTTACTCTATAAATTCCTAATAAACCTGAATTGAGCTGAGCATGGCGTATGTGGCTAAGCTCATGTCTATGGTCCCAGCTATGTGGGAGACTGAGGTTGGAGGACCCAGGGCAACAGAGCAAGACTCATCTCTAAATAAGCAAATAAGCAAACCTGATTAAAAAAAAAAAAAAAAAATCAAGTACCTGGTTGTTCTGAAAAACCTGCTCCCAGCTTATAAGAACTAGCTGTGAAATGCTGTGGGATCCAAGAGGCACACAGATCCAGGATCACAGAATGCATTTTGGAAGTGACATCCCATTAATTCTGCTATATTCTATTGCTATACACTGGTCAATAAATCCAGCTCACAATCAAGGGAAGGACATCTAGTTTCCTCTTGAAGGTAGATGTATCAAAGACACATTTGTAAAACTGTAAATATTAAAAACAATAAGATGTGTGTATGGCTGCATACTTGTAATCCCAGCATTCAGGAGGCCGAGGCAGGAAAACTGCAAATTTGAGACCAGCCTGGAGTATATAATGAATTCACAGTGAGTTCACAACTGCATACCATGACTGTCTTGCTTGGCTGTGGTCGCTCATGCTTGTAATCCCAGCATTTGGGATGTTGGGGCAAGAGGATCCCTGGGAGTATGAGGTCAGTCTGGAGTCCACAGTGAGTTTAAGGCCAGTCTGAACTATATAATAAAACTTTATCTTCTAAACAGCTCAGTGGATTAAAGTGTCTGCAAGCAGACACAGGGGCTGGGGGTTCAATCCCTGGGCCTGCTATGCTGGCCCTGCCCCCGTGGTGCGCTGAGATGACAATTGAGACTGGGCATGGCGGTGTGCATCTGTAATCCCAGTTCTTGGGAGGCTGTGAACAGGTAGATCGTTATGAGTCTGATCTAGTAGTGAGACTCTGAACACCCTGTATACCCTTCCCTAAAATTAAAAAAAAAAAAAAAAAAGACCTTATCTTGAAGAACAAAACATAATAAAAATAGAGCTTCTGCAATTGAGAAAGAGACCAACAGAAGAAACAGGGAGAGAAGGAAAGGGAAGCGGGGAGGGGATGAAGAAAAGAGGAAAAGGAATTGAAGTATGTTGTATACATGTAACATTTCCCCACAGTATTTCTAATCATTATGTGCTGTAAATATGTGTGTGTGTGTGTGAGAGAGAGAGAGAGAGAGAGAGAGAGAGAGAGAGAGAGACAGACAGACAGACAGACAGACAGACAGAGAGAAAGAGAGAGAAAGCTGGGTATGGTGGTACTTGTCTATAATTCTAGCACTCAGGGAACTTGAGGCAGGAGCTTGTTGCATGTTGGTGTAGCCAGGGCAACACAGTGAGTTTATGTAACAGACCTATTTGGTATTTACACCCATTTTTGATAATCTCATATCTATTGATGACCTCATATTGATAGTTCTGTTTTTCTACTTTAGGAATTATCTATTAATTCTCTACTATAGAAGGTAGATTTAACTTCTTTTCATTAGTAACCTCACCATGCATGACCACATTATTATACACAACAAGTGTGGGTATGTGTGGCTGGGTATGTACGGGTTGGTGATGAAAGGAAGTTACCTTTTTAATATAATTGGTTTCATTATTTAGGTTAGTTCACTATCAACGCTTAGTTTTTTTTCTTGTTTTCTTGTGGTTGGTTTTATTTTTGAAATAGGATCTCATGCTCAGGCTGGCCTTGGACTCACTATGTAGTCCAGGCTAGCCTTGGTTCATGGTGATCTCCTCTTTGAGTCTCCTGAATACTGGGATTATGGGCCTGTGATACCACACCCAGCTAGTTGAGTTGTTTTTTTTTTTTTTAAAGAGAAAAAAGATAAACAATGAAACCAAATTTTGAAACATGTTAGTAGGACAGTTATAATACTTGATATATTACATGTTGTTGTCTTCCCATTAGTTAATCAGAGTACAAGATATAGGCATGACATCTTGTCTAAACAATATTAACACAAAGCATTCTTTTCAAGGAACTAAAAGTCCAGCAGTCCATAACAGTATTAGGTCTTCCACTTGACTGGCAATGTCTGAAATTGTTAACCTGAGTCCCCTACAGCTCAACATAACACCATGGCTTTACTTCTTATACTTCGTTTTTATACTTTTCTGCTGGATGGTTAAGATCAAGATAAAGCAAGACCTATTCAACAAGAGTTGTAAATTTTGGGTCTGATAAGGTCAGTGAAATCTCCTCAGGATTTATCCTGAGATCCTGTACCTCAGATTGTAGATCCTTTGTCAGTGTCAGCCATGTGGATGAGTCACGGCCATTGCTTGGCCAATGTGCTCTCTGTGAAAGCCTGAGAGAAGGTTTTCTCAGCATGTCACTCTCCTTAGGCACACTCTGCATCATCGATGACTTTCCTCTTTGGCCCCATAATCTCCTTGATCAGATAATCTGGGACACTACTGAGCCACATGATGTTACAGTACAAGTTCTCATATGTCCTGAGTCTTAATTGACCTTGGAAGGCTAGGGCCAAAATGTTGGCTTTCCTTGCAGCCCTCCTTTTTCTCTAATTTTGGTCTGCAAATTTGTTAACCCTCCAGAAGAGAAGCTTATTGTTATTACCATACAACTTAGGCTGTTAAGCTTAACCTCACTATCTGTCTGAATATCAAACATCTTAGGCATAACATGGAATAGGTATTTTTCATCAAGTATTGGTAGTATGTTGAACTTTAAGTCCCTACAGAATATGAGAAGCTAGCTGTAAAATTATCTTAACTATTTTAAACAAGCCATTTCCAAAGCTTTCTAACCAGCTCCATTTTCATCTGGTTGCCATCTGTATTGGGTGTGTGTGATCCCCTGAAGGCCCTCTTCGCCATTACCTTGGAGATTCACCTTTTTTTTCTTAATCAGATGCCCTTTTTCCTACCTTGTATGTCTTTCTCTTAATGTTTGTCAGGGGTTTGTGCTTTGGGAGCTTTTTGAACAGACATATGGAAAGCAAATGTATGAAAAGTTATTTGTGGAACTTGTATTATCTTTGTCATTAGTTATAAAATTTCGCAAGAGCTGGAGGAGATATAGTTCAGTGGCCCAAGTGCTTGACTGGCAAGCGCAAGGTAATGCATTCAATTCCCGGAATCAAAAACAAACAAAACAAATTTTACAAGGGCAATCTTAATGTTTCTTTTCATGGATTTTACTGGACAGTTAAATCCAATGTAAAACCCTAGCTTCGTTCTCTTTTTGATGGACTGAACACAGGGCCTTTCCACTAAGTTACTTTCTTGGCCCTTTTTACTACTGATTTTTATGTTTTTGGTTTTTTGAGACCTGGTTTCACTTTGTAGCTCAGACTTGCTTCAAATTCACTATGTAGGCCAGGTTGGCCTCAAACTCATCGCAATCCTCCTGCTTCAGCCTCCCATGTATTAGTACTGTACGTGTGTGACACTATGCTGGGCTGAGAAATTTCACTGATGATTTTTTTTCTCATTCATTTCTCTATTCTTTCTCACTGACTACTCTTAAAATTATTGTTCTATTTTCCATCAATTTGTTGTGAAAAATTTGTCAAAAATTTAATCCAATTTTTCAATCAAGTTTCCCATTAAAGTATCAGCACTTAAAAAAAAACAGTATCAGGACTTTTTTGTTCTGTAGATGCTCCTTTTAAACATAGCTGCTGACAAAGTGAGTATATGGAAATGCTCCTTTTTAAACAGTGGGTATGTGGCACAAGTCTATAATCCCAGGGTATTTGTGAAGATGAAGCAGGAGGATCACTGTGAGTTGAGGTGAAACTCTGAAAAAGACAAAACAACAAACAAACAAACAAACAAACCCAACAACAACAAAAGCAAAACTGACAGAAGTGAAAGACAAAGCTAGTCATGGTAGTACATGCCTGTAATCCCAGCACTCAGGAGGCTAAGTCTGTGGATCACGAGTTTTACAGCATAAAACCCTACCAAAAAGGAAGGAAGGAAAGAAGGAAGGAAGGAAGAAAGAAAAGACAAAGATGATTTGGCTTATTTAGTGTCTCTGAAATAGAGATTTGAACAAGTGGCCCAAGTATGTATTTAAAGCCTTCTTGCTAAATAATTTAAAGATTTTAGTATAAATATAGAAGAACTAAGGAAATAAGATGACCCCTGGAATCCCACTAAAAAAATCATAAAGAGCTTCTAGAAAGGTATAAGTCTAAAAGGCTAATGAAAAGGAAAAGGACCCAGCATAAACAAATATTTGGAAACAAGAAAGTAGAACAGTTCAATATACCTAATGCTAAGCCAACAGTGGAAAAATCTGAAATTCAAACCAATATGCACTATAGAACTTTTTTTTTTTCCTTCAGTATTGGGTATTGAACTCAAGGCCTTCCTGCTGAGCTACATCCTCAGCACTTTTCTTAATATTTTGAGATGGTCTTGCAAAGTTGTGCAGGCTAGACAGGAACCTAGGATCCTTTTTGGTCTCCCAGAGTGCTAGGATTATAGGCACTCAGCACCAGATTAAACTTCTACAATAAATAAATAAATAAATAAATAAATAAATAAATAAATAAATAAATTGTGGCCAGCTCAGCCCACCCTGGGGGCAGGGCTCTGCACACTTGCCAAAGAAGGCACTTTAGACAGCTGAACTATCTGGCTGGCTCATCGATACAGAACTTCTAAAAGAATCAAGGTTTGATAGCACCAAGTATACCTAGAAGTGATGCTAACACAAGATTACTTCAAAATTTGTCCAAAAGGAATTATAGTCTCAAATTTTCTCCTCTAAACCTCATAACTGTAGCAAGACTAGAAATTTATTCTCTGAATAGGAAAGACTGAAATATCTCTGGATTAAGGTACCAAGAATATATGAGGGGTCAAGTAGAAAATGCAAAGAAGGAAAATTTATGTAATGAGGTTCTGTCTTTTCCCTTCCTTCACTTGGCTTCTAAATGAGGTTCACATTCATCAAGCAAGGATGTTCAAGGATTCTTCTGTGTGCTTTCAGATAGTCCAAGGATAAACAGTCCAAAGAAAATCCTAAGGATACAGACATCAGAGAGTTCCACAGAGATAAGCCATTTCCTAGATTATACTGTATTGAAAAATTCTAAATTTTATTAATACTTTTTATTGATTGATTTATTTGGTACATAGCTCAGGACTCCTAGTGATCCTCCTGTCTCAGCCTCCCCAGTGTTGGGATTACAGGTATGTAACACCATGCTTGGTTTTGGTGGCCAGTTAGGTGTGCCTGGGGTTCAGGGCTAGCATGGAATGCGGTACCGGGGATCGAACCTGGGTCCTTGTGCTTAATGGCAGGTGCTTAGACTGCTGAGCGATCTCCCCAACTCAATTTTTTTAATTTTAAAGAGGAAAAAAAGTTTTCAAAAAAAAGGCTGGGAGTATACCTCCTGGCACAGTGTCTGCCTGGCAAGTGTGAGTTCCTGAGTACCATTTCTGGTACCGAAAAAGAAATCAAAACAAAATAATATGAGGGTAACAATGGTTAATACATTGTATTTTGTTATCTCTAAATTAGTTTCTCAGAGTACAAGATTTTTTTTTTATTTTTTTTATTTAGGACAGGGTGTACAGGGTCTCACTGTGTAGACCAGACTCATAGTGATTCTCCTGTTTACAGCCTCCCAAGAGCTGGGATTACAGGCGTGCCACCACTCCCAGTCTCAATAGCCAGGGGTGGGACCAGCACCAGCAGGCAGGCCTGGGGATCAAACCCTGGCCCCTGCCCCTGATCTTGCAGGTACTTTAATCCGCTGAGCTATTTGGCCAGCCCTTATGCCCAATTTCAATCATCATCTCAGCACACCCCGGGGGCGGGGCCCGCACAGCAGGACTGGGGATCAAACTCCCAGCCCCTGCGTCTGCCTAAGCAGGTGCTTTAATCCACTGAGCTATTTGGCTGGCCCTAGAGTACACAATATTGACATTTAATTATCTAAACAATATTAGCACAGATCATTTTCAATGAACTAAGAGAAATTAGCAGTATAACTCTCATATATATATTTTGCTTTTGCTTTTTCCTTCCTTCTTTTCTCCACTATTCCCATCCTGGTTTCTCTTTTCTTTTGAAGTTTCTCTCCATTTTATAATATCTGTTGTGCAGTATGGCTCCTATTTATTCCTTCAGCTTCTCACAGTAGGAAGACAATACAATATTTATACATGTGCATCTGGTTTATTTCACTTATGAGTATAGTCTCAGGTTGCACCTATTTACCTATGAAAGTCTCCAGTTTATTCTTCTTCATAGCTGAGTACTACATCTTTTTATCCATATCCTCAGTTTATAGGTATTTGGGTTGTTTCTAAGATCTAGCTATCACAAACTGTGCTGCTATAAACATGGGTGCAGGGGCCCGGGAGATAGCTCAGTAGAATAAGCGCTTGCCTGGCAAGTACAGGGTCCTGAGTTCAATCCCCGGTACCACAAAAAAAAAAAAAAAAAAAAAAAAAAAAAAAGTTACAAACATGGGTGCACACATATTGCTATGGTATGATGTTTTTAATTCTTCTGGGAAAATATCCAGATGGGGAATAGGTGAGTCAAATGGGACATCTAATCCTAGTTTTTTGAGGCATTTCCACGCCAGTTGCACCAGTCTAAATTCCCACCAACTGTGAAGAAGGGTTCCTTCCTGCCCACACCCCCCAGCCCTTTCAGCATGTTATTAGATGATTTCTGTTTGGTTTTGTACTGGGAATTGAACTTAAGACCTTGTGCTTGCCAGGCAAGCACGTCCGTCACTGAACTATATCCCCAGCCCTGATTTCTTGATAATAGTCATTCTTCCTGGGGTGAAATAGAATCCCAGTGTTATTTTAATTTACATCTCTCGAATGATAGGGATGTTGAACATTTTTCATACATTTATTTGTTGTTTGTATTTCTTCATCTGAGAAGTAAGTGCGTATTCATCTCAGATGCCTATTTTTGGATTTAGTATTTAACTTTGGGAGGTCTAATTTTGTTTAGTTTTTATATGTTTTATAGTTTTTTTATGTTTTTAATATGTTTATCTTATTCTATTTTTAATAAGATAAGATCCCAGTTGTTGATTCTTTGTGATAGTTC
Source organism: Octodon degus (assembly GCF_000260255.1). NCBI lineage: Eukaryota > Metazoa > Chordata > Mammalia > Rodentia > Octodontidae > Octodon > Octodon degus. The sequence continues at coordinate 9,163,807 of NW_004524683.1, read as the reverse complement.
CTTAGTTGGGGTTTTATTCATAAAGTTGTTGCCTATACCAATGTCTTCAAGAGTTTTACCTATTCTACTTTCAAGAAGATTTAATGTTTCTGTTTTGATATTTAGAACTCTGATCTATTTTGAATTCTACTTAGTGCATGGCGAAAACATGAGTACAATTTTAAGCTTCAGCATTGTAGAGCCAATTTTCCAGCACCATTTATTAAATAGGCGTTCTTTCTCCCAGTGAATATATTTGGTACCTTTGTCAAAGATAAGATGGCTGAGTGTGTCTGGAGTTGTTTCTGTATCTTCTAATCTGTTTAATTGATCTTTTTTTTGGCGGGGTGGGGTAGTATCGTGCTGTTTTTATGACCATAGCTTTATAGGATAATTTCAGGTCAGGGATTGTGATGTCTCCTGCCTTGTCTTTCTTTGTTGCCCAGAATTGTCTTTGTTATTCTAGGTCTCTTCTGGTTCCAAATGAATTTTAGGACTGTTTTCTCCAATTCTGTGAAATATGTTATTAGAATTTTGATCAGAAATGTGAAATCTTATAAAATTCACATTTCAGTAAATTGTTATATAGTTGTAGGGAAATATCTTCTATTTCTTAAATAATGGTTTCTTTTCAGTTGTTCATAAGGCATTTTTCTTTCTTCTGTTTATATGTTTGTCCAGCTGATACTAATTTTCATTTGTTTGTTAAGACATGGTCTCACTATATAGTCCATGCTGGCCTTGACTTGTGGCTAACCTCCTGCCTCAGTCTTCTGAGTGCTCAGATTATAGGTATGTACCACCATACCTGGCTACTGACACATTAATTAATTAATTTTTTATTTTATTTTAGGGAAAAGTCTACAGTGTGTTCAGGGTCTCACTACTAGATCAGACTCAGTGATCCACCTGTTTACAGCCTCCCAAGAGCTGGAATTATAGGCAAGCACCACCACACCCAGTCTCAACTGCTGTCTCAGCACACCCTGGGGGCGGGGCAGGCAGAGCAGGCCCAGGGATTGAACCCCCAGCCCCTGCACCTGCTTGTAGGCACTTCAATCTGCTAAGTTATTTGGCTGGCCCTGACATACTAATTTTTTAAAAAATGTTTTAATCAAGGTTCTATTGAGATGTTTTAGCTTTTGATATAATATAGAATTCTTATCTTTTGTCACCTCATGTCTGTGACCAACTACCCAAGTGAGTGCTAGTTATTCTATGTATTTTTCTATTCAGGATGATGTCAGTAGGAGGAACACAAGCTAAGATACTATAGAGTGTGTTCTTGGGCTGTTTCTTCCCTGAGTTTCTGTTAATGTTCTTGGCTCATTCCACATAATCAGGGGCATACTATATTGCGCTATTTTACTTAAGCATAACTATTACATTTTGTTAAAGAAATCAGCCGCACTGCTCATTTTCCCTACTTCCTATTTATTCCTCAGTAACTAATCCCTCTGCTTCTTAGAAGATGCTAAAGATAAAGATATATTCAGTTCACTAATTTCAAAATTTGGGGGATTTAATGAGAATTTATGGGGCTGGTGAGATGGCTCAGTGGTCTAAAGCACCTACTTAGAACAAGCTTAGCAAAGCACAAGGACCGCGGTTCAATCCCCCAGCACATGCCAGCCAGCCCCACCCCCTGGTGGGCTGAGCTGGCCACACACACACACACACACAAATAAATAAAATTAAAAAAAAAAAAAAGAATTTGCAGGATGTTATTAACACATCAGTATGGCCTGCGGGGGAGTACTGATAGGGTAGAATTAGGAACTACTTTTCCTCTCTGTTCCTCACCTGAATATTGTTTCTTTTATTAATTTAATTATCCTACTTGGCTTGCTGATGCTAGGTCTTATGCTGATTTTATTTTTATTTTCTAACTAGAAACTAGTTGCAGCAAATTTTAATACAATCTGAGCAAACCATGGTAACCTAAAAGTGATATTGTGCAGTATTTCCTACAGCTATTCATTCACTTAGAAATAATAATGTGAATTTTTATTTTTTACTTAACTAAGTTTTAAATATTTGGTACCAGGAATTGAAATCAGGACCTTGCACTTGCCAGGCAAGTGCTGTACCACTGAACTACATCACTGGCCCTCAAAATGTGAACTTTTAAAAAATTTACTAGATAACAGGCATTAAAAACTTACTAGAGGGCTGGTGGGATGGCTCAGTGGTCTAAAGCACCTACTTAGAACAAGCTTAACAAAGCACAGGGACCGCGGTTCAATCCCCCAGGACCACATGCCAGCCAGCCCGCCCCCTGGTGGGCTGAGCTGGCCACACACACACACACACACACACACACACATA